>NC_092800.1:43058733-43397863 GCF_918797505.1 Bemisia tabaci | reverse complement strand
AGTTCTAATTCAGATATCGATTCGCGGGCGGGTGCAACTCAAAAATTTCAAATGGCACGCACCACTGGCCATGAGGGGGGTGCCCTCATGGCCAGTGGTGCCGTGACTTTCTGAATAACCCTGTATCAGTGCGATTATATATGGACTGAGTTAAGCAGAAAGGAACCAACCCACATTTTGGAAAAAAATGAGTTATGAGTGGTTTTGAACTCAACCACTGCTCTACTATCTATCTCCAAAAATTCAAAGTTTTTGTCGGAGCAAATTTTGCAGAAACTGGACTTGAAGTTCATCTTTTACATTGAGTCTTATGCAGGAGCTAAACTTTCAACCTCTTTTTCTCGGTTCGATCCCGATGTGGCTTGGTTCCTCTCTGTTTAACTCCGTCTAGGTTGCCTTTGCTCTGAGTCTATCGATGAGATTCAGAGTTCAAGTTTACCCCCGGCCACCCCATTTTGACGTCATTGGCGGAGGCACGTGTAAGCCACCCTAAACCCGGTATTGCCGACAATCGATATTCTCCTCGGTTGAATGAAGTCATACGGAACCCCGCTTTTAAAGCATGAAACGGCAACATTTGTCGGGGATTGCGGGCGCCAGTAGATGCGAACATGACCTTGGCCACTTGCGCTGTACCTATTCATTCATGCAATCGAACGTGACGAAACGGAAGCTCAAGCGCGGGAGCTCGGCGGGGGTGGGGGGGGGGGGGGCGGCAAGTGTACCTAGTTTTACCTGGGTCGTACAGAATCAGTCCTCTCCGCACGCTCGACGAATCGCGGTGGAGGAAAACTCAAGTTAGCGTGAAAAAGAGAAACAAAGAATGTACCTTCAACACTGACAGTGAACTTGAGAGTCCTTCAACTTGACCGAGGTCATTGAGCTGGCTCGTGTCAATACGTTGCCTGCGGGCTGATTTTTGGAATCGATAGACAAAGGTGTAGACAAAGAAGAATGAGGACAAATGTAGCGATCCTATCGGTGGAAGTGGAAATTATAGAAAAACTAAAAAGTCAAAGCCACTAGACGCATCCAAGCACCATTATTTTCAAAGGAACCGAGCCACAGCTGCAGTTTACACAAGCTTTAGATGTGCACTGAAAAAAATAGTATGCTATTTTAGCACCTAGGATGTCAAAAATGTGTCTGGTGATCCCAAAATGCTGCCTTTACTGCCTCGCAGTTAACTTTACATCCTACGAATACGAATTCAACTGCGTGGTCAATCAAGGTAGCATCTTAGGATGACCAGACACATTTTTGACATCCTAGGTGCCAAAACAGCATACCATTTTTTTCGGTGTGGGTCTGCAAATCCATCCTAAAAAGAATCGGACATGAACCTGAAATAAAAGATGAATTGAGTATCAACACAGCCGAGGACAGGAGAAATGTATTCGGGCCTCTTCTTTAACTTTCCTCCCGAGTTCGAGCGACACCTCAATAACAGTATTTAGCGGAGCATTGCGAGTTCACGCCTCGCGTCATCGCGCCTTCAATTTTTAAGATGCAGCACGGACATCCATGAAGCACGAATAGTTGTATCTCTGTGCCGTCGTCGAAGCGCTACGCGCATCCTTTCCTTCGCTCATGTGAGCAAGGGAATTGTGTTTGTTAATATTATGTGATGAAATTTCCCTCATATTTTCTCTGTAGTTTTGGACACTGCCGCTCAGATGAGTTGTGACAAAAGTTTTCGCGCTGAAAGCAAAATATGTCAAATTATACGAGAATGACGGTGCCCCAAAATTCTGGTTAAAAACGTATTTTTTAGAGAAATCTATTCTTAGTTTCAATCTATATTTCGTGCATTATCGTTTCTGCGCGTAATAAGTAAAAATTTTGAATTTCCAGTGCTGCCTCTTTACTTTCGTGATGAAGCAAAAATGTCGACGCGATTAGACTCATACTTTCACCGTTTTTTGTCGCTGAAGTTCCATTCTTCGTCTCGTGTGTGACGGTGGCTATGACGGGCTTGCCGCGGTGCAGCTTTTATTGTTTATTGTGTCTGCAGATTCATGATCAAGGTTGTTGACTTACATGCCGGTTCTTTATTCCCTCAACATCATTGACAAACCGATGCTAAAATCATCCACTTTAGTCTTACCGAACAGCGAAATCCACCGTCTCTATTAAAATATAGCACTGCATCAGTGCATCGTGACAGATTATTTATTCGCACTTACCTAATAATACACAAGATAGTTCATATTATAAACATATCTTTTTTTAAAAAAATCCGAGTACTAAAATGATGCCAGTGAAAAGATGTCAGTTGCTCATTCTGGCGTCGTAGCCAAAGATTTCGTGGAAAAAGTTTAATTATTAATCGTGTCAAGATGACGAATCATCTTTGCATTGGAATTTTTGAATAACTCTGTCAGTGAGGCTGGGAAAAGGTACTTTTGTACACCCGACATTCTTTGTCGGTTAGAGGGAGACTTTTTATGGAAATGGAATGAAATTAAGAGGAAAATAAATTATGCAGGATTGAACTTCATTCCATGTGAGGACGGATGCAAATTCTGCAGGTATACCATGCAGTTTCAATTAGTGAATATTATTTATTTCTTTATCTTTGACTTCCTCGCTAGCTTTTCGGTGTCAGTTTCTAGCGTCAGTTCAGTATTCTATCGCTAAATCAATTTTTTGACCACTCAAAGGGGAAATTTTTTTCAAAACCCCGACCATTTCTTGCAATTCGGCGACGTACTTGCCTCGCACCCAAATCCGATTTGCCCCTTGCAGAATTTTTTTTTTTAATTTTACGGCGAACAGTTTTATTTGCCTTAATTTTTTCCAGTGACGAACTAGAAAAAAACCCATCGATTTTAGAAATAGCGTCACGTTTGCCACGATATGCGAATCGTGAGATCAGACGCTTCTTTTTGCGTTTGCATCCTACATGACAACTAAAGGAGATCGACAGTCCTGAAAAAGTCACTCCGAGAATCTAAGAGGAATACTGCCGTGCTAGGGAAGAACGCCGTATGAGTTTTTAGACGTTGCCAAATTTCCACTCGATAAAATACGAATTTATCGCGAAAGCTCTGATTATTATTCTTACAATTTTCAGACAATTTTTTACGCAGTTAAATCTGAAATAACTGAACATGTCAACGTTAAATATTCACAACTTTCCTCATAAATATATTTTGAATCCGGAGAACTTTGGCAACTCTCGAATGTTAGGCGTTCTTTCTTAGCATGACAGTATATAATACTGCCTTGCTGAGGAAGAACGTCGTATGAGCCATCAGGCGTTGCCAAATTTCCCTCGACAAATCAAGAATTTCCAAGTAAAATTGGGAATATTAATCCTCCAATTTTTCAGAGGGTTTCGTTTGGAAATTGATCTGTGGGTGCCTGAAAATTTCAAGGAAAAATGTTCACAACTTTCTTCGAAATAAATATTTTCTGAGAGGAAATTAAGCAACATTCGAATGTTCATACGGCGTTTTTCCTTACTACGGCAGTATCGGAGTGAACAGTGAAGTGTCAGGGAGCAGAGACGAATTGTGTCTTTTTCGGAGCGTAACAATCTGATTAGCGTTGAAAGGGATATGGTGACATTTTCAGGGCACACCCCTCCAGCGCTGATCGGAGGGTGAACTCAGCCCCTTAGATCCCGTGCACTCCGCGGGGGAGTTTTTTACCCTCCGCGCCGAACACATGTTCCTCCAGTAATTGTTTGAAAATGAGGGTCTTATTAGCTATTCACGTCATCTGTGTGAGGTATACATTACTTTTCATGGACCCCTCATCTACCAGGTTTCATTTCAGGGTATACTTTCAACTTTCTGCTGTTGAGGCCTTATTGTTGATGCTAGTATTATTCATTAATAATACTTCGGTCCCGGCCTCAAAATGTATATTATTCTCTTATTTCATAAACTGCAGTGGCAGCCGCTTTCCAAAGCTGAGGATACGTAAACACATAACTTATCCGTCTCCGAAGAACTTTTCATAAAAATTATAAATCACATGCAGTTTCACTTTCTTTGTGTACGACGCATCTCTGAACATCATAGTTCTAAAAAATAGGAAACGAAAAATTACGAGATCCAAGACTGTGACTGTCCGTGAATTTGACGAGAACATTGTTCTTTTCATTTCATATTTAAGAGAAAGGCACATAAAGTTCGTTTTTTTAAAAAAGAGGCTTACTCTCAGAATTCACAATATGAAGCCATATCTGTAAAAACAGCGGATATCGAACGCCCACCATTCTCAACCCTTAAAAAAACGCACAAATCCACAGAAACTACCCTGAAAATCCAAATCCAGAAACCAACAAACCCTCACTTCCCTAACAGATTCTCTCTAATAAAACCCTGTGTCTATAAACGGTTGTAGACTCTCAAAATTATCAGTAAATTAAAGCCAATAATCCACTGGGGGAAAAAATTTAAAGAAAAACTGGACCGCGTTCAGCAGAAAGGAACCAAGCCTCATCAACTATTGCCAAATTTAATCGGGCACCCCAATTTTTCATATGAGAAAATTTGTGCGGATTCCTTCGAAAAGTTTAACCAATGTGCTTGATGCTATGCAGGAAGTTCACTAAAATTTTCACAAAAATCCCACAACCGTTTTCATGTAAAAAATTAAATTGTCTAATTAAATTTGGCAAAAGCTGATGTGGCTTGGTCCCTTTCTGCTTAGCTCGGTCCAACCGAATAAAAAGTTGAACCGTGTGAATTGGGTTTCAGATGACAGTTAATGCGAACTGAAATGCATATATGAGGCCTTATATGTAACAATGGCGGATGTGAAAAATTACCTTTTCGAAACACGCTTAAAAAACTATTTTGTTCACACAAAAATGTAATAAGTTTGGTTGTAGCATATTGGACAGATCTCGAAGATCACATCTCAACCTCCAGTATTTAATCAAAATTTTCTCGATGCCAAAACAGTTTTTTGAATTTGTTTCGAAAAGGTAATTTTTCACATCCACCATTGTTACAGATAAATCCTCACATTGTCTTTTTTCTGAAGCCTCACTGAAGCTGCGACCACAGGTCAAGCGAGGTGACTGAACCCGCCTCGTCACGCGAGCGGCGCCTGGAAGTTATGCAAAGCGGATATGGAATGGCAGCGACGCGTGTTGGCGCCACGGAAAGGGAAGGCGACGTCTCAGATTGTGGGCAGATTTCGATAAGCGACTGCACTTAGCGGCGGATTAGAATTAGGGAGATGATCACTGCAACTCCGTGCAATGCACGCATCGCAGCTCCGGGTGAATAGAGGCCTCCGAACGATAGATAGTGACAGTTGCAGTCCTGCGATACTCTTATCAATCCGATGGATTTAACTTAACGGACTGCAATCGAGGAGGATCCTCCCCCCCCCTTCCTCCTTCCGGTGGACCCGGACCCCTCTCCCTCGCTCTTGAACGTTGACCTCTATCTCAGGGTTGCCACCAAATCCAGAAAATGAAATTCCCTCACATTCTCCTGATTTCCCTGACACATTTTCGTGAAATTCTCTGACGATTGAAGATGTGTCAGATGGTCAAAGAAGCATAATTGGACATTTTTATGCTAAAAGGAGATATGTGCATAGGGATTGTGTGCAAAATAGTTTCTTTTAGCATAAATACATCCAGTTAGAAATAATTTTTGGGCAAAATTGGTTGTTCGGGAAGTCAAACCCATTCTAGAGAACATATGAGGGGCTTGGAGGACAAGGCGTATAAGTGCAGTTTTTGCTGTTTCGAGAAATACGTGTTTGAAGTTTCGAAAATACATGGAGCCTTATGGCGGAAAGAAAGTTCAAACTGACTTTTTGATGCTTACAAATTGGAATTAGGGAGCAAATTTTTCCCAGAACATGCATTAAGACTAGTTTTACTTGAGATCATTAATATCTCAATTTTTTAAAAAAACTGCACTTATGCGCCTTGACCTCCAAACCCCTCAAGTAAAGGTGCTTATAATTTTAAAAGGTGCTTTTAATTTTGCCTTGACATGTTTTCTGACATTTCCAGGTTTCCCCTGACTCTTTAAAATTCCCTGACATTTCCAGGTTTCCCCTAACTTTTTAAAATTCCCTGACATTTCCCGGTACTCCCTGACAGTGGCAACCCTGCTACCTCCATCGCAGGCTGCAACAATTCCTTCTATCAGATTTATCGTTATCTCAAGAGCTTTCTTCATCTGAAACTGGAACATTTTCATTTTTTCTTCACTCAGAACAAAGGCTCAGATAATTTGATTGATCACACGAATGACGTCACATATCGATACTGAAAGTCAAGGAACATACAGCTCGATTGCTATTGTTTTATTTTAACTTTTTTTTAAAGAAAAATCAATGCATATCACCGTTTACCGTTTTTTTACCGGACGTCCTGTACTGGCCGCGAAGAAATATTGGTGAAAATTTTAAGAATCAGTGTGTTTTGGATTCCCTTTAAAAATTAAAATGTGTGACAGAAGGTCTGTGACGTTGTAAATGTCGTGTCTTGCTACAAAAGTTTTCCAACTTTTACTGGCAATACAGTTCAACTATAGTGCCTCATGAATTGGCTCATGCATTTAATATATATTTCAAGAAATAAAATCGGTGAACATCCAATGGAATAATTTCGGAAGCGTGTCAATAAAGTTTCTAAACACAACAATTATCATTGAACACAGTGTGCTCAGTCTAATTTTCAATTAGAATCGAACGCCCCGAAGCTCTATCGAATTTTAAGCTCTTCTCCGAGTGTGAAGGAAGTCTCAATCCCTCAGCCGAATTAGAAATTAGCGGAGATACGAGCGGAAAACTTAATTCTCCTTCATTCCGGCGGCTATGCAATTTGAGCTACTTGGAAGTTGATATAATTGTATCACATAATTTTCTATCAACGCGAGGTTCAGGGATTATTGAATGAGATGTGTGGGAAAGGAATGTATCATGATTGTGGGAATTTGAAGTTTTTGAAGTTAACAGCGCACTCCTTATGAATATATGTGTAATTATACGTTTACTTGTAATAATTTCTGAGCATCCTCTTTTTATACCGTCTTTACTAAATGAACCGATAGTTTAACAGAGAGAACTCAAAAAAGCTGTAAAAATGTGTGACTTTCTCTATTTTGCACGAGAGCCGCTCTAATAGTTCCCCTGTGATAATTGGTGAAAAAGAATTACACACACACAAATACATGAAATCAATAACTAAAAATTTAAAAGAAAACATCAAAACTGCAAATCCTAGGGTAGTTAAATTTTTCCGCTCTAATGAAGGTTTTCATAGCGCCGAAATTACAAAATCGTAACAACTTTGGAATGTATACTTCTCTGAATTTCATAATAATTAATTTCAACCTCTGATTTTGGATGCAACGGCATAAATTTTAGAATTAATTTAATATAGGTGTTTTTAATAAAATGCACAAGATCAAGGAGTTTATCAATTAGATATGCTGGGCTTGAATAATTTCAGAATCACAAGTACATATCGTCAAAAAGCACTGTTTCATTATTTTGTGAATATGCTGTGTAGTATATAAAAAGGATTTGTACAATGGCTAAAGCTTATACTGTCCTCAGCCTCACATATCAACATGACCTCGTACTTGCACTCGCACAAGAGGGTGAATGCACTTCACAATGCTCTTCCGCAAAGTCGTCAGGCTGTTAATCACATTCCCATTTCCTTTATAAAAATAAACGAATTTAAACTCAATTTAGAGATTATAAGTTCGGAAGTTTCATATCAAACTACATCTTCTGGTGATGATTCGCAAGTGCTGCCCAGATAATTAAGTTGATTGCTGTCTATGTTGATAAATAGCTAGATAAATTCATTTTAGAAAAAATGAAAGAACGCAATGGTAAAGCAGGTTCTCCCTCAACGCTGAAATTTTAGGACATCAAAAATCAGACCACAGCATGAGCCTACCTGTCCAAGTGAATCGGACCTCGTAAAATAGAACTGTGTCGTTACTTTTTATTTCGGAAATAAGTTTTTACACGGAAACCATTCTCCATACCGAAGCCCACTACACAACTCGTAACATTATTACAGGGGAACTTAGGGATGGATGGTCATAATCTTGTCTTTTGGTTTGAGACAGAGAATAAAATAATTAATCTCAGGAAGAATTCGAACTCAGAACTCTTAAATCGCACTAACGACAATTTAAGATTATATCGTATTTATGAATTTTTTGTCTCCAAAAATCAAATTGAAAAATTTATCTCTGATACATTGGCAAGTAGAGTCCAAGCTCTGATGTAAGTCACCGTTGGTGGCCAGAAAGTAGTCATGAAAACTTCAGATGTATTTTTCTCAAGCGCAATTTTCCGTCAGAGGTCCTTTTTCCGGAAAGTTCGACCTCAATTGTGACTTTGAACTGACAAGAGTGACAGTGGCCACTGCAATTACAAGTACTTACCCGCATGCAAAATGTGAGAGAGAGTGTGCCATCCTGCCAACACTGATACTCTATCTCTTCCACACGCATAAGATCACTGACCTTACTCACAGTGGACGGCTGTCGTCTGTGTCTGTGACTCACTCGAATGCAATTGTCTGTATCTGACGGAGTCCCCCGACTGGACATCAAACCGGTTTAAAGGTCGAATCGCCTACAAAGAAAGTATGTTTCCCCGTACTCGTATATGTTTTTTTATTCCGACGAAGACAGCGTTTATTCAAGTCATGGAGCATCCAAATCGCGAATGCATAACTGTGCCTCATCGACCCAGTGGCTAAGCGTGAATGATCGACCATGGATATTTCCCCCATTTGAAGATATGGTAAAGAATCGAGTATTAAGATGTTTGTAGCGAACACCCTGTTTATCGATCCTTTTCCGTAGGTTTAAATGGCAGATCAATCGATAAATCGCAACGCACGCCACACCACTGCGATCGATGAATACCGCGCATGACAGTTTCCCAAGGTTTAGTTCGTCAAAATGGGTCTTGTTCGCTAATCGAAGCCTGGGTCACACTGAATAAAAATTTTCTTGAAAATAATTAGTATTCGGACCTAAAGCGTTGTTTGTTGTCGACAACATTTGGTTTTTGCCAGTGTTACGTTTAAGTTAAAAAAAACGATAGCACACGGAGAAAAAAACCTCGTGCGTGGGACCCGAAGTTTAGGTCATATGGATCTCTGAAGTTTTCGGATTGAGCATCTGAACACTTTAGGTCCAGCTGCTGAGGTTTGGATCACACATCTGAAACTTCAGTTCACATCCGAAAAACTTCGGTTCTCACATCCGAAAAACTTCGGTTCTCACACCTGAAGTACTTCAGATGTTAGAACTGAAGTTTCACATGTGTGATCCGAACCTCGACAGCTAGACCTAAAGTGTTCAGATGCTCAATCCGAAAACTTCAATCCATATGACCTAAACTTCGGGTCCCACGCACGAAGTTTTTTTCTCCGTGCAAAAGAACGTATTATTAACTCAAGAAACTGACTAAAAAAAACGGAATCCGCACGGATTTAACTAAAAAAAAAAAATAAAATTTTGTCAACGAGACCGAGACGACGTTTAAGTCAAAATAATATCTCAAGAATAATTTTTATCAGTACATTGATTTTTTTTCCGTGGATATAAAATGTTTGAAGTCTGATTATAATGCAAGCTTCAAAGGCCAATTTCCTTTGATTTTGGCAGTATCCAGCGTGCCCTCTGCCCCTATTGTATTTTCAAAGAGGGTCTGACGCGGACATATGCTCTTATTAGGTGCCTTAGTGCCTCGATTTCTACACTATCTGGTTATCCATTACTCACAATCCTTGAAAACAAGGCACTTAAGTGCTATTTCAGCCGGTCATAACTTTTGCCTCTTACACCGATAAACACCCTAATTCGATGGAAATCGTTCCTGCGAGAACCGATAAAATCGGTAATAACACCACCAGCTTTTCCGATCCTAAAATTACTGGAATCGAGAATTTTGCCGTTCGCTTCAGGCGAGGACATGGTTCCCTGTTATTGTCAGCTCTTGAAGACTTTGTGACGTCATTCACATGATACAAAAAGACGTATTCTGCCATGCTAAGGAAGAACGCCGCATGAGCATTCGAGAGTTGCCAAATTTCCTTTGATAAAATGTTTATTTCTTAGGAAAGTTATACATATTTTTCCTTTAAAGTTTCAGGAACTTTAACCCTAGTCTGCCTGAGCCTCTGAACCAACGAGAAAGCCTGAGCGGGGTCAATTTGACCCCAGCTGAAAATCAATTAGTTAGCTATGTTTTTTTCATGTTTTTAGTTAATATCAGTGCACTAACCTTACAGGCCTTAACCATAAAGCATATCTAAGTTTTAAAAAACACGGCGCAGGGTATGCAACCATTTTATCATACACATGTTGCCATGTTGTTTCTCAGCATGAGAAAAAAAAATCATAGGGCTACTAAATACTGAAAACGAAAAAATCTGAAAAATTTTGCTTGTTTTATAAGTTTCTGAAAAAAATTAAAAAGAGAAAAATGAATACACCTTCAAAGTAAGCTTTTGTGATGCTAAATGGTAAAATATATGTTATAAGGATATCTGACCCCGCTCAGGCTTTCTAGGGGTACTCGTGAATTTTTTGATCTCTCATGCACATTTTTTTTTTTCCCCTTCAAAATCGTCGTTCCTAGATGTTTTTGTAGAGCTATTTGTGAAGGACAAAAAATTTCGTGCATACCACGAGAAATGGCAAAGAGTTGAAACTCCCGTGGGGTCAATCTGACCCCACTCAGGCAGACTAGGGTTAAGTGAAATTGCGAACAAAATTACATGAAAAATTGGATGGAAATTATTCATGAGTTTACCAGGAAATTTGTGTTTTATCAAATAAATCTGGCAACGCCTGAAGGTTCATACGGCGTTTTTCCATAGTAAGCACGGCAGTATTCAAGAGCTCACCTACGCGGCATTTAGCCTTTACATCATCTAGCACCGATGACACCTGACCTAATGTGAGTGTCATCAAGATCAAAGGACATTAAAAATTATCCAACTTTGTTTCTATCTTAAAGAAGAGTGCGCTCTCCAACTCTGGGAGCGTTCGTAAATGGTCGTGATAAGGGAGGGTACTGCGTGGCATGACAACCTGAGGATTTGCCGTGGATATAAACACGGGTCCAATTTGACATTGACCGAATAAGGGACGATATGTAATCACGAGATGAATAATTAAAAAGGGCGTGCTCTGGGTCCCGCATAACTGGGTGCGGAGTTTTCGTGTTGGCTTTTCCACGCCATTCCTTGCCCGGCGACCAGATCTTGCCGCGAAATGTCATCCGCACACAGAGAGGGCTCTTCATGACACGATGTCATGTAACTATACCTATCATCGATTAGTCTTGCGGTAAATCAGGCTTATTAATTCCGCGACGCGGTTTAATAAACCCATCAATCGTGAAAAGTCCAGACCCTAGCTATATTTACACAGAGTCTACGCTGTCTATGAAAGTACTCTACTGCCGTGCTAAGGAAAAACGCCGTATGAACCTTCAGGAATTGCCAAATTTCCTTTGATAAAGCACGACTTTCCCCGTACACTTATAACAATTTTTCTTCCAATTTTTCAGATAATTCTGTTTGCAAATTCACTCAAAGAGCCTGAAATTGTCAGGGGAAAATATTCATAAATTTCTTCATAAATAAACATTTAAGTGAGGGAAATATCAAAGGGAAATATGCAACTCTCGAACGTTCATACGGCGTTTTTCTTTAGCACAGCAGTATGAACCTTCAGACGTTGCCAAATTCCCTTCGATAAACTACGAATTTATCAGGAAAGCTATGAGTTAATATTATTCAAATTGTTCAGACTATATTTATGTCAGTTAAATCTAAAATATCTGCGAATTTCAAAAGTAACTATTCACAACTATCCTCATAAATACATATTTTAGCCTGGAAAATTCGACAACTCTCGAATGTTCATACGGCGCTCTTCCTCAGCATGACAGCAGTCTAGCACATCGTAACTTGGTCGCAAGCGCACTCCAATGATGCGATGTTTGAATCGATGACATCAGATTTGTCATCGGGTGTCGATGAGGATGACCAAGATCTCGGTTGACAGTGACCTACAATTAGGAGTTAGCCGAAGACCATAATCAGCGGTGGAGGAGCGAACGCTATTGTAAACAAACCACCGGTCTCGTGGAAATCGTGAGTTCAGCAATCGTGCCAGTCTCCTATAATGAGTACTGTCTTTTCATTTTCCGAACCTCGCGCTCCGCGCGTGAGGTATCGTTTTTTCACTATTCACAAGCCATTGAATGCGGAAACTCGGTGCGGTTTCCTCTCGCACCTACGATTGGACGTATTTCTATCAAACGGAACTATGTGCATTAAGAACATGAGCCCTGAGACCCATAAGAATATATGCATTACAGGGCTCACGTCACAATGAACATAGTTCCGTGTGATAGAAATACGTCCAATTGAAAAAAATCGCTCCATTAGGTATTGAATCGCCATTGAATTTCCACCGATATGCTCTGTGGTGTTCTCAATACCAGAATGCCATAGAGAAAAAAAGGTGTTTGCATCTCGGGCATCTTGGATTTTTTTGATGACGTAGGTCGGTACGGACGAGTTTTATCATCGATTTTCTTGGAAATGGTGTAGTTCGTGGAAAAAATTCATTCAGTATAAAGTGTTTGAAATTATATCATGAGTTGATTTAAGCAAAAAAATCGGACGTTATGGTCCGTTTTTCATACTTCGAATTCCGGATTTTGCTGGCCAGGTTGTACCGACCACGTCACGGGGTAAACAATCCTCAAAATGCAAACACCTTCTTTTGTTTCTCTGAGCTACTCAATACTGTCGTGCTAAGGAAAGACGCCGTATGAAAATTTGGAATTTGCCAAATTTCCTCCGATAAAATGTTTCTTTTGGAGTAAATCTGCGTATATTTTCCTTTGAAATTTGTAGATATTTTAGATTAAAGTGCCAACAATATTGTCCAACAAATTGGAAGAAAAATATTCACAAGTTTCCTGGTAAATTCGTATTTTATCAAAAGAAATTCGGCAGCGCCTGAAGGGTTCATATGGCGTTTTTCCGTAGCGCGGTAGAATGATTCACATTGCGCGTGTAAATTTTGCATTTTGCAAACTTCCAGTGAAGCTGAGTTGCGTTTTCAGGGAAGGATACTTTTTTTTTCTTGTCGAGGAACGAAGGGCTTATGAACCCTTTCCTAGGGCGCGGGGCGCGGGGGTTCTGCTCTGTTTTGAAAGTTTAACAATTTTCCAAGGCAATTTTTTGTAAATTTAGACCTTCTAGAGGCTCTTTTGAGGTTTCTTAGAAGTTTCCTGCAAAGACAATGTAAAATATACGAATTGTACTCATAATAAATTCTGTGCATAAGCCAAGAGGATTCACTAAGCTGTGAACCTCTTATATGACTCTAATTCGGCTATGTTCAAAATGTTCCATCCTTTACTAAAATTATGTCTAATGGTAAACAGGGCCGGACTAAGGGGGTGACCACATGGGCCGCGACCCATTGCGGCAAATCTATAGGGGGCGGCAAATTTTGCAATGTTTTTAAATGTAGGTATAAAAAAAATCGGATTTAGAAAAAAAATTACAAACGAGAGAAGGCGACAAAATCTCTCATTTCCTGAGAGTATAATAATTTCTAATTTTGTCGTCTTTCAGAGATAAAAGAGACAGCACCTTTAATTATTCAAGTTAAGAGAGAAACCAAATAGTTAAAACACGCAATTTGGCCCAGAACGGCGCGACTTAGAGAGAAATGATAACGAGGACTTGAGATGAAAAGGAGAAGCCCTCGGCGCGGCGATCGGCATGTAACACATATTAGCGCCTACAAGACTGCACGAATACTTCACGCATTGCATCAAACAGAGTGCGGTCATTGCGGTCAGCGTAAAACGGATAGCGCCTACAAGACTGCGTGAATACTTCACGCATTGCGTCAAACACAGTGCGTTCAGCAGCGGTTGGCGTGAAACTCACAGCGCCTACAAGACTGTCGGAATACTTCACGCATTGCGCCAAACATGGTGCGGTCAGCGCGGCGCGGCGGCGGAAGTTAAAATCATTAATCCACATTTATGTTTGTTCTTTCATAATTTTTTCGTTCATTTCTTATGAATGGAAGGCCTTGTCCACACAGAGATAGGTTCACGAAACTTAACTTTCGCACAAAGTTCCGTGAACTTTTGCTAGTAGTGTTGACAGGGCTTTCGCAAAAAATGTGTCCAACACGAGTAAACGCGTCTTATGCACCCCTCCCCCGCTGGCACGTTCATTTGATGGTTTTTATCGATGTTTCAAAACTAATGAGAAGGGGGCGGCAAAATACAGGCGGCCCATGGGCGGCAAGTAGGTAAATCCGGCCCTGATGGTAAAACTCGAGATTTGCGGAATGTCGACCAGTGTTCTAGGCTTGGATACCTACTAAAATATAGGGTTATCCTTCCCTCAGGAATCTGAGTTATTTTTTTTACCTACTTGTATGCTCATTTTTCAAATCATTATTCAAATCATGAAAATACTTGGAGAATAATCTTCGTCAACCATAGTTAATAAATGTTTCCTTTTTATGTTGCAGCAATCTTATTTAACTAAATTCGGGTACTTGCCAGAATCCGATGTAGAAATTGGAAACTTAAGGACTGAAGAACAACTTAGAGAAGCTATAAAAAATTTACAAGTAAGTTTTCAGTGCTTCCATTTTTCTATTTTTAAGGGATGGAAAAAAATATCCCCAAATGTATCAAATAAATATGTTATGGTGCAAGCAAGGAATATTTAAAGAGCTTTGAAAGCAACTTCGAGATGTTCGAGCTCTTTCGAGTAACCCCTCAATGTGGTTCTACGAGGTTTTTGCAACCTTTGTGCACAACAAACGTGACTATTAAAAGTTTAACTTAGAAAGTCATAGGCCTCCGGCAAATGGTTTAGCGAATGTTTCAAGACAATTGAAGGGTGGTGTAAAAGGAGGGAGTAACCTTTCGGCCTCAGTTTAGATATCAGACCGATTATCGAAAGAGTGAGCAGCCAATTTTCCCCTTTATTTCTAAACTTGTTTGCACTGTCTAGACATATTGACGGTCAATTGGAAGTTATTGCACTGTTCAAATCTATTGAAGACTGCTGAGTCAAAGATAATAAATTTGGGCCATCGCCTTACCATTACCAGAATGATTCTCTCCTCTCTAACCTCTCAGTAATCGGTACAGTTATTGATTTAAAGTTTTCAGGGTTGTGCTCATACACTGTCCTAATCATTTGATCATGGGTCAATCATTTAATGTTAGGTCTTCTTGCTACGAACTAGAAAGTTGAAAGGATTCTAAATGGTACAAAATTGCAAACTTTTTTCTTGGAGATTTCAACCAATAACTGAAGGAACTACTGAGGAAATAACTTACTCAAATAATTAGAGCAAAACTTAACTTTGTTCTACTTAAGACCCGATGAGGAGGCTTTGAGATTCCTTTAAGTCAAATGTTTTTCATCGTTGGTCACACCTGCCAAAGGCCAATATTTGAACAGTTCATTTTGCCAAACGCTTTGGTAACTATTCGAATACTCCCTTATAAATTAAAATTGTGTGTTCCTAATTTTTGAACAAGAGTTCAGGGACCGTTCAAAAATTACGTAAGCTACTTAAAGCAGGAGGGGGTTTGAACTTTATTGGGCCACCACTTTGAATTGTTGATAGTTTATGATCTCCGGTTTTCCCTGAGGAATCTCATTTTCTATTCTCTTTCTAATGACGATCACTCAATGTGGGTTTTTGAAAAAAAAAAATTCCAGCTCGTGATCAGCCCCCTTGAATTAGATTTTTGTTTTAACAATCTTTATCTGAAGACACATGATTGAAAATAAAATGACATTTTCAACTTTTTAAAGGTAACCAGCGGTCATCAACTCTCACCGATCCATAAATGGTGGTCCGATAAAGTTAAATACTGCAAAACTTCCATTGGCTGCCATTTTGAAACTATATGATACAAGGAAAAAGTGGATTGCTGATTTAAGAATTAAATTGTTAAAAAATAAGCCCGACATGTTTCAAATGTACATTTTACAAAAGTGGAAAGCTAATTTAACCACGGGGTGGTTAAATTAGCATTTTTCATTGTAAAATCTACATTGGAACATGTTGGAAACTTTTTTAAGTACAAAATTATTAATTCAGTAATTCAATTTTTTACAGGTCGACAGAGACTTGCAATTTTGAGGAAAATGCCGCATTTTTCGTATAATTTTTAATGATGCAACGCAAGTGGAGGAGGGTGTTTTGGGGAAACAGTTAGGGTACATGCCTTCCTCAAGGTGGTCCTCCTAAAATTGTAAGGAGTCTCAAAAGTAGTTCCTTTCAATTATTGGGCACTCCCAAAATTTCAAGTCTCTATCTCTGTTTGTACAAAAGTTACAGGGATGGTGCAGTGTTTTAGGATCACCCTGTTTACCTCTCCATTCCTGCATCAAATCCCAGAAATAAAATTTTTCGGAGTATCGTTGAAGGAAAATATTCCCTTGACCGTGATTCCATCCCTGGTCGCGCACTAGTTGCCAGGCGGAAGGAACCGTCCAACTTTAGACTTTAAACTTTTGACGGTCCTGAGTCCTCGGATCGAGCTGAATGGGAAAAGTTGGAGCGGGAGTTTGGACCCGGCGGAGACACGAGATGGCGCACAGTGGATCCAGTGGCGTGGCGTGCTTTGCGATCTATCGATATTTCCTCATTTGAAGCTATGGTAAATAATCGATTATTAAGGTGTTCGCCGCAAACACCCTGTTTATCGATACTTTACCATAGGTTTAAATGACCGATCAATCAATATATAGCAAAGCACGCCACGCCACTGAGTGGATCGAGTCAATGAAATATATTGGAAATTATTTGGAAACTTGAAAAGCTTACATCTTCGTTATCATGAAACGTGGAAGTTCACAATTCGTCGTTTACTTGACGAAGAAACGTAACTCCATTCTAAAGTTACAATGTTGACTCAAACAATCTGATTTTTTACAATAATGTGCCTGTAATTTTTTTGTCCAAGCTTTTGTCAAACTGACCTTTGCATGAATTCAGAGGAAAGTCAGTGAAATTTTTAGCTAGAAATATACCCATGATTTTTGAGGTAAAAATGCAATTTGTCACGTGTAGTGTGGCCAAACTTCCTCTCACAAATTGCATTTTTACCTCGAAAATCATGGATATTTCTAACTAAAAATTTCACTGATTTTCCCTCTAATCTCATGCAAAGATCAGAAAAATTTTGGAAAAAAATTGCACAGGTACGTTCTTATAAAAAATCCAATTGTTGTCCAGCTGACCCATTTCCTGCAATAACCACCCCTTGATATTTAGAATGTGACAAAATCAAGATCACGATTTGCAATATTAGTCAAAAATTCCATGTCCGATCTATCCCGGTGGATCGCCCCATCGTGTGGTGGGACTATAATAAATATTTATGGTAAAACTTAAAATGAAAATAAAAATAACTTCAAGACAAACCACGATGCTATTCATTTTTATGTATAATTAAATTACTTACATGCCGAAGCTTTTCGAGACCCCAGGTCCCATCAGAGCTTACATAAGCAACACGTGCAAAACTACAAAGAAACTACAAAGCAACTAAATAAGCAAAGTGAGGAATTACATGGTAAAGGCAATTACATAGCGATTCCGAGATTAAATATCAAATTAAATAAAATAAACCATTCATATACTAAAAGTTAAAATCATTGATAAGACAAGTGACGAGTGAACAATTGGCAATTTATTTACCATAAATATAAATATTTCAGATGCTACTTGTCCAAAAATGATTGTTTATAATAAATATATTTGTGTGTTTGTTTTTGTGCAGACTTTCGCGAACATTGCGCCGACGGGGTTGATAGACGGGGCGACGCGGGAGCTGATGCGGAGGCCGAGATGCGGTCTGCCGGACATCCCGACCACCAACTTCCGCAGCAAGCGCCACACGCTCCACGGACAGCGCTGGCACCACACCAACCTCACTTGGAGGTTAGACACACTTCCATTCTCGCTCTTTCACCAGCTGCTTTTTTTTCGTGTTCAACGTCACACTGTGGATCGAGTCAATACTGCTGTATTAAGGAAGAACGGAGTATGAACTTTAAGCCGTTCAGTGACGTGGCGTGATTTGCGATATATCGATTGTTATGTCATTTAAACCTATGGAAAAGGATCGATAAACAGGGTGTTAGCAGCGAACACCTTAATAATCGATTCTTTACCATAGGTTTAAATGACATAACAATCGATGTATCGCAATTCACGCCACGCCACTGAAACCGTTGCCAAATTTCCTTTTTACAAAACACAATTATTTTGGCTATATTCGCATGTAATGTACTTTCGAACCTGCAGAGAATTTTGTTCGCACTTTAATGTAAAACATCTGAAAATTGCTAGGAAGAATACTCATAACTCTCTTCAAAAATAAATATTTGCTGATAGGAAATTTGGCAACATTAGAATGCTCACACAGCGTTTTTCCTTAGCACGGCAGAATAGGAGTAGTCGGAAAAAATAGACCAAGACAAGGTACAAAATTAAGCATTCTGATGCATGTCTCTCAACCAAAATTTCACGTAAAACACGATTCAAGGAACGAAAATTACCGAAACTAACGCCTAACCAAGATATCCCATGTTTTTTTGACGCGTGAATTCAAACCTCCCGCTCATGAAAACTCAAGGGTCCGCGTGAGTCAAATCGCACCTTAAACGTCACCGTGGCAGTCTCTGCGATACGAAAATATCGTAGCCTCAATCATGACGCTTTGGCTCAGCTACAGTAAATTGTTTACACTTTGAACAATAAAGGGTGGTAAAGGAACAATGCTCGATTGAGAAGCCTGCCGAAACCCTTGTAAGGCGCGATTTGACTCACGTAGAGTATTGAGTTGCATTTGCATGCGACCGGGCAATTCAAATTTCCCGTAACCAATGTACAATAAAAACTTTAGGATCTTAGTTTGGAGTTAATTTCAGTAATTTTCGACCAGAGAATCATGTTCTAAGTGAAGTTCTGGTTCAAAAACATGTAACAGAGTGCTTAAATTCGTACCTTGTCTAGTAGTCCATTCGGAAACTTTAAAAGCTCATAACTTCGTTCATACAAATCTTTGAGGTTCTAAAAGTGGCTAAATTGATTTCCTCGTGAAATTTCCCTCTAGAACCACCCCTTGAAATTTTAAATGTGACGAAAGAAACATCAAAATGCTGTTTTAGCTAAAAATGCCATGTCCAACCTCTCTAATTGACTCGATTAGCTGTGCGTCATGACCAAACAGCTTGTCTGGTACAGTCATGTTAATAGGATGACGGAAGAGAGGCTGCCAAAAAAGATGCTTGCTTGGGTCCCTCCCAGCAGGAGACGAAAGGGGCACCAAGTAAAAGGGTGGTGACAGGGGGTTTTCAATGAAATGAGGGAGTGTCACTCCCTGACGGATTGTGGGAGGGCCGAGCCGAGTTTTGTGCTGATTGGGCGTCGCAAAGCGCCAGAGAGCGCTATGACGGTGGCCAGACTCTTTACCCAATGTTGTTTGGTCCAAAGTTTTCATGGTTCATTTTTAAGTTTGTCCAATAGTTTTTTCATTGTTTGTTGATGTTTTTTGAACCAATATTTTACCTAGTCCAGTTGCAATGAAATAAGTGCTGAGATTTCGCCAAATAATGAAATTTAACCCTTATATGCCAAAGCTGGGTGAAACTGACGCCAGGATCGCTGAAAACACGTGCCCCACGTGGTAAATCTGAACTTTAGATGTAGGTCTACAAATAAATCTTAAAAAGGGATAATATATCAAATTTTAGAAAAAAGGGAAAAAATCAAATATCAGCACAGCTGAAGGTAGGAGAGACCTTTTGGGTCTGGTTTTTTTAACTTTTCCCCGAACCAGAACGACAGTTCATTAGCAGCCATGAGCGGAGCATCGCGAGCTCACGTCTCACGCCATAGCGCCTTCAATTTTGCAGATGCAAGACGGACATCCGTCTAGCACGAATAGTTGTATCCCTGCGCCGTTATCAACGCGCAACCTTTCCCGTGCTCTATTTCCACGTTTTGTTGGTTCCGTCTGTCTTATTCAAGGGCTACGTGAGCAAAACAGACGAAGATAGAAGATATGTAATCGGGCCTTTTTTTAAAACTTTTCTCCCTAATCTGAGCGACACCTCATCGGCAGAATAAAGTGGAGCATTGCGAGTTCACACCTCGCGCCATCACGCCTTCAATTTTGCAGATGCAACACGTACATCCATCAAGCACGAATATTTGTATCTCTGCGCCGTCATCAAAGTGAGTCCTTTCTCTCACTCTATCTCCTTGTTGTGTTGGCACCGGTCTCTCTTATTTGTAGCGGTGCTGAAAGAGCTACTTGAGCAACACAGCCAAAGTATAACTTCGATTTTTGTCGGTCAAATTGGGTAAAAAAAATTGGATGAAGCGCTGTTTAAGCGCTTTAAGATGTTTTTCCTAAATCGGTTTGGGGAGAACAGTACAGCTAGATCATTTTTCATCAAATTTTTCGATCAATTGCCCGACTATATTGAATTATTGAACTACTCTTCATAGTGAATCATTTTACTCGACTTTGCCGAGCTAGAACTAAATACATCATGAACGATTTTCGGTTTTCTTTTCCCATTCAGAGACATATTTTGCTTGAATCTCTTACTTAACGGTAAGCTGTGTTCTGCAGCAGGAATTTTATGAGCTATATTTAAATCATCGGATTTTTTCGTCACGCTCAACGAAATGTAAATTGTTTTCCTCAAAAATGTCAAGTTAAAATTTTACTGTTTCTACGCGTTGCTTGACAGGCTGAATTCGAGTTTTAAAAAATCTCAGAAAATTTCATTTTGTAAAATCCATGAAATTTTTCATTTTTGGCCTTAACGTCAAACGATACATAGCGTGTACATAGCTGAAGAGAAATAAATTACAGACATTACATAGCGAACTATTTGATAGAAAACAAGAACGGGGAGTGAAAATTAGAGAGAAGAGATGTATGGCATGAGTCTTCCAATCTGCCCAGAAAGAGATCCAAACTATGGGTGCGTCTAAGACGCCGAGATGTATTGAGAGCCTGTCATCGGTTAAGTCTGGTATGGTATGTAAAGCTGAAGTGCCGCTCGCTTGAATAGTGAATATCTGTTTACAACGGTTGCCATGGCGACCGTATCACTGAGCGGAGTACTAGAGATGCCATATACGTAGCGCGCTCTACCACTAAAAACATCAACTCGATTCGCCATGAAGTTCATTCACTTCAGCGTTTCGCCAGTAGAGTGCGCTACATATTACTTACTATCCTCCCTAACTATCATTGAACGTTTCAAATAATTTTAGTCCTTGGATACTCACAATCAGGCAATTAATTTCTCATTGTTCCTCCCACTCGTTTTGATATGCCAGTGATCATAATAATTGTATGGAGTCTTGATCAAAGTCAATTTAATACATTTGTAGACTGTTGTGATCAGACCAATTTAAAAAAAAAAAAAAAAAAAAAAAAAAAAAATCTAATCCTTACATATTGTTTTTTGCCTAATGTGCTGCTCGCGAGGTTTTAAATCCTGGCATGCTTCCGAAATAAATCACGATTTTTTTCTTTTTTTTTCATTTCAATTTTATTTGCTTTTTTCGAACATATGTCTTACTCTCAAGCCTGCGTACTGGCCTTAAGGCTGTTCTGACATTGGCAGTTACGTTCCATCGTGCACCGTAGGCGCGCCCGGTGGTAAAAAGTATGAAAGAAAACGCTAACTTACGCTTTTATTCGTCAATTCAAAAGTCAGCAGTTGAAGTTTTTTCGGAAATTTGATTTTAGCTCGGTAACAGCAAACTTTATTTGAAAGTCCTGACAACCGAACTTTAAATTTGACATACTTAATAACAAATTCTAGATGTTTTGCTGACAATTTTATTTCTCTCGACTAAAAGTTTTTAGACTTTCTAAAACTTGAAAAGAATTCGAAAAATTTCAGATTTTATACTCAATAATCTTTCAAAATTTGATGGTACATCATCAGGAGGGAATTGGTATTCTATAACACTGAAAAAGTTCGATTGTATGAGTTGAACGTCCGGTATTTCATGTCGATTGAACTGCCAGCTTGGTTAATGCGATCGAAATTTTTTCACTTTAAACGTTAACATCCCTTGCACTGGCGTCCATTTGCTCTCTATTTTCTCATGATCATTTTCGAAAATCAATACCTCTATAACTCACTAAATGTGTCATACAACGTAAATAAATTATTCAATTTTTCTTTGGGGGGGGGGGGACCAAGAAATAAATGGATAAATATTAAATAAACAATGTAAAAAAGGATGAGCGGACGAGAGCGACCTTAAATTCAATTCTCATTGCATTTATAACTTAATGGCCGCTTCATAAATGATGTGGAAAAAAGTATTTCTCTCTTTTTTTCGAGTGTAGTCGAGTCTAGAGCCAAGAATCTCGGTCACAGTGTTGCCGTGTTATTTCTCTCTGAAAGCCGTCAAGAATAAAAATCTGGTGCGTCATGTTGGTAGGAAAGGTTTGAATCTGAACTCTTTTCGTAGGAGCTTCTCGATCATAAGCTCCTCCACAAAGTAATGGAAATTGCTGATAGTATCATATGCCGCTTGGCATTTTCATACAAAAAAAACATACTGCGCATTTCCCCATAATTCCATACACTGGAAAAAAAATACATAGGATCTAGAGTCCAGACTCTTAAAAACATCGACAAGAAAAACTACTCTTGATTCAATCAGAATCTAGCTTAAATCAAGAACCAAGCCTCTTAATTTAAGCGGATTTCGTTTAGGTTCAAGCAAAAATCCGATTGAATCAAGCGTATTTTTTCTTGTCAATGTTTTCAAGAGTCTGGACTCTAGATCCAATGTGTTTTTTTTTTTTTTTTCTAGTGCATGTCATCAGATACAACTAACAACCAAATTGACTGTTTAACAAAAATTCAAAGTTGGAGTTTGAAAAACAGGGAATATGAGAAAAATGCTGTTATTTATATATATACCACCACTGTTGCCAGCGAACAGCGCCCCGAACCCGTGTATGTGTCAAACCGCTTTCATTAAGAAAAAAAACACATTGGATCTAGAGTCCAAACTCTTGAAAACATTGACAAGAAAAAGGACTCTTGATTCAATCAGATTTAAGCTTAAATCAAAAGGAAATCCTCTCAAATTAAGAGGCTTGGTTCTTGATTTAAGCTGAAATCTGATTGCATCAGGAGTATTTTTTCTTGTCGATGTTTTTAAGAGTCTGGACTCTAGATCCAATGTGTTTTTTTCCCCAGTGTTACTTATTTTACGGATAGCCTCTTGCGTATGACAGAACTCATATAAGAATGGGCACATTCCCTTAAAAAAGGTAACGAAGTCGGACTAATTAATCCCTAAGGTGGGGGAAAGGGGTTATGATAGCATCACAGCTTTAGAGGGGTCGATTCTGCATCAACTGGCGCTAAGAACACCTGAAAATTGTCCAAAACTTCAAGTTCGGACTTGGGACTAAAATGCAGTTTAAATATGCAACCACTGTTGCCATAAGTTGAAACGATTTTGTTCCAATGCACGTAACATCATTAATAATATAAACTATGGCTCAGAACTTTGACCCTGTTTTTTGAGAGTATTATAGAGAATTTGACATCAAAAACCGAGAATCGATATTATTTATCGCTGGCCGGTTTTTTCCTGCACTAAGCAACTTAGGTTTCCGGCACTTGAAGACGCATTTCGTCGTTTTCCTCACGAAAGAACGTAACTATATTCCAATAGTGCCAGATTTCTCGTTGGAAATTGCAATTTTACTAGGAGGAACTTCGACGTTTTCGACTGAAAATTTCACTGATTTTCTCTCTGATCTCCTGTAAAATTCAGAAAAATTTTGGACAAAAATTGTACAAGTACTCTCTTGTAAAAAAAACTAATTGTTTTAGTCAATTTGGCATCCTTGGAAATGGAGTTACGTTTCCTTGTCAAGGAAACGCGAGGATTTTGACAGAATTTTCAATTTATCACAAATGGATTAAATTTTGCAATGAAGACCTACTATTTCTGGCTTTTCCATAAAATCACCATCCTGCAGAGGGAAACCCATTGCATATATGGATTACATTTTGCAATAAGGAACCACTCTCTCTGTCTCTTCCATAAAAGCACCTTTCTACATAGGGAAACCAATGGCGTATATGTTGTTTCTAAAATGAGCCAGAAATAGTGGTTCCTTATCGAAAAATGTGGTCCATATGTTCGTTGTCTCTAAAATGAACCAGAAATAGTTGTTCTATATTGCAAAATGTGGTCCATATGTTGTTCCTAAAATGAGCCAGAAATGGATTACATTTTGCAAAAAGGAACCACTATTTTTGGCCCATTTTTGAAACAACATACATGCCATTGGTTTTTCTATGCAGATATGTGCTTCTTTGGGAGAGCCAAAGATAGTGGTTCCATATTGCAAAATGTAATCCAAATAGTTTTTCTATACTGCAAAATGTGGTCCAAATATTGGTTCGAATTCAGACGATTCGGCGTCTAAAATGACACCGTGGTTGCGGAGATCGAAGATAGGAGGCAAGTAGGAAGCCAACCGAGCTGCACACTCCCACTCGAAGGGAGGAGGGGGGTGGGGGTGTCGAGGGGGCTCTTCCGCACCCCCACCGCGCTCCCCCGTTTTAATTTCTGGCTCAAGCAGGAGCAACTCAGGAGCCCCTCGACGGCCCTGTTTGAATCCGTGACTCGCCTCGACACTTGATTAAAGAGTACACTTGTTTTGTATTGCTTTCCATTGTCTTTGCCTCTGATCTATTGTTCGGCGACAATGAAGCCTCCTCCCGCAAAAGATGACTTTTTACGCGAAACTAAAATGCCTCGCACCGCGCCCCGCCCCCGTAAATGAATCGTGGACCGTCGGCGCTGATTAGAGTACTCAGCCGCCCCCCGGGTTGCCTACCTTACACATTCCAGGCGCAATGCGCATAGTTCCCAGATCGTCTTGCTCAGGTAACTGAGGTCGTATTGATACACGGTCTTTAGGGTGGGTCGTCCCGGGTTCGAGCTTGGTCGAACCGCGAGCTGATTCTTGAAAGTGATAGACAAAACTATATACAAAGAAAACAAAAGGGATATGAAGGGATCCTATTGGTAGAAGCGAGTGGTTGCAATGGACAAAGAAAGGTAGATAATAGACAAGCTAACGGCAACCCACGAGAGACTCTATAGTCAGTTCATCATTTTCTTCCTTAGTCTATAGGAACTAACCATTTCAACCAATAGGATCGCTCCATACTCCGTATGTCTTCTTTGTCGATCGCTTTGTCTATCAATTCCAACAATCAACCCGCTGGCGTGCGATATGTTGCATCGATTGCGTAAAAAATCTCGGCAGATTTTGATTGTTAAACCAGAAAAAGGACGATTGCCTCTGCGCACGAGCTTGAAGAATCATTCTTAATCCAAAATTTCTTTTTTCAAATTTCTTAAAAATGAAGACAGGATTCTTTTTAGAAAAACGCTATATAAAGAGGTGCTTTCGATTACTCTATCGAATGCGAAATTTTTCCCCCAAAAGATTACGGTCCTCATTCCCCTGAATTTTACACATTTTTTGGTTGAGAATGATTCTTTCAGCTCATGCTCGGGGACTATTAACTTTTTTTGGTTCAGTTGTCGAAATCTTCGAAGATTCGTAACTCAACCGATATTATATCACACGTCAGTTTGACCACCCCGAAGCCAGAGCCCGGGCTGACCCCTGAAGATATTTTCACCTTTTTCTTTCAAAATGATCACTGATTTTTACACATCATAGCATAAAGTAAAACTAACCCTAACTCATTTTATCCGATTTCAAAAAAAAAAGACTTCTCAACGCACGTTGATTACAGCACAGCAGTACAACTATTCGTGGTTGATGGATGTTCAATGTTCATGTTGATCCAGCAAAATTGCTCTATGCTGCCAATGAGGTGTCGCCCTGATTCGGGAGGAAGTAAAAAAACGAAGCCCGTTTACATGTTTCCTATCCTCGATTGTGGTAAGAATGCCACTGCAAATAAGAAAAACGAAACCAACACAAAACGGAAAGATATCAGGGGAATAACACGAGTTCGGGACGGCGCGGCGCAGTGATACAACTATTCGTACTCGATGGATGTCCGTGTTGCGTCTGCAAAATCGAAGGCGCGATGGTCGCGCCATCGAATTCGCGTCCACGAATAGTCTCTCCTATCTTCGGCTATGTTGACAATCGATTTTTCTTTTTTTTCTACTTGATATCTGCCTATTATTATAGGATGTATAAGTAGGTTATTTGTAGACCTATATCTGAAGCTTGTATTTACAGGCCCTACGCCTTGAAGAGCAAGGAATGAAAATAGAGCAAGGGTAAAACACGCGTTCATGATGGCGCGGCGCAGTGATACAACTATTCGTACTCGATGGATGCCTGTGTTGCGTCTGCAAAATTGAAGGCGCGATGGCATGAGGCGTGAACTTTGCTGCCAATAATGTGCTGATCAGATTCGGAAGAGAAGTTAAAAAAACGATGCCCGAGTGCATTTTTCCTATCCTCAGTTGTGGTGCACACGTAGCCCTTAAAGCACGCCTACAAATAGGACAAACGGAACCGACGCAATACGGAAATACTAGGGCAAGGAGAAAACACGCGTTCATGATGGCGCGGCGCAGTGATACAACTATTCGTACTCGATGGATGTCCTTGTTGCGTCTGCAAAATTGAAGGCGCGATGCTACGAGGCGTGAACTCGCAATGCTCCGCTCTATGTTACAAATAATGCGTCGCTTAGATTAGGGAGAGAAGTTAAAAAACGAGGCTGAACTACGTCTGTCCTATCTTCGGCTATGTTGACACTCGATTTTTCTCTTTTTACTACTTGATATCTGCCTATTATTATAGGATGTATTTTTAGGTTATTTGTAGACTTACATCTGAAGCTTGTATTTACTGGCCCTATATCTTGAAGGATAACAATGATTTGCTAATGCAAAATACTCCTATACCGCTTCATATTTTCCGGAGAAAGCTAACCAACAATTTTCTTGAAATTTTTTACGAATACTTTGAAAGGTTTGAAGAAAATTTCAGAAAATTTCAAGAATGCCTCAAAGAACTACTCGATTAGTTTCATGTTAAAAGAGAACAAAACATAATCATAGATTTGCGACGTCGCAATCGAAAATACGCACTTTTCGACTGCAGCCGTGGATACGGTAGCCATATCGAGTAATTTGAGTTCAATACAACAGTATTAACCAACCGCCAACTGCATAACCACCAGAATGAAAGAAAATATGTTTTCTAATTGACCTGCACGGATAGCTAAAATACTATCATTCGAAGGATTTTCTTCAAAGGGGAAAAAGAAAAAGACGAAACAAATATAAATTAAGGAAAACAAGCTATTTTACCGAATTTTTCCAGTGTGCACGGCCGGATTAACGGGGTGGCCACATGGGCCGCGATCCATGGCGGCAAAATGTAGGCAAAATGCAAATTTTGCATTCTCATAAATGCAGGTATCAAAAAAAGAGAGAGAAAAATCGGATTCAGAAAATAAATTGCAAACGAGAAAAGGCGACAAAATCTCTCATTTCCTGAGAGTGAAAGTATAGTAATTTCTAATTTTGTCGTCTTTCGGTGATACAAGCGACAACACCTTTAAATAGTAGAGTTAAGAGAGAATACAAACACGCAATTTGATCTGGAACGGAGCGGCGCGGCGGTCGGTATGAAACGCATAGCGCCTACAAGACTGCATGAATACTTCACGCATTGCGTCAAACACACTGCGGTCAGCAATAGTCGGCGTGAAACGCATAGCGCCTACAAGACTTCATGAATACTTCGCGCATTGCGCCAACACAGTGCAGTCGGCGCAGCGGCAGAAGTTACAATTTTTAACCACATTTATGTTTGTTCTTTTATAATTTTTTTCGTTCGTTTTTTATAAATGGAAGGCCTTGTCCAAACAGGGATGGGTATACGGAACTGAACTATCGTTAGTATTGACAGGGCTTTCATACAAAATGTGCACAACACGAGTAAACGCGTCTCATACACCCCTCCCCCACTGGCACGTTCCCTTGATGGTTTTTATAGACCGTATTCAACAGATCACATAGGTGAGATTATATCGATTGGTTCAATAAGTAACCACAGCCTCAAAAGTCAATTTAGAAATCTGAGGTAACGGGTCTTATGTGATCGAATTTTTATTCTCTCCATTACCAAATGGCAATGAAAACAGAAATTATTTCAGTTTTGAAATTTTCCCATTTTCAGCTTTTCCAAATTAAATCCTAAAAATTTTGTTTGCGGCTATGCTCTATTGTCTTGAACCAAACGATACATCGAACCACTGTCGAGCACGATCTATTGATGTTTCAAAAATCAAAACAAATGAGAAGGGGGCGGAAAAATACAGGCGGTCCATGGGCGGCAAGTAGGTAAATCCGGCCCTGCCAGTGTGTGATTCGAGTTTCTCCCCGCAAATAGACTGATTTAGTGGCTACGTCATTCGATATAAAATCGAACCCTTGGCTCAAATGTAAACAAACACAAATCCTTGTTTCTGATTCGCGCTCTTTTCAACAAAGTGATATAACGCGTCCAAGTGTTTCTTACAATCGAAAGTTCTCGTGTTTAATGAGTCTTTAATTGATTTAGGACCGATCAATGACTAAATTTTAATAAATTAACACAATGGAGATGTTACATGTGTGAGAAATTTACGATTTGACTGACTGTTGATTCTTACGTACAAGTTCGCGAGAAACACGATGGTGCCACTAGTTTTCTCTGAAATCAACTCCCAAGCTCAAAAAAAGCTCACAAGTTGAGGCCAAAACGGAGGGGGCATCCCACGCTATCCTGACACCGCAATCACACGCTGAATGTGGGAGCTGAATGTGGAAGTCATCGGCCCGATGCCTGAATTTTGCGCGTATGACGCGCAAATTTCAGCAACGATTCTCAGCAACCATCGGACCAATTTTGAATTTGTCTGAACTATTCGAGTAGATTTAATACACATCTGGATGAAAATAACTCGAATTTGCTAAATTTTAGCCGTTGGGCGATAACTGTTGACTTCCACATTCAGGTGCTAAATTCAGCGTCTGATTGCGGCATGAGAGCCCACCTCTACATCAAGACAAACACTCCATGCAAAGATAGGGAGCAAATACATTGACAGGGCTGCCACTTTATTTGGGGACTCTAAAACTGAAAACACGGCAACACTGCTAATGTATTTGCTCCCTATCTTTGCATGAAAAGTTCGTCTTGATGTAGAGGTGGACTCTTAGGATAGCGTTGGATATCCCCTCCATTTTGGCCTCAACTTGAGAGCTTTTTTTGAACTTGGGAGTTGATTTCAGAGAAAACCAGTGGCACCATCCTGTTTTTCGCGAACTTTTACGTAAGAATCAACAGTCAAATCGCAAATTCCTCACACATGCAAAATCTCCATTAACTTATGATGAATTCGCACATGAGGTTATGTTAGTTTCTTTCGGTTTGAACCAAGAGTTCGATATTATATCGGATGACGTAGTCCTTAAATCAGTCTATTCCTCGTATCCGCCCTCGTAACACACCGCATCACGGGGTGCGTTGGTTGACATTTTTTTTCTTTTTTCCTTTTTTTTATCAGAGGACAACATTATTACAAGGGCCGGCCCAGGTTTATGTCTTGTACTCAAGCAGATTAAAGTATAAAATAGCACCCATTAAAAGCGGCTTTTATTCAACCTCCTTTGTTTTATGTTCCGACGTGGCGGACTCAGCGCGGCGCCAGCTTTGACCTTAAAGCTCTGAGCTTCAAAGTCGATCGTCGCCAAGAAAGAGGCTTCGGCGCATGTAAACCTTTCTCCAATTATGACTGTTTGAGGAAGAGCCCATGGATTTAAGCCAACAACGCTCCCCGCCCACAGCCCCGAACCTCATCACTCACAAAAAACTGAGATGAACACCTATGACGTCAATGGATCATACTTTGCGTGTCGCAAAAGGCTTCGATATAGAGCCCAATTCACAGTATCAAACTTTTCATCTAACATGATTGAACTAAAAATTGGATGGAAAGTTGAATGCCAAAACATTTGATTCAATTACTTTCCGTTCCAATTTCACTCCAATTCCAATCAATTTTGCATCCAATTGACACCGCCAATTGGATGAAAAGTTGAATTTGACGTCACATTCACGTTTCCGTCCAATTTTTCATCAAAATATCGTTTTCGCGCGTCAGTATCACATTATTCAACTTTTCAACATGACAAGTTGCATTCAAGAATTGAATGACATGTTTGATAGTGTGATATGGGCTTGAAGAGGAATGACTACAAAATGACTATTTGAATGTCGAAAATTGTAATTAATGTTTACATGGCACATTTTGCGTAAATTTTGCACAAATAAGGCGATTCACAAAAAACTGAGATGAACTCCTATGACGTGAATGGATCATACTTTGCGTGTCGCAAAAGGCTTCGATACAAACAAAAACGACCGCAAATTGACTATTTAGATTCTCGGTCGAAAATAATTATATTTAATGTATTCATGACACATATTGGTCAATTTTAGGCAAATACCGCTTCAAATTGGACCGTGTTTAGCAGAAAGGAACCAAACCACATCAGCTATTGCCAAATTTAACGGGGCAATTTAATTTTTTGCAAGAGAACCTCTAGACCAAGGAACCTCTAGGTCATCCACAAATGCACAAGTCTGCATTGGAAAACCGAATTCACTTTTACTGTCTCTAAATTAAGCCAGGAATTACAACATTATGCAAAATGTAAATATTTATGAAATTGCACCCACATACCTCAATAAATTGAGGTACTGCACAAAATTGTGTCCGGAAAATGTTCAAATTCACCTTTAAAAAGCACAATTTTAAACAGTTTTGAGGTACGTTTACGTTCGCATGTTGGTTTTGGGAAATACGTTTTTTAATACATTTTCAAAAATTGAGCGCCCCTCAGAATTTTGCGCCCTAGGCTATAGCCTATGTAGCCTATTGGTAAATCCGGCCCTGATTATACTTTCAAACTAGTTTTAGTTGAGTTCATGAATACCTCAATTTTTTCAAAACCCACTGGGTCGCGGCTCATATCAGTCATGTTGGAATATGTTCGCGCACTTTTTGCCAATCGGGTCAATGGAGAATTTGCATGCAAATTTTTTATTGCTTCATCTGAAAGTGCTTAAAGAGCTAATTTCACAGTATTTTTCATAAATTTTTTCTGATATGGGAAATAGTATTAAAATCAATTTAAAAATGAGAAAATGCACCGCCTAGTGACTTCATCTGGCGGCATTTCCCATTTAAACACATGTATTCTATCAGATTAGATCATTTTGTCATATCTTCTCCGATAATTGTCCAATTTATTAATCAAGGGTATCCTCGTGTTCAGTTCTATCAGTAGTTTCCACTTAAACACGAAATTCGTCAAATTTCAGACACTTGCAAATGCTCCATTACCGAAATAACTAGAATACCTAAAATTGAAGTCAATTTGAAGTAGTTATAGAGACCGCACAAAGCGATTAATATTTTGAAAGAATGAGTTACATTAGTTGAATGAAGGGGGAATAGGTCGATGCGCGGAAATGAATTTGTTGGCTACAATAAACACCCAAATAAAATAGCCGAACCATCCCTCATGGAGGCATCTAGCGACCTTCTCTCAAACGAGAAAATCACACTTTTGACCCTTGGTTGAGCCTCCACGGTAGATGAAGCACTGTGTAACTCGATTGACTCTAATACAAGTTACCGTTGTGATGAATCGTCCAATTGCGTTGCATTGGCCAAGAGAGTGAATAATGGACATGAACGCTGCTTGCCGCTAGTAATAGGTGCCTATATGAAGGTATGATACTGGAGGGCCCTCGAGTGATTAGCATTTAGGAACTTTTCGAAACCAGCGAATTCCCGAAAATATTTAAAAACACAGAACAGTCAATCAGCTTAAGTATGCTTTAGGCGGGAATCACTGAGGAGAGCGCGTTTTGCGGAAAGCGCGACTGATCAAATGAAGGGGCCAAAACGAGGTACGCATTTCTGCACTTAAGCCCGAGCGGATACGCGAAACAATTTCTACGGTTTTTTTCGATTATAGTCTCTTGCTGGCAGCTTGACGACATCTTCAACAACGCGTTTATGCAGCTGACTCAACTCCGTCAAAAATTGAGATACGCACTTCTGCACTCTCACCACCGAGTAATGAAATTTCCACGGTAATTTGCCTTCAAAATGACCATTTTTTGGTAGGAAGAACAACTACTTGCCATTCTTGTGCGTGAGAGGAACACTATTTTTATACATGTACACCACTATGCTCTATTTATACAACACTATGATCGCGTCGCTTCCCCTCTGAAAAATGCGAACTATATCATAGTCACATTTTTTATTTAATTTTTCTTCGAATTTCTATATATTTATCTTGTTATTATGCTTAATTATTTTCCAATTTTTTTATCTTCGTACTTATTTGTTTAATTTTTTTAAAATTATTATTACTTTTATTTATTTATTCATAATCATTTATTTCTTTTTAATTCAGGGTTGGTCGGCGCATCGTAAATACTAGACTCTTTCTGAAAGCAAACTCTTGCAGTAAATTACAACTATACCCAGTCCTCCCTCCCCCCCCCCCTCCCCCCCAGATTTTTAATGAAGGCCGGATGGCTATAAAACGAAAGTCTCTTTTAAATTTGGATAGACAGAATTCTAATAGATTACCATCGACTCCAAAAAGGTTCTCTACTCCTGTAATCCGCATAATAGTTCGCTCCGCTGCTACCCCCCTCCTTCCCACAGCTGCGCTCGGGCTGACGCGAGCGCTCGAATTCAAATACCAGGTCCATTCGCGCCACAGCTCTGCGCCAATCCGGGCTTTAGTTTTTTACATTTTGAGGAAGAGCAGCGGGTATGCCAACATGCGCAATGAAATATCCAGTCCGTCATGTTCTTTTCATCCAAATTTTTTTGCCACAAATTTTCTTCAATAATTTTCATGGTTTTTAAATATTTTTATTTTATTGTATCATTCCTAAATGTGGTAATTCAGATCGAGCAGTCTGATCTTAATTCTATGTGAGGATTTGGCAGCCTTTGTACAGAGTTGGCATACCCTAGTATTGCAAAACCAAAACAATCGACGCCATTTTCCTCATTTTCCATCCAATTTCCACTCAACCACCTGCTTAGCTGCCGCTGCGTTGGTGAAGTCTCAGACTTTCTCTAACTACTTATCGTCAGAATTTTTGTTTCAAATCAAGAAAATCAGTGCGTTGCGCATTCATCTTGCCACTTGCCAGATTCCACCAACTGTAGGATTCCACTCAACAGAGATTTCTTTTTATTTGTAAGTAGCGTTGTTATTTCAACACTCACTCTTAATGTGAAAAATTCTCCCCATATACTTTCTCATGTGCAGGAACAGAGAGCACATACCGTTCTCTAAAAACAATGACATGATATTTTAAAGTCATCTATTAGTAGCTAGGAATGAATTTTGATTGCCGCTTCACACAGTCATGATCACTGTTTCCGAACCAGATATATAGCCGCTCATGATAAACCCTCTCCAGAATTGTTCCCAATCACATGGACTGACTCTGAACAAAGAAAGTCTCAACACTGAAATTCTAACCTATTGCATTGCTGAGGAAATAGAAATTTAAGGCGATTCGATGGACGCCATGTTTTGTGTCGAAATGGCATGCGATGTTTCGAACAATTGGTTCCATTTTTTCAGCTACTCGTCATTTTTCTCCAATTTTGAGATCGCAATTCTGTTGTCAGAAGACGGAAGCACTCATTTACCAATTTTATCAAAGAAATTCAACATAATAAAGGTGTGGTTTTCTTAGAGAGAAAATATCGCATTAGAGTGCAGTTATTCGATATCAGTATCGAACGCGATGTTTTCTCTCTGAAAAAGACACGCCTTTATTACGTTGAATTTCTATGTTAAAATTGGTAAGTGAGTGCTTTAGTCTCCTGACAACAGAATTGCGATCTCAAAATTGGAGAAAAGTGACGAGTAGCTGAAAAAATGGAACCAATTGATGCGATATATCGCATGCAGTTCCGACACAAAATATGGCGTCCATCGAATCACCTTAAAGTGCAAAATAGACGGTTCGTTACGCTTGGCGGTCAATCAATTATTATCTTTCAGATCTTGGCTCTAAGTCAGTGTTGGGATTTGAACAGACCAAAATGAGATCTCAAATTTCATTGAGATACCTACTTAAGTATCTATTGCAAACTGTGGACTGCCCTTCTGCGGAAAGATTTGTAAGTAAAGAGCAGTGGCAAAGATTCTGTCAGTCTACTCCATTATTTTAAGGAAGAGTTGCAATAATCCTGTATAATTGCGATGGACCTCTTTCTTCCGGTAAGAGGTGATATTATTTGTAAGAAAGTTTTAAGTAAGGCTAGGTACTGAATGGCTGGTTTATCACATCCCTCCAATGCAAGTTTCAAGTTACCTATTCAGACAGTGCAATGTTGAAAGGCTCAAAGTTATAAGTCAAGGGTATGCCCACTTCATAGTTTACGTCGGATGTTGAAGGGAAACTTTTTTCTAGGACCCAGGACCTAAGACTTCTATGGTCGAAAGCCTTTTCATGAACCTAAGTTTCTTGAGCCTTTTCCTCTCTGAGACCCCTGCAAATCCTCTTTAACTTTGTTTCTGCTATTTTTTGGTCAGAAAAGATACCCAATACTAAAGAACTTTATAAGTATGTACTTTAGTGGGTTCCTACCATCCAGATTCCCTGGGTTTCCAGCAGTTTGAAAAGGTGGCTAAGTCAGGTGATATGTGGTGATGAGGAAAAGTTGGAAAAATCAGGATAAAAGTTTATTGATATTGTGTGTAACACAATGGCTCAACAATTTCAGCTGTTGCCACTTGAGAGACTAGGTACATGCTTTGGGTACTGTTTTCCATAATTTAAATCTTCAGAAGTAGTAAAAATTTTGCCGTAAGTTTAGCAAAAGTCAGCCTGTTCAAGGGAAGAAAAAAATTCCTTCAAAGGAAGTTCTGGAGGCCCCATTCGGCTTCTCTGAGAAATCCCATGGAGCCTCTTTTGGCCCTTTTGAACCTTTGGTCCTCCTTTATCAAAAGAGATTCCCATCTTCTTTTCACTGGGGCCTGTCCCTGTAAAATTGGAACCATTGCCTTTTCAAATAGAATGATCCCAAAGCTCTCCTAGTTTATGACCTCTCAGGGGTCTCAACAAACTTACCATTTTTGGGTAAAGTCGTTGTCTCTAAAAGTAATGGCTTCTAGCAGAGGAGGCTGAAAATTTTTTGCAGGAGTTAAAAATTGAAAATAGGTACTCAATAAAGAACAAATTAAGGATACTCAAATTTTGGCTTCGCATCTTTTACCAGCAACTATTTTGGTTATTTAGCTGATCTCTATCAAGGCTCTTGGGTTTTTTTTTTTTTTTTTTTTTTTTTTTTTTTTTTTTTTTTTTTTTTTTTTAAGCATGTTTTTTTTTATTTTGCAACTTAGTGTGTGTCTGCTGTGTTTTCACAGGTGAATCATGGATGAAGAAGCAGATAATCACAAAAAGTTTTGGGATGTCCTTCTTCAATATTCGTACAACAAAACGAACAAAAACATGGCCAAAGATGAGTGGACTGCTTTGTCCAAAGTTGCAAATTGTTGTGATTTAAAAGGTGGTCTATCAAAAGAATTGATTGATCATTACAAAATAAAAAAATTACCTCCCCGCAAAAACAATTGTATCTGCACTCATTGGATAGTGAAAAACAAGCTCATATTCAACATAAAAAATAGAAACATACTAACCCTCGGATCTTGTTGTATCCGTAGGTATTTGAGTTACACTCCAAAAAAAATCTGTCTTGAGTGTGAAACCCCTTTTAGCCCTTCAGGTCGGAAAGGTAGAAATTACTGTCCACCTTGTAAGCTTAAGTGGTGTACAGAGAGAGGGTACAGTTATCGCAGAATCAATTACAAGGATTCAGAGAGAGAAAAACCTTGTCTTGATTGTAAAACCCCTTTTAGGCCTTCAGGTCGAAGAGGTAGAAATTACTGTCCATCATGCAAACGTAAGTGGAGAGGGTACAGATATGGCAGATTCCGTTACGAGTCTATGCGCCAAACAGGTCGCTCAATGAGAGAAAATTTTCATAACTTTGGAAACTTTAATGTTATGCCAAATGAAGGCAGGGAATCAGAGTTTTGCGGCACCGGTACAAGCATGTCTTATAATCCTAGTGCAATGCTAAATAGAAACAGGCAATCAGAGTTTTTTGGCTGTGTTTCAAGCAAATCTTATGACCCTAGTGCAACACTAAATAAAGAGCTGCAATCAGAGTCTCGTAGATGTGATTCAGGCGAATCAAGTAATCCTAAGGCAATGCCAATACCCAAACAAAATACCTGTGATACCTGTGAAATACCTGTGATTGGTGTTAAAGAACACCAATCACAGTTTCGTGGCCATGGTTTAAGCCACTCACTTAATAATAACAATAACTTGAGTAAAATTGTAAATCTCAATCTAATTCAGCAAGTTAAAGCACTAAAATTTACAAATAAGGCGGTCTTATTCCAGTATTTAGCATCTCAAGAATACATTAAAGGAACTAAAAAAATCAATTTTGGTATATATTCCACAAAAAAAATGAAAGACTTTAATGACCACAGGTATTATAAGTTGTTTATTGAAAATGTCATAAAGCTGAACGAGGGCAAACAATTAAACGATGAAAAACTGGCATTCTACTTTTATGTTAGTTACATAAACAAAAAAATTTGAAAAAACTCCATGCACAAGTGTTATGGGCAACTTTTATCAAATGTCTGTACATCTGAAACATGTATTTATTCGTATAAATAATCATATTTTTGTTTCAATCTATACATTCTCAACCAAATAAGTTTTTTTGGCCTGTAAATACTTAAAAACTGATCAAATATGAGGCATGTTATTTTTTATCAGCGGTTCTTTTAGTTCATCAAGCCTTCAAAAATGCATTGCTCTATTTTGTAACGTTAAGCATTCCAATTCTGCTTTTAATCCTTTTTTTCCTTTATCTTTTTTTCTCTTTTTCTTTTTTTCTTTTTTTATTAGTCTATTTCAATCAATCTGTTTATAACTGTATTAAAATTTTGTAGATTTCTAATCTATCTATGTGTTATCCAAATTTCTGTATTTCTTCCAAAATATTTGTTTTAAATGTTGTCCTGTAAATCCTGAAGTAGTTATTTTAATTCAAGTCGGAACTAGTTTTTCTGGAAATAGAAATACTCAAATTGCTGAGACAGCTCTCATTTATTTCCAAGAAAAAATACTTTTTCACTCAAATTCCTTTCATATGATCCGAAATTGACAGGTTTAAGTATGTCATGACTTGTTCTTGAAATCATCAAAATCATGTAATCAGCAATTGATTAGGCTTGTGAGACTGTTCCAGCTTTTTCCAAACATTTTACGCAGGAATGTTAAGTATAGTTAATTCAATATTATCTCTGCACCTTTAGCATGTGATACAGGGTTTTACAAGTTGTTTAATTTAGTAGACACTTAGTCTTTCAACATTTACTGCTGTACAATTTAATTTTATTGTAGTCGTGTAAAAGACATTCCCAAGATCTTTCACAAGGGTGATTTTAATGGTTAAGCATCCTTTTTCTTCTCATTTTCTCTGAAGAACCCATTTTCAGCCTTAAAAATCATATGTTAGCTTGCTTAATGAAAGGTGATCTTTTAACTTAAATTTTTAAAGTGTGCAATAAGGTCTGATTTTAATGCAAATAATTAGAGTAAACTTCATTTTCTTTTTTTAAAAAAAACGAAATTTTTGGAAGTAGATATTTTTAGATTTTTAGTCTCAGTGCTAACTTGTAATTTTCCTTGAAATGGGTAGTTAAAAGACTGCATGTGTGTGTAACTTATCTTCATTTACACCTTTTCTCGTCCAAATATTCATGTATGTAATAAGAGAAAGATCACTGAGTTTGACTCAATAAATAAGGTCAAGAGGCCAGCATTAATTGAAAATGCTCCCAATCTGTAATTATACTTATTTAGCAACGAGCATCCAAGGTATCAATTTTTTATATATCTATCAAGTTGGTAACATCATCTTCCACTGCAGTTTTGGCCCCTTGCTTTCATTTTAAAAACTTAGTGCTTGACCGTTGCAAAGCTCGGAGCGTTTACTCTCAATACCACAAAGTCTTGATGGTAATTCCTTTTTCTAACCACAGTCATAAACACTACCTACTGTAACTGTACAATTGCAGATGATAAAAGGCTATTTTAATTGCTGTAAGTAAAAATGTTGTTACATAACTGTGTTTTTTATCATAGTGTACGTTCTTATTATGACCTGCAAATTATTTAATTAAGTATTGTAATCTTGAAAGATATTTGTAATGTACTTCCTTAATCAAAATTTTTATCACTTGTTGTTCTTCAATCTTGGATTACACAGTTTTACTGCCGGTTATCAAAGAAAACAAATGTCAGAGGAATAAATCATCCCAAATACATTATCTAGAGCTTTTAAGAAAACATAAATTTCATGTCATTTAAAAGAAACACAAATAACATAGATAAAGCTATATTTTCTAGTAATGTAAAAATCCTCCACCAAAGTTTAGCTGTGTTTAGTAAAATTCAAATTCACGTCTTTTTGCTATAACTCAATGTCCTCTGCTTGTTTTTTTTTACTGTAGTGTATTGTTTAGTAAAACTTAAATATCTATGAAGCCGCTGTCACTAAAGATATCAATATTTATAATATTTAATAAAACCAAAATGTGTAACTCAATACTTTTATTCTTTCAACTTTAATTCCCCAACCTCTTTGTTAAAAAAAGGACGGAATTAAGAAAGAAAAAAGAACCACTCTCATGGGGAAAAGTTCTGACTTTACTCACGCAAGAAAAAAAAAATAAAAATCTGTAAAACAAGTTCACCGATTTTTTTAGAAATTTTATTATGCAGTCTAGAGCGCAGTTTTTAATCAATTGGGTAGGTACTCTCTGCACTTATTTTATCTTTTTTTCTGTATCCTGTGATTTTTGACTTCTAGTGCAGAATAACCTTGAAGTTCCACAATGGAGGTATTTCATCAATATCAACTAATTGATAGCTGATGTTTCCCGCTGAATTATACGACCAAAATTATCTCTTCAACAGATAGTTCACATGATTTGCCGTTTACAGCGTCAACTTTGATCCCCTCCTAAATAATTTCAAACATGTTCGGTGTTTTGCTCTCAAGAAGTGATTCCCTATCGACTCTAAGATCGAATGACTGCTTTTGCAGGTAAAGTCCCTATACTCAAAGCGATCTATTCTCATTTTGCATGAAATTTTTGATTACAGGGAACTTTTACATGTGAGAGCACAAGTCACATTGAATATCCCCTCCCCCCCCCCCCCCAAAAAAAAAAGGAATCTGCTCTTTCATAATCTGTCAGGAGATGAAGTGCAGATGAATTTTCACGTTTGGATGCCCCCACTTTTCATGAAGGCATTTTTAAGAGATTTTACAGGCGTAGGCAGCTGAAATACCCATGCCTAATGGTTCCGTCTTTTTCTATAAATTTAAAGTATGTACATAGTATTCTATCAAAATAGGTTTCTAAATTTCTAGTAGGGATTTACCCTAACATCCATCTCCTGCATTGATACAGAAAATGCTCCTTAAATTTGAAAGCCGATCATGAATAGGTAAATCATGACACTTTCTCACTGTTTTACCAAATATCGTCACCCTCTGGCCATAGTATCACAAGCGCCATGCGACGTTTACAGATTTCCGCCGCCATTTTATTTTTTCACAGAGAAATTGTTGACTGAATCTGTTAAAAAATTTCACTGAATTTGATCGGCAGCACAAATAAAATTCGGTGAAATTTTTGGAGAGCTTCGTTGAACAATTTCTCTGTAAAAAATTAAAATGGCGGAGGAAATTTTTGACGTCGTGTGGCACTTGTGATACTTCGGCCCGAAGGTGACAAATGTGCAAGGTACAGCAAGTCCGTAATAAAAACACATTCAATTCGAGAAGAAATCAACACTTACATTAAGAGGGATATTTAATATTGGCTGGAATTTTGTAAAATAAAAGTGTGTTTTAAATGTAGATCGACAGATTCTAAGAGATTACCGTCCTTCATTCCACAAAGGTACTCCAGTAATCCGCATACTAGTTCGCTCCGATTCTACCCCCCTCCTTCCCACAGCCGCGCTCGAGCTGCCGCGAGTGCTCGAATTCAAATAAAATGCCAATTCGCGCCACAGCTCTAGGCCAATCCACGCTTTAGTTTTTCACATTCTGCGGAAGAGCAGCGAGTATGCCAACATGGGCAATAAAATATCCAGTCCATCGCGTATTTTTCATCCATCTTTTTGAGCCCCAAATAATATTTGTGGCCATTGAATATTTTAAATAATATGTTTTCTACTTAAACTTGATGGCCTAGATCGACTTGTCTGAATTTTGTCTGCATTAAATCTTTTGTGAAGGATTCTCAGCCTAGGATAATGTTGGCATTCCGTAATTTTGCTGAACCAAAACAATGCAGATTCCAAAGAGAAAACGATTCGACACCATTTTCTACCACCTGTTACTGCGCAATTGCGCATCGCAATTCGCTAAGTATCAAAGCCGCTGCTGGGTTCGTTAAGTGTCGCCGTCGTGTTGTTAATTCTCGAATTAAGTAAACTCCTGAATTCCTGTGAATCGTAAGTAAAGTAGATCATTTGGCACTAACTTCTGCTCACTGTCAACGTACTATATGTAACTGTTGAGACAAAGAGTTTGTTTTTTCATGATTGCGCTGTGAAAAGATCTTGCTAAGCCTTGTTTCAGTAATTAGATGAAATAGATGTAATCTCAGTGCCTCTTCTCAAGTACTGGTGCAAATAATTTCGACAACCGTCACTGACTGAGCAAGGTTCCCAAGAGACAGCATGATCATCGTGAAGTCGACACCTTCCGGCCAAAGTATCAAGCACCATGCGACGTTTTAAATGTTCGCCGCCATTTATTTTCTCATAGAGAAATACCTAGTTGAATCTCTTTATAGATTTCGCTGAATTTTATCGGCAGCACTAAGAAAATTCAGTGAAATTTTTAGACAGCTTTGTTGAACAATTTCTCTGTAAAAATAAAATGGCAGCAGAAATTTTGCAGCATCGCATGGCGCTTGGGATGCTTTGGCTGGTATGTGACCAGGTGTATTGAGCTGTACCGCAGATAATGGAGTGACCACAGAATCTGATCACATGCAGTAACCCCAAAGAAAAAAGTTTCAGCACCTGAATCGAATTCAGCACATTTTACACGTGCACTACTAGATAGGTAATAGGAATATAGTGTCTGAATTCTCATGGAATTTTGACCTCTTACTCCTCTCTGCACTATAATTTACATCATGTCTCTACCTCAGCATAAATAACTCATGCCCACTAAATTCTTCGCACTTTTATCTAGAGCATAATAGGAGTCCATCATATTGACTCATGCACTTATTGTCAATGCTGAACTGAAGCCATGATCTTTTGTCGCACTCTGGGAGTGTTGATTCTTACTTGGCCTGGCCTTCTTAATCAAATGAGAGGTCTTTCGGATTTTACTTTCTCGACAGTTTTTTTAATTCCTTGTCCAAGATGAAGATCCCAAATTTTTATTGATACTGGTATAGTTTGAAACAAACTGCCGTGTTTTCAAAGGTTTGTCTGCATCGCAGAGTTGAACATTTCCTTGTTCATATTATTTAATAGTACAAAGGATCGCCCCTATCTCTCAGAAATCCAATGGGCTTTTTTCTCTTCAATACAAGGGGATACCTAATATAGGAGTTTTCAGAAAAAATTCATGAATGGTTTTTAACTCTGCAAGGCACATTTATTTACACATTGCAATGCTTTAAAGCTCATGCATAGTTTTTAAGTAGGTGGGCCCAATTTAAATGCAGATAGATGTGCTACAACCCGGGAAGCTGGTAAAGTCAATAAATTTAGCGAAAATGCGATCGCTTGGCGACTTCAGTCAGTGCCATCCGAGGAAGCGTAAACAACCGCCAAGTTCTTTTTTTTCAGCCAAAGAAAATGCAGAAATAGAATATGAATTTCATGGAATTTTACATGTAGGTAGGTATGCCCGCAACCTATTTAAGTACATGTTTTTGTGCCTACCTAAATTTGAAATCTATTTTTTCTATGATTTGCCACCTCTCTATATATTTTTGACTTGTTTCAGGTTTCTCGATTTCATCCAGAAAATGCCCAAACGAACATACAAAAGTCAAGGCGGCTCTTCTTCGAAGAAATATAAAAAACGACTAACTTCAATATCCCAAATTGTTGATATTTCCAAAAGTAATACATCAGTGAGAGGGGTCATCCAAAGTCTAAGTGGTTTGAAGGAATCTGATGCAGGGAATGAATATTTCCATTTCTATTTGCATGACTCAAATGGCAAAATATATTGCTTTGGCTTCTGTGAAAAACAACATAAAAAACTACGTGTAAGTAAATTTCACAAAGAGGAGATTCTTTGAGACGAATGTTAAATTACTAATTGCATAACTGAGAAGCTTCCTTGGAATCACACATTGTTCTTTTTTTTTCTTTCTTTCCTCTATTTCTAAATAAACTTGTCTAGAAGTATTTATTCTTTCAATGGTGAGCTCTCTCTTTCTTTATTAGGAGCATTTCTGACCATATCTAAATTGAAATTTTCTTCTGATTCGCATTGAACAAGATCATAATGGATGACATAAACTTAACAATGTGTAAACATAATGTGTTAAACTTTTTAGTATGATCTATTGAAATATTCAAACCTTTTATTTTACGTCTCTGGCTTCATTTGTGTAAAATCAATTAAATTTGTCTAATACTTTTTTCCTCATCTGTAGGAAGGAATGTCAGTAGAATTAACCAATTTCTGCATCCAGACCAGCAAATTCACAGGAAAAACTGAAATTAAGTTAACCGATGAGTCCACCGTGAGAAAGATAAAAACTATTGATGTTACAATACCCGAAAACTGGACTAAAATTGAAGACATATTTGCAATGGATGGAGATTCCCTCATTGGTGAGAAAAATCACATTGTCAACTTCATATTAATATAGTATTAAATTCAACATAATGCAATTATTTGATTAATTGTCTCTTTCCTTTTTTCTTTACTAATGACATTTAAGTGTGATTTTTTGATTTTCAGATTTTAAAGGACAGTGTTCAGAAACACCGAAGAAGGATAAGAAGAAAATTACTTTCATGGCAACAGATACAGATAGCACCAAATCTAGCGTAAGTAAAATTAAACCAACCAATTTTTTTTCAATCAAAACGAACACATCATAACAAATAATCTGCTGACCTTCACTCTATTTTCTGAACTCAACTGATTGTTTCTGTTTTACAGATTCAGATATATGCTTGGCTAACTGACTTGAACGTACCTAAAATCCAAAACATTCAAGAAACCAATAATTTCACATTGAAAGATGTGTTAGTTCGGACTTCCATGGGTGAAAAAGTATTACAAATAATTGCAACTACCATCATTCAGGTAGGAGAAACAAGTAAATAGGTATAATGCCCTTTGATATACTCACACATTTTCAACAAACACTTTTTCAGATTTATCATTAATTTCACTTAAATCCATTGTTCTTTTCTTTTTCTTGAAACATAAGAGTAAACATTACCGTTTTGAAAAAAATTTCCTCTCATATTCTCTGAAGATTTTTATTTTTTTTTAACTGTAGGTACTTAAGTTGTGAACAGTTTCATCTATAATCTTTATATTATATTTGTTTAAATCGGGGGGGGGGGGTGGGGAGGGGGGCTTTTTCTGAAAACTAACTGATTGACTGTTGCAGAATTTGAAGCATCTTACTCTCAGTACTATACACTCTTCATTGTAATTTTTCACTCTAACCTCAGTCTTAAAAACTATCTTCTGCGACTATATAAATTCGCAGATTATAAAAAGTTATTCAAAATTGCTGTAAGTAAAAATGTAGGAACTTTTTGCTAATCATTAAATAAGAAAAATATCAGAGGAATAAACCCTCCTAAATAAATTATCCAGAGCTTTTGAAAAAGTATAAATCTCATGTCATTTAAAAGAGGCACAAGTAACAAAGGTAAAGCTTTATTTTTTAAGTACTTAATGTCTCCATGTAACATCTTTCATTAATGAAGAGTAGTATTTAGTGAAATTCCAATTCATTTCATTTTGCCGTAGCCGTAACTCAATGTACTATCACTGGATTTTTTACCGTACTGTATCGTTTATTATAACTTAAAAATGTAGGTACTTTTATCTTTAGTGTTACTTTTTATTTCTGGTGTTTTTTCCCTTAAACATTTACTTTGCTGCTGTCTAATATGTGTAATTTGCTGTGGTTTTTTTTTTTTTTTAATAAAACCAAACCTCTTTCTACTTGGATGCCTTTATTTTGTTCAGTTAATTTCCCAAAAAAAGAAGCAATCTCATAGAATAATGTTGGAATACTAAGGCAATAGAAAGAATAAAAGAAAAAAAAGTTCATCTATTTTTGAAAAATTTTATGATTTAACCTAGAGAAATTATTAATCAATTGGCTAGGTATTCTCTGCACTTATTTTATCCTATTTTGTACATCCTATGAATGTTGAATCGCTTTGCAGATTCACCTTAAAATTTCAAGATGGACTTTTTCCAGCACCTATTATCAGCTATAAATAGCTGATGGTTCTTGTTAAATTTTGGCAAGGCTTACTGTACTCGAAGACCAATTCTTATTTGTAATATTTGAGTGTAGGGAAAATCACCCCCCCCCCCCCCCCCAAGTATGCTCTCAAAATAGGTATGACAGGAGATGAGGTGTGGATGAATTTTCACGTTTAGTTGACTTTTCATAATGGTTTTTTAAGAGATTTTACGGGCATAGACAGCTAAAATACCTACCTATACCTAATATTTTTTTATCCAACTTTTACCCTCTTGTTGCCACTATCTCGCCTCAGTTCCGAAAACGGGTGAACAGGTACACTAATACTGCCGTGCTAAAGAAAAACGCCGTAAGAACTTTTAAATGTTGCCATATTTCCCTCAACAAATAATTCTTTACTGGGAAAAATTGTGAATATTTGTTTTCAAAATTTTCAGACAATTTTGTTCTTGATCTAATCAAAAATACCTAAAAATTTCAAGGTAAACGATGCAAAACTTTCCTTTCAAATACATGTTTCATTCGAGGAAATTTGGCAACTGTCGAATGTTTATACGGCGTCTTTCTCAGTAGAGCAAAATAATACACCGTAAACTTTAAAAATTTCATGATCCCGGCGGCGTTGTCGTAAAGCGTTGAATCATTAATGGAGATGTTGCATGTGTAAGGAATTTGCGATTTGACTATTGATTCTTATGTAAAAGTTCGCGAGAAACACGATGGTCCCACTGGTTTTCTCTGAAATCAACTCTCAAGCTCAAAAAAAGCTCTCAAGTTGAGGTCAAAATGGAGGGGATATCCCACGCTATCCTGAGAGTCCTCCTCTACATCAAGACAAACTCTCCATGCAAAGATAGGGAGCTAATACATTAGCAGGGTTGCCGTGTTTTCAGTTATAGAGTCCCCAAATAAAGTGGGAGCCCTGTCAATGTATTTGCTCCCTACCTTTGCATGGAGAGTTTGTCTTGATGTAGAGGAGGACTCTCAGGTAGCGTCGGATTTCCCTTCCATTTTGGCCTCAACAATTGAGAGCTTTTTTTTGAGCTTGGGAGTCGATTTCAGAGAAAACCAGTGGCACCGTCGTGTTTCTCGCGAACTTTTACATAAGAATCAATGGTCAAATCGCAAATCCCTCACACATGCAACATCTCCATTTTCCGCACAGGAGGATAGTGTGCGCCTTCAATTTTTCGGGTCGGGGCCGGATTTACCTACTTGCCGCCCCCTTCTTATTCGTATTGAAACATCAATGAAAACCATCAAATGAACGTGCCAGCGGGGGAGGGGTGCATAAGATGCGTTTACTGGTGTTGAGCACATTTTTTGGGAAAGCCCTGTCAACAGTACTAGCAAAAGTTCACGGAACTTGCGAGAAAGTTAAGTTTCGTAAACCTATCCCTGTGTGGACAAGGCCTTCCATTCATAAGAAATGAACGAAAAAATTATGAAAGAACAAACATAAATGTGGATTAATGACTTTAACTTCCGCCGCCGCGCCTCGCAAACCGCACTGTGTTTGACGCAATGCGTGAAGTATTCACGCAGTCTTGTAGGCGCTACGCGTCTCACGCTGATCGCACTGTGTTTGCCGCAATGCGTGAGGTATTCATGCATTCTTGTAGGCGCTATCCGTTTCACGCGGACCGCAATGTCCGCACTGTGTTTGATGCAATGCGTGAAGTATTCGTGCAGTCTTGTAGGCGCTAATATGTGTTACATGCCGATCGCCGCGCCGAGGGCTTCTCCTTTTCATCTCAAGTCCTAGTCATCATTTTTTTCTAGGTAAGTCGCGCCGTTCTAGGCCAAATTGCGTGTTTGGTTTCTCTCTTAACTCGCCTAATTAAAGGTGCTGCTTCTTGTATCACTGAAAGACGACAAAAGTAGAAATTACTATACTCCCGGAAAATTAGAGATTTTGTTGCCTTTTCTCGTTTGTAATTTTTTTTTCAAAATCCGAATTTTTTTTATACTACATAGATTTGCCGCCATGGGCCGCGACCTATGTGGCCACCCCCTCAATCCGGCCCTATTTCGGGTATGCCACCGAGACATCCACCGAGTCTGAATAGTTGCATTCTTGTTATTGCTGTCATCCGTGGTGTGCGCGTCGCCCTCGTTCGGCTGAGCCGTTAGTAAGTACTCGCCTGCTCAGTCGAAAGCCATGAACGTCTCCGATAATTTTGTCACGAATTTTTCCACTTTCACGCCGCTAAACAGGATGTCTATCGACCTGGAAAATCGAGAGTTTTTTTTTTTTTTTTTTTGTCAGGGAAAACGGCATGTCAGAGAATCCGCAAAAGTTCGGCATGTTAGGGAATTTTATTTTGCAAGCGATTTTCGTGTCAGGGTAATCGAAAAACACGGATTTTTCGGGAGATGTTCCGCGAATTTTACTCTCGCACAGATTTCTACCGGAATTTCTGCTGAAGTCTTTTAAATTTTAAAAATGAGGCAAAACTATCCGCACAAGTTTAAGCACGATATATTTTGCTCTATTTTGTATTACAATATATTCCCAAAATTCGAAAAATTCTTAAATCTCATCAGTTCAACCGTGTCGAAAAATTAGGAATATTTTATTCCTTTTTGTCAAAGAAATGCCAGGGATTATTTTTTTCCGTCTGTAAGGGAATTTTAAAATTCTTTCCCGTCATTTTGGCTTTCTTTGCCAGGGAAATTAGGGATTTTTTTTTAAAATGGCAGACAGCCTGCTTTAAAAAAGTAGCTGGAAAACCGCTGTTTTGGGACCACTGAGTCGCACTTCTGTGGCTTTGAATTCGATTCAAAGGGGATCATAACGATGTATTCTTCGAATTTTATTCAGTCTCTAAGCTCGCAGAGGCGGGAAATATCAAAAGACCGCTAATTATTTAAATTTCACGCCTTCTTAATTATCAATGTTTCCTTTTTCCCTCTTTGTTTCCATTCCACCCTCGACACCCCTCAATGCGATTTTCTCCCTTGCGTATCGCAACCAGTTTTGTAGAAGCGTTGAGGACCCTTATTAACCACTTTATGTGTCAGTATTTACGCAGAGAGAAGTTAGTTTTTGGAAAGGTGATTAGTCAAATATTTTTGCTTTTGAGCAGTCTGCAGCGGTGCTAGTCATTTGAAAAACTCGAGGAATAATGATGTCGAGAGTCGGGTCAAATTGATCCGACTAAAAAAAAGAATCGGACAACAAATTGAAAAATAGAGGGTAAAAACAGTGTCAACACAGCCGAAGACAGGAGAGTCGTAATCAGGCCTCATTTTTCACTTTTTACCACGCATTTGAACGACACGTCATTGCCAGCATACAGCGAAGCATTGCAAGTTCACGCCTCACGCCATCGTCGCGCCTTCAATTTCGCAGATACAACACGGATATCCATCAAGCACGAATAGTTGTATCCCTGCGCCGTAATCGAAGCGCGCTCTTTTTCTCGCTCTATTTCCATGTTGCGTTGGTTCCGTTTGTCTTGTTTTTATTTTAGTGCTTCGAAAACTAATCGTCACCTTCCGGTCAAAGTATCACAAGCACCATGCGACGTTTCAAAATGTCCCTCGATATTTTTTTCTTTTACAGAGACATTGTTCAACGAGGCTGTCCGAAAATTTCACCGAATTTTTTTGCGCTGCCGATAAAATCCTGTGAAATTTTCAAACAGATTCACCCAACAATCTCTGTATAAAAAAACAAAATGGCGGCGGAAATTTTGAAACGTCGCATGGCACTGGTGATACTTTGGCCGGAAGGAGACGAAATGAGCCTCTCCGGGCAAAAATGGCGCATGGGTCAAAACATCCAAGTACGAGGGTCGAACAAAGAGTTAGTTTCCCTATTTTTTCTTCCTCGGACTCGAAACGTTGCAAGAAAAAAATCCCATTGGCCGTTGAAAAGGCCATACTCTCAACTTTCCAACGGTAAAAAGGTTTTAAAATTTGCGGCATCAATCACCCAAAAAACGCAATTTTTGTGGAAGCCTTCCGGAACATTTCTCGCCAACTTCTGAAAAAAATGGTACAGAAAGCGAAAGAACAACGATTAAAGGAATACAGTGATACCTTTTTTTTTTTTTTTAGAGTATCTCTTTCCTAAGTTTTCTCTACATACTTTCCATCTAGAAAGACACATTTTTAATGCCAGAAAATATGAGGTGAGACCATGTGTGAGGCATAGTGGTCTTGAAGCAAAAAACAAAATGCGACAAAAATTTACGTGAAAACGGTTTGCAGCTAGCTAGGGGGTGAGTCTATGGTATGTGTGGACATAAAATGGTGAAAAATCAAAATCTTGGCTGATCCTAATTTCGAGATATGGCAGTTTGAAATTTTCTTCGTAAATTCAAGTTTTCTATTAATTTTGATCCGCTTTTACATTTACTTGTCCATTGAGGCGGTGTTGTTCGGTTCACCTTTTTTTTATTTTTTGTTCGATTCAAGTCGATCGAATACATACCCTCTCGTTACATACAGAGTACTTATCATATTCAATTTTTTTTTTAACTGAGCAATTCGCCTTCTACTGCGTCTGCCGCAATTGTTATTATGAATATGTTGTGCGTGCTGATTTTGGCCGATTACATACTCGATTCCCTGAAGGCGATTTATGTGCGCAAGTAGAGCAATCTGTCGGAGAACGAACGAAATAGAGATTGAGCGATTCATTCAGATTTCTCTTCTGTTGTTCGCACAACATATTCGTAGCAACAATTGCTGCAGACGCAGCTGAAGGCGAATTGCTTTCGCACATAAAACGCCTTCAGAGAGTCAGGTATGTAATAAGTGCAATCAGCACGCACAACATATTCGTAACAACAATTGCTGCAGACGCAGCTGAAGGCGAATTACTTTTGCACATAAAACGCCTTCAGAGAGTCAGGTATGTAATTAGTGAAATCAGCACGCACAACATATTCGTAACAACAATTGCTGCAGGTGCAGCAGAAGGCGAATTGTTCAGTTAAAAAAAAAAAAAAAAAAAAAAAAAAGAGTATGATAGGTAGTATGCGTGTAACGAGAGGGTACGTATTCGATCAACATGAATCGAACAAAAAGTAAAGAATGAATAACGAAAAAATGGATGCTTTTTTTTTATTTTCCGGCCGAAAATAATCAATACCGATGATTTTTTTTAAACTTTTTCGAATTCCGTCTACTGGGTCATTCCACGCCTAGGTAGTCCGGGGGGTATTTTTTTTTCCTTCTCTAAATGACCCAACAATATTTATTTTTGGACTCCTTAATACTCCTAGTTTTTGGAAATATATGGGGTTTACATCCGTTTCGTTTTTTTTCTCGCAATTTTCACGTGTTTTGTAACCCCATTGCTTAGCTTCATCCTACTGTAAAAAGAGTGACAGTATGGTAGCAATGTTTTCTGGTGTTCCCGCCAGAACCAAGTTTCAGTTTATGTTTGCAGTTGTCAAGAAACTGATTCAATGTGCTCCTGCAAAGTTTCAATTTTTAAAAGTAATTACTGTATATTATATGTAACTTTTAAAACTTAGTGTACTGACTGTCACACCCGTTACGCAAAACATGGGTTTTTTAATGTGACTATTTTAATTCATGTCATTTTGAGATGCCAATTTTTTCCGTACGTCTTCAAGTCAAGTACAGCTTTGGAGTATTTTTTCCGAAATTTTATTTCAACAATTGATAGGCAAAACTGCGTAACGGGTGTGACACGTTACGGGTGTGACCAATGAGAAGAGGTTTCAATTATGCAGATGTTGACTCACTTCTCACCATTTTTTCTATGGTTATCACAAGAAATACACTCATATGCACAATTAGAGGTTATCTATACATCTAATAAGAGAGAAATAGCCAACTTTTTTGCCATATTTCAGTATTTAAAGTGAATACACCTATCTCAAGGACTTCAAATAGAACTCGTTGAACTCTCTCCGATTTGATTGAAATATTTTCACTTTACTATAGGCCCAGACCTACCGTAATAGGGGTTTTCTTTGGTTAATTTGGGTCATGCGAGGTCCAGGACCGCGGGGACGAAAGGGGAATCCTGGGTTACCCGAAGAAAAGCCCTGGGTACGTCTGGGCCACCCTGTAAAAAAAATGTAGTTTTGGCATGTTCTACATTAAAATGCGTCAAATTGCTGATTGATTTACTGCTTAGGATTGCCTACAATAAGAGTATGAGAAGAAAAGTAAGTTTTTCAACTTTTAAACTCTCTCAGAAATGATGGACCTCAGAGAGACAATCTGTCACACCCGTTACGTCACACCCGTAACGCAAACGATAGGTCTGGGCCACCTTGTAGAAAATGTAGTTTTGGCATGTTCTACATTAAAATGCGTCAAATTGCTGATTGATTTACTGCTTAGGATTGCCTGCAATAAGAGTATGAGAAGAAAAGTAAGTTATTTAACCTTTAAACTCTCTCAGAAATGATGGATCTCAGAGAGACAATCTGTCACACCCGTTACGCAAACTTTCCCATTTTTCAAGGAAAGAAAAAAAGATAATCGAAAACGGATCATCGGCAGTTGAAGCAAAAACCCTTGGCTTCATCATTTAATTTAATCAGATTTTTACATTCATAAAATTCGCTGAGTTTCCACTTTACACTCACTGAGGAAAAACTCACTTCCAAAATCGGTCACACCCGTTACGCAGGCTTTTCATTTTTTTCTGAGGAATGGAACAAAGTAAAAACAATTTGTGATAAACTAAAATTATCTATAAAAAAAGTTCTTTCTGCTACTGCAGATAATTTTTTAATTAAAGCCCAAGAAAGAGTTCAAATTCTTGTTCAAAGTTAAATTGTTGTCACACCCGTTACAATGGAATGACCCTACTTCATTGTAACTGCACAAAATAGGTATATCTAACTAATATAAGTATTCCATCATGAAAATATTCAGTGCGCACGGAAATTCTGCCGTGCTAAGAAAAAACGCCGTATGAACATTCAAAAGTTGCCTAATTTCCTCCGATAAAACGTTCATTTCGGAAAAAAGTTATGCATATTTTTCCTTGAAATTTTCAGATATTTTAGATTAAAGAGGGAACAATATTTCCCGAAAAATTGGAGGACAAATATTCACAACTTTCTTAGTAAATTCGTACTTTGTCAAAGGAAATTTGGCAACGCCTGGAGGCTTATACGGCGTTTTTCCTTAGCACGGCAGAATTGTTTAAGATGTAATGTGGTATTCCTTACATCACTCAGCTCACGACGGTTCAGATCTCCTCAACTTATTTTCGTTGGAAACAGAGACCCAGCAAGACTCCTTAACCAATTCGATAATTTCATAGCCCTGCTCTTCCGCCCTCCGTAACGACGCGACCCCTCGCTTCAACCACTGTTTTCTCTCCCACCCTAAGTGATGCTGTTAGCGAAGACGAGTCAAAGGGGGCGGGGGAGTATTTTTTTTTTCTCCGCTTTGAGCAGTTATTAAATGTGACATGCAATTAAACAGACCGCCAACTTCATATCCCTTCCCAGGAGTGTTGTTAAATTCTCCAGTTGCCGTTTTCTCAACCGGCCCCTCGCCTCAACCCCCCCCCCCCCCCCCTCAATGGACTCTTTGTCCCTTGGTACTGCAGTTACAGGGCCTCTCGCGGCTAGGTGACGGATAAGTTTTTGATGAGCGTTGATCGCACGAAGCTTCGCCGAAAGTCAAAGGATGGTATTTTTCAAAACATTCCGTTATTGACACGGAAAATACACAGAGATAATTCAGAGTTAAACGCAAATCATTTGTTTGGATGAAAATGCCCTTTTTGTGTTTATTCTTCTTCCTTCTCTTCTTCAGCATAGCATCATCATGATCATGAGTGTTCTTATCTTCTAAAAGACTTGGTTTCTGCTGGCTCCTATTTTAGGAAAAAGGAGTTCAAAATTCGAGAAATCGTAAAGAATTGACCAAGAGTATGATTCAGATCTTACACTCACAAGGAAAACCGTGATTTCCGTTTATTTTACGGCAGTACTGTCGTGCCAAGGAAAAACGCCGTATGAGCCTTCAGACGTTGCCAAGTTTCCTTTGATAAAAACCGAATTTACCGGGAAAATTTTCCAAAATTTTCAGACCATTTTGTACGCAATGTAATCTGAAACATCTGAAAATTTTGAGGAAAAATACACATAGATTTCGTCAAAAAACATGTTTTATCCGGGAAAATTTGGCAACTCTCGAATGTTCATACGGCGTTCTTCCTTAGCACGGCAGTATTTACAACATACAAGAAAGAACTACTTCCGTCAGCAGTTTTCCGTAAGAGCCCATCCACTGCGGAAACTATGGGCAGTTAAGCTGTTTCGTTGAAAATTGTGAAGAAATAATCTTTTTTGCGTACATTCGTACTTTCACCGGATGAATAATTGCGGGACGAACGCCCTCCGACTCCGCGGGCAAAAAACGCAGGGCCACGACCGCAACCAGAGTGAAAATTTGCCCTCTCCTCCCCCCCCCTCCTCCCCCTTCTCTCGCCCGCATCGCGACACAGCCCGCTCAAAAATCCTGAGCATCCTTTAAATGCTCATTTGCTGGGCTCGGAAGAAATGAAGTCGAACATCACGCCCGGGCGATTACAAAAAGGAACAAGAGAATTTCATCCTCCGTGCCAAGAAGGGACCGCGGAGGGAGCGACCAGGGTTTTGAAATTATGACGACTTCGAGGGGCTGGAAAAAAAGTCATAATTGCAGGGCCTCGTTCCGGGTGCGAGTGTAAACTTTTATTGGCGCGCCGCCGTCCCAAAACAGAGGGGCGGCCGCTGCGCTCCATTGCCGCGCTGGGGAAAATCTAGAGTGAAATGGATTGTATTTAGCACCCAAGTAGCAAAATATAATTTTTTTCCCAGAAAAAAATATTAAGAAAATGTCTGAAAAAAACAAAGAAAATGAGAGTTATCCAGAAAATAGAAAGAAAAACATTGCAAGTCAAAAGCCTGACCAAAGAAAATTGATCTATTTCATACGTCTACTTTCTGTCAACTTCCCATTTGGAAGATATAGAAAATTTATTGAAAGTAGAATTATTTTCCAGCCAATTTCTTAATGTTTTCTTTTAAGAAAATGCAAGGAAAAGATGTATTTACTTTTTATTTTCTTGTGTCAATTTTCTAGATCTACTTTGTACCTTTTTTCTTTCAAGAAAATTGTTCTATCTGAAAGTAGACATTTTCTTGATGAGCGCCGCCCAGAAAGTAGATGACAATGCTACTTGGGAAGGAACCAGCGCAATTATAGTGTTGTTGAAATGTTGCTTCTTCATAATTAACTAAAAAATCTCCCAAAAATAGCAAATGGACGGCGTGAGTTGGCAATCGCATAACTCGATTTGCGACGTCGGTGACTTCCTGTCGTACTTTATTTTTTAAAAGGAAAACTACTCAACGGCAATTCTTTAAACTGCCATGATTTTTCTTCTCTGTGCAAAGAAAAGTCTGCGTGAACTTCAAGAAATGGTGTCAATTCGTTCTCCTTTAAAAAAATGTCATAGAGGCGGAGATTTTCAGACACCATGTGTGATTGCCGACTTACACCATCAAAATAGTTTTTGGTTCCCACCAAAAAATATTTAATTTAAAAAAAATAATTCTGCAAATTTTAATACCGTACATATATTTCGTATTTTTAAAAGAAAAAAAGGAGTCGCACGATTTTAAAAACACTGTAAACGCGCTGGTTCCTTTTTGCGAAAGGCGGCCCAAAGAATGCTTGAGAACCATGCATTTGTGCAAAATCATTTTTGTTTTTTTTTAAATTAGGGTGAGGGAATGTTGAGTTGAGCCATATACTATTTCGTCTGATTATGACCTCGTATTTAAACATTCATACTCTATAATATAAAATTATAAAAGTTGAAGAGATGCGGGCTCAAAATACTTGTCAGAATATTCTCCCATCCTAAAACGCAAAGAATTCAATCCTCAAAGTTTAGCGCAGTTAGCTATCTCTTTTCCTCGTCTCATCTTAAATTTAATTTTGATCATGCTCTTTTTTTCGAGGAGCAAACTTACTTCGGCTCATGGCGAATCGTCGGTAAATGAAAGGGTTAAAGACAGTGGCGGGGCATGAATGATCGATTATCAATATTTCCTCATTAAAGACTATGGTAAAGAATCGATTATTAAGGTTTTCGTTATGAACACCCTGTTAATCGATTCTTTTCCATGGCTTTAAATGGCTGATCAATCTATACAGGGTGATCCAAAAGTCCCTTCCACCCCCTCTAACTTTTTACCTAATTGAGGTAAAGATTTGAAACTTGGGGGATATTCCTAGGTCAAAGGGAGCTACTTTTTGGCCCCCCTAAAATTTTCAGGGGACCCCCCTTGGGGGGGCAACGGCCCCAACTTTTAATTTTCAAATGGGAAGACCCCCTTTGTGATAGCTTGTTCGAAAGAGCATAAAAAAAGAAAACTTTTCGCGCAAACCCGAAGTCAATATCTCAAACCGTTTCAAAATGGCGGCCGGTTAAAGTTCAAAATGGCCGAAATTTCACACCGGTTATTTGTCGATGAATTTGCGCGAAAATCGGTATGTAGGGGTATTTTGACACGAGAAAAACGAATTTGACGTTAGATTTTCAAAAAAACCGAAATTTCCAAAATGGCCGCCGGTTAAAGTTTAAAATGGCCGAAAATTGTCACCTCGGTTTTTTACTGATGGATTTGCCTAAAACTTGGAATTTGAGAGTATTTTGGCATAAGATAAACAAATTTGAACTTAGAATTTAAAAAAAATCAATTTTTGGTCATTTTGAACTTTAACCGGCCGCCATTATGGAAATTTCGGTTTTTTTGAAAATCTAACGTCAAATTCGTTTTTCTCGTGTCAAAATACCCCTACATACCGATTTTTGCGCAAATCCATCGACAAATAACCGGTGTGAAATTTCGGTCATTTTGAACTTTAACCGGCCGCCATTTTGAAACGGTTTGAGATATTGACTTCGGGTTTGCGCGAAAAGTTTTCTTTTTTTATGCTCTTTCGAACGAGCTATCACAAAGGGGGTCTTCCCATTTGAAAATTAAAAGTTGGGGGCCGTTGTCCCCCCAAGGGGGGCCCCCCTGAAAATTTTAGGGGGGCCAAAAAGTAGCTCCCTTTGACCTAGGAATATCCCCCAAGTTTCAAATCTTTACCTCAATTAGGTAAAAAGTTAGAGGGGGTGGAAGGGACTTTTGGATCACCCTGTATATCGCAAAGCACGCCACGCAACTGGTTAATGCTCTGAGGATTCCTCCCTCGCGTGATCAATGGAATCGAACCCGTCGCGAGGATGAGGAATTCGGGGTCGAATAAGTTTGCCGTTTTGATTAAAATTAGTTTATGTCCCTCCCCTAGTCAGCGATACGGCACTCAAAAAATTGCTCAAGTGATGCCTCGGGACAAATAAAACGCTTCAGATAATAAAGCAAGAACTGTTAAAATTACTGTTAAGTATTATAGCCACAAATTAAATGCCTCGCAAAGGCTGCGAAGGAGTCTCCGATGTATGACTCTTTGAAATGGGGTTTTTGTAGCATCCCAGTATAATTTCTTTCTCCCTGCGAATGACAAGACCGTTTGATGAGGCGAGACCTTGTGCTTTATTGCGACAACATTATTACAGTATTGCCGAACATGACAGCTAATTGTAAGTTCGGATGGGCAATTTTCCTCGATACTTTTTCAATGATATTTTGCTATTTCGATGATGAAACTATGCAACAATGCGTTAGGACGTTGCAGATTTATTTTTCATCTTTTCCATTTTTTGAACGATGACCGATCATAGTATGTTCCATAGGATCTCGTACAATTCTTTTTTCCCAACTCTATATAGTCAGACTGTGAGGAAAAAGGCGCCGCCGTCCATTTTGCCTCCTTTAAATTTCAGGTAAAATACGGTTACCGTATCAGTAGTTTCGAAATTAGATGTAGCCCTAGAGGTAAACGAGCCTGGAGAGATAATTAAGCTCAAAAAACATCCCATGTGACAATCGTTGATTTTCAGCACGCTATTACTGCTATGATGTGAATATTATTAACTGTTGTTATGATCCTCCGAGAAAGGAATAAAAATATAAATACATGAATAAAGAGACAAGCAATTTCAAAACAAAATAGGGATGAGCGATAGTCGATATCGAGTCATAAGTCAGCTGAGAGTATATCGATTTTGAAACTGAACAGAAAAATAATAGGTATCTCAATTTCAAAGTCGGATTATTTCGACGACACCAAGATAGCGTTTTAGATCACTTCCGCCATCTTTGATTACTGAATTTCGAAAATTTGACTGAAAATCCGACCTCTCAGCAAGCAATTACCACTTGACTCCAAGTTTCACAAAAATGGATCGTACAGGAGCTGAGATAGCATTTTAGGCCTTGGTTTTTCACCCCTTGGATTTTCGAATTTTGAAAATATGAGTTGAAACTCAAGTTTCCCGTCCAAAAGCGTCACTTCTTATTGAGTTTCACATAAATCGATCAAACAGGAGCCGCATATTGTAGGATCAATAAGACTCTACCTCTTACTCCTTGTCAGTGGTGAGCGATATGATATCGGTCAATTTACAAACGTTAGTGCGCCTTCAATTACGTTTGATACTGCGCAATACTTCCGAGGTGGAATAGTTGCTCAGTGCGCCTTCCAAAGTATCGCCTCGACTTGATGGCAGAGGATCACTATCACGGATCACAATTACCGCTGTTAGCGCACTCCAGCGCGTAGGCAGTTACACATTTTCACATCACCGACGGTGAGGATTTAAACATACGTACCTCAATTTGCGACGTTGCAACTTTTTCACTGCCTATTTTATAAAGGTAAACGAATATGAACACTTTAAAATCCACCGTGATTTTTCCGAGCTATTACGAAAAATGTTATTTTACTCTTTCATTCAAGTCAATTCATTCGCTATATTTGAAAAAGGAAAAAAATACGTGTAGGTACCCTCGGAGGAACAAAGAAGGATCCTATTTTGTATTAAGAAGTCGTATAGGTTTTCTGTGTTCGTTAATCCGAATAGCCCGCTCGCCAGCGAATTAAAGTCGCATATCAAATTGGCATTTTTTAATAATTTGACTGTTCCTCACGATGAAATAATTATATTCCAGTCATACTTCAAGATACTTCAGGACCTCATTAGATCTTATGCGCACACCGTAAACCAGCACAGAGGCGATCTTGTACAAATGTATAGTCTTCCAAAAATAAATGCCTCCAACTTCCTCGGTTCCAGAGTTAAATCGAAATAATTATCTCTGCTTGCTAGGTTTTTCTGAACAAGTCCACGACGTATGTAAATCAAAGTAACGATAAAACCTCTATTCCATCACTGAAATAAAAGTATGATCGTTGCTGCTATTAGATTGGCAAGTTTTACCATACCGAATACCTCCATTGAGCTGACTTATCTTATAGCCCTATAGCGGCTATTGCGGTATGGTAAATATCTGACTGAAGACCGTTTCGTCCACGCGCGTATTCTGGTGTGGTAAAATAAACCATGCCAGTATTTCTCCACGGAGTATTACTTATTCTATTTAATGGTGCCGTTCTAGTAATTACGTCTATAAAACCTCCTGGGCCCCAAAGTTGGCCCATTGTGAACAAACCCCAGCCCCACCGCTCCTAGTTTGGCCCAATGAAACAAACAAGATGGCGATAAGGTTCTACAAAGTTCCAGACGTGATTTTGGATGTTATAGAAATTTTTTCATATCCAACTTCTGAATTGGTTCAGATCGAACTTTGATAGATAGTTTTAACCGAAAATTAACCTTTGAGTGTGATTATCATTCATTTCTCAGCCGACCATACGTGTTCCTCTGGGTCGGGTTTGTTTATATTGGGCCAAATTCGGAGCTTCATGATAGCCTAAAACTGATGAACCAATCAGAGAGCGGCACAGAAATGGCAATACTCTCCCGTATACTGCCGTGCTAAGGAAAAACGCCGTATGAACATTCTAGACTTGCCAAATTTCTCAGGATAAAACTTACATTTTTGAGAAAAGTTAAGTATATTTTTCCGTGAAATTTTCAGACACTTTAGATCAGATTACAAACAAAATTATCGTAGGAATTTGAAGAAAAATATTCACAAATTTTCCTGAAAATTAGTGTTATGTCGAAGGAAAGTTGGCAACGCCTGAAGGCTCATACGGCGTTTGCCTTTAGCGAGCACTATATAGGTGCCATTCTGCCGTGCTAAGGCAAAACGCCGTATGAACATTCTAGAGTTGTCAAATTTCTCAGGATAAAACTTACATTTTTGAGAAAAGTTAAGCATATTTTTCCGTGAAATATTCAGACACTTCAGATCAAATTACAAACAAAATTATCGGTGGGATTTGAAGAAAAATATTCACAAATTTTCCTGAAAATTAGTGTTATGTCGAAGGAAATTTGGCAACGCCTGAACCCTGAAGGCTCATTCGGCGCTTGTCTTTAGCACGGCACTATAGAGGTACCCTACTGCCGTGCTAAGGAAGAACGCCGTATGAACATTCGAGAGTTGCCAATTGCCTTCTATAAAATGTTTATTTTTGAGGCAAGTTATGAATATTTTTCCCTGAAATTTTCAGGAACTTTGGTTGAAATTGCGAACAAAATTATCTGAAAAATTGGAAGAAAAATCTTCCATTTTTTCCAGGAAATTCGTGTTTCATCAAAGGAAATTTGTCTACGCCTGAAGGTCCATACGGCGTTTTTCCTTAGCGTGGCAGCCTAGTACACACGGAGGAGGCCGGACGGACAATGGTGAGCTTTTTCGCTCATCCCACGGCTGCTGAAAGTTACCTGATGACAAGAAACAAAGCGCGAAGCGGCGCGGCGGCGGCTTCTAATTACTGGGAAACTCTCGCGATGGGAGGGGGGGGAGGGCCACGCGCTGCAAATTAGGGCCTTTGTAAAGGGAGTGATAAACAGATAGTGATAAGGATCGAGGAGGGACGCGCGCTGCTCAAAGAACCCGGACGGTGCCACAGCTACGGACACAGGTTCCCTTTGACCCTTCGCTCATCTCTCGCCTGTCCCTGTCGTCGTCATGGCCCAATCGAACCTCCCCGGCCCAAGCTTAGGTGATCGCGCACAGTAAGCGAATTTTAACCCGGATTTGGGTTGTAGGAATGGAACACTGTAGACACGGTGCACATTTGAATTAGTGAGAACGAAACACACCAACTCGAAAAAATGAAAATGGTCAAGACATACACAAAACTGCATATTAGGTGAAGAAGTTAGTTTAAGAAAAATATTTCTTCCGCCGAAAGACAAGTACTTATGGACACTTCAAAAGTCCAAGTTGGAACAGATGTGCTACCTTCAATGACCTTTGTGTAAATTAACTATCTTCAATGGAAATGGAGCATTTTCGAGTTACCGAGTTGGTGTGTTTTCGTTCTCACTGATTCATTTAAGCATTAGGCCATCATTACTCTAAAGGGCCGGCCCTAAATTACGTAACGCACTTTTCCGGCATTTTTGACCCCCTCTCCCTCTTCCCAAGTAGCGCAGCTTGCGATACATTGCAATTACATGATAAAATGATATTACCATATCGGCGTTTTGTGTATGTTGCCTATCTACTGATTGAAGGCACACGGCTTATTGAAATTTATTGCAATAAAATTGAAATAAATTGCAGTTTTTCATTGTATTGTATACAGCCTATATTTCTGATACATGGAACTCACTTTGTTGACAGTTTGAAATCAGCATTTATGGACTGAAAATGATGTAAAAATATTAAAAATTCATGGTAAAAAAATGTCGACTTTATTTCAATATTTTCATTGCACTGTGCTACTTGGGTTGTAACGCTTTTTGTGACGTGGGTCCCTATCCATATTTTATCAAGTATAAACGAAATGGCGTAACGCTCTCCTCGTCCCCCTCTCTCTCCCACCCTAGAGCGTTACGTAATTCTACCTTTTTCATTTTTGGTAATAGTTTGTTCTGCTATTCCACTAGGTCGATTTCTATGATTTTTCCGGCTATATCGATAAGCGACAGGTGATGCTCCCTAAATGAGCCCGCTTTATTTAAATTGTTTAAATAATACCCTGCTTTTGTATATTTCGCGATGAAGCTGTGGAGTGTGAATTCTCTTATTCAAAGAATGTAAATTTTTATTTTTTCACGCTTCATTCCAGCGTTCTACTGGGCCAATTGGACGTATTTCTATCAAACGGAACTAAGCGCCAATTTGAGTTCCTTTTGAGGAATTTAGAATCCCGGATAGCGCGTTCTGTCAGACGGACCTAAGCGCCAGGCAAAAACATTGCGAGTATAGGACGGAATAAGACGGACGCCCGATTCCGCCGCCAATTCAAGCCCACCTCTACCTTCCTCACTCTATGGCGCTTAGGTTCGTTTGATAGAAAATACGTCCAATTTCCATTACTTTTGCGACTATCGATAAAGTCGATAGAGAGTGGGAATTGGAGATTTTTACCCATTAATGGTAGAAGTACACTGGAAAAAAAACCACATTGGATCTAGAGTCCAGACTCTCGAAAACATTGACAAAAAAAAAATACTCTTGATTAAATCGGATTTTTGCTTGAATCAAAACGAAATCCGCTTAAATTAAGAGGCTTGTTCTGGATGTAAGCTAGATTCTGATTGAATCAAGAGTACTTTTTCTTGTCGACGTTTTAAGAGTCTGGACTCTAGATCCATGTGTGTTTTTTTTTTTTTTCCAGTGTAGAAATAAGCTGTCCTTTTGCAGGAAAAACACGGTATTGTGAGATGCACAGCGAGTTCCAACTCTTGTTTCAGCGACCCGAATATGCAAATTTCATCGGAGGTTCGGCAGCGTCGGTGGTGCGTAACTGTGGTGCCCACTGTGGTGAGTGCGGGATTGATTTGAGTTGACGAGATTTGATTGCAAATTATGATTGCCCCATTTTCCCATTTTCTCCTCGCCCTCCCTGCACCCTCCTTCTAATTAATGGTCCATTCATCCCATTCCCAGCGGACACTCATTTCCCTCCGCGAATTTTCACGCACACGCATGAACGACGCATTCAAATCAAAAGGAACTATATCCCATTATGACATGAGACCTGCCATGCATGTGCTCTATGGATCACAGGGCTCATGCTACAATATAGTTCCTTTTGATTTGAATATGTTCAAACGACGGTGTGTTACCGGGAAGAGTCGCAGTTTCTGCCCAAACGCATGGTTTTGGACTGGACATGATGACTGAATTCAAAGTAGAGTCACCTTCTGGCCAAAGTATCGCAAGCGCCGTACGACGTTTCAAAATTTCCGCCGCCATTTTATTTTTTTGCAGAGAAAATTGTTCAACGAAGCTGTTCAAAAATTCCGCTGAATTTGCTTTGTGCTGCCGATAAAATTCCAGTGAAATTTTTCAACAGATTTAACCAAAAATTTCCCTGTGAAACAAAAGAAAATGGCGGCGGAAATTTTGAAACGTCGAATGGTGCTTGTGATGCTTTGACCGGTAGGTGATGATATGCTCGTAGAGAAAAATTAAAAGAGTTTACGCCTCACGCCATCATCGCGCCTTCAATTTTGCAGATACAATACGGACATCCATCAAGCACGAATAGTTGTATCTCTGCGCCGTAATCGAAGCGCATTCTTTTTCTCGCTCAGTTTCCATGTTGCGTTGGTTCCGTTTGTCTTATTTTTATTTTAGTGCTTCGAAAACTAATCGTCACCTTCTGGCCAAAGTGTCACAAGCACCATGCGACGTTTCAAAATGCTCGCCGATATTTTTTTCTTTTACAGAGAAATTGTTCCAACGCGGCTGTCCAAAAAATTTCATTGAATTTTCTTTGCGCAGCCGATAAAATCCGGTGAAATTTTCAAACAGATTTCACCCAACAATTTCTCTGTAAAAAAATAAAATGACGGCGGAAATTTTTAAATGTCGCATTGCGCTCTAGATACTTTGGCCCGGAAGGTGAATGAAGGTGCCCCTTGAGAAAAATGAAAAGGTGGTCATATTTAACGATCGTTTATAGCCGTGACGTAGGTAGGTACATGGTACACGATGACATCAATATTCCTGTAAACTCAGGTATCCGAATTATGGGAAAATTTACTGTAAACGCGTTCCCAATAGCATTGTCATCTACTTTCTAGGTGGCGCTCATCAAGAATATGACTACTTTCTTGATAAACAATTTTCTTGAAAGAAAATAGGTATAAAGAAGATCTAGAAAAATATACACGAGAAAATGGAAAGGAAATACATATTTTTTCCTTGTATTATCTTAAAAGAAAAACATTAAGAAAATTGGCTAGAAATAATTCTACTTTCACGTAAATTTTCTATATTTTTTCCCATGGGAAGTTGACAAGGAAGAAGACCTATGGAATAGAACTATTTTCTTTGGCCAGACTTTTGACTCGCATGTTTTTTTCTTTCTATTTTCTGGATACGCCTCATTATCTTGTTTTTTTCTATGAAATTTTCTAATATTTTTTCCAGAAAAAATTCTATTTTGCTACTTGGGTTGTTCGGCATAATCAAAATAATAAATTACAAACACGTTTTGAAGTATGAATTTTCTCGTCTTGAGGTTGCCAGCTAAAGGGTGGATAAATGACAACCAAAAGAGATGGAGAGATGCCAGTTTCCCTGGAAATCATCGTATACTTTGGTCTCTGTGAACCCCACTATTTTCAAAAAATCTTTTACAAACTTACTAAACGTCATTGGATAATATTTCTCAATTGCCCGCATATTGCTAACACCCTCTTTTAAGTACCATATAGGGACTGAGAATTTTTCCAGCATGTACTGCGCGAACGGCAATTTTTTGATGAATGCATTTTCACGGCACAAATTGCAATTTTAGTTAAACCGATAGCATTCATTGCCTTTCTAACTCTCCATCCAACGCATTTTACATTTTTCTTCAACTTATACAGGCTTGACTTAAAGGGAAAAGATCTTACATAAATACGCTCAAGGCACAAGTCTCACAGCAAGGGCACCGCGACTTCGATTCTGTCTAAGGAAATGTTTCAAGCACTTCGGATGTAGAAAAGAAAAAAACTTGTTAAACACACATGTATTATTTGCCGTTATTACCAAGAGGCAGGAACAGTTTTCGTCAGATATTTTTTCTGAAATTTTGTTTTTCGCAATTCATCCACACGTCCACAGCTCAAGCGACTCTCATATTTTTTAGCTAAGGAAATCCACTTTCAAAATTTTTCCCGGAGGAAAAGCGCTTAGCGGCCCGCGGTTCAGGAGATGTTCCTATACACCTCTTCCCATCCAGGGTATTTGTTTCGGATGCCGCAATCACACGCGGAATTTAGCAGCTGAATGTGGAAGTCAACAGTCCATCGCCCAACGGCTGAAATTTCGCAAATTGCAGATTATTTTCATCCAGATGTGTATCAAATCTACTGAATAGTTCAGACAAATCAACATTAGTCCGATGGTTAGTGAAATATCAGGCATCGGGCCGATTAGACTTCCACTCAACATTCAAGCCACATTCAGCGTGTGATTGCGGCAGGAGGGTGTAAGTATTTCACACGACCGTTGAAAAGTATGTTATAGAGCCAAGCCTGCGCCAAAAAGCGAAAAATATGGACTAATACATCCAAAGATCGAAATAAATATGAAGATATATATCATAATCCACGATGATTTTACCAACCTCGGAGTGCGGAACAAATCGCGAAGTGTACCTCATGCGAAAAGAAAAGGAGTAGGAGGCCCAAATCGTTAGAGGAAGCCAACCAAGATACAATTTGCGTAAAATTAAATCCAGGATGATTTAAAGGGAGGTGAAAACAGTTCTGAGAAAATGGCAAGGAAGTAGAACGAAGAGGATCGTAAAGAAACGAAAAGGCAGAAACGGATAGAAAAACGAAATAGGAGATAAGGGAGGAAGAAGGACGGAAGAAATAGGGAGACAACAGGAGACTTGGGGAGAAGCGAGAAAAGGAAACTGAGGGTGAATCGGGGGAGGGGTAGGACACAACTATGAATGTGACTTTGTTGCGCGGCTAAATGTGATGTTGCGATTTGTTAGACGAGTCGATGTTAAGACTTCACAACTAGAACGGTGAATGGTCGGCCACTCTACACACACACACCGTGCTGTTTACAGAGGGTGGTGGGGCGGCGTGGGGGTGGTCGGAAAACGAAATCGAACAAAGAGGAAGGGTAAACAAGATTAATGTGCTTAGACATAAAATGCGCGAGTGAATAACAAAAGAAAAAACTTTAGTTTAGTTTCCCGCCGGGGAGTGCCGAGGACTATCGGGGCGGCCGGGGGGAGGGGCGGCAGATACGGGTTGATAAAAGATGATACGGATGGGGAGGGGGTGGGGGGCGGAGCGGCGGAGGGGGAGTGATTGGAGTCAGCCAGTCGCCCCCGAAATGGGCACCCGGCGCCCCCAATTTTGTATCTCACTATTATGACTGTATCCTCATAAAATATGGCTACAGCCGGGGATGTAGCTTGCAGGAGCGAAGTGAGGGGCGGGGGAGGGGGGAAACAGAGTTTGTGGTGGTGGAGCGGTGGCGCCCGCCCTGGCGAGGGGAGGGGGCGCCGCGGGAGGAGCGCTTAGTCGGTTGACGGGGTCGCCCGATTATGCCCGAAGTGCAATCCTTTTTGCAACTATTTTACCGAGGGCGTTCTGTTCCAAGAACTTTAACTAGTTTTTCAGTTCTTCTCATCTCCCCCTTATTTTCCAATCTGTAGTTAGGAAATTGTATCTTTTTTACAGGTGTGGATCATCGTTGTAATGCACCGATAGGATATCTGAGATTTCCTAGAGTTCACTATGCAGATTCGAGTGTGAATTGGATCGCATGTAGCAAAAAGGAACCCATGCGAAATTCAGTGTTTCAAAATTATGCCAACTTCTCTTTCCTCTTAAGAAAACTCACATATGTAACCGTTTTTAAAAATCCTACACGAATATTTCCCATTACAATTAACAGTTTTTTTGGTGGAAGCAAAAATATTTGCCATTCTGAGAGTATTTTGAGATAATTATAGAAGAAGGCACATTTATTTACAAAACAGTAATCGCTGCTGTTTTTTTTTTTTTTTTTTTTTTTATTTTTTTTTGCTATTTTGCGATCCACTTATTTGAATGGAACAACTTATGCTGTCACAATCTCCTTTTTCAAGAAAATTTAGAAACATTTTTCCGCGAAAAGAATTGTTTTTATTATGATTTAACAACCTTAAAAATCTGAAATATCTGAGCGAGTTCTCCTAATTGAAGCGATTCTGTTGAAGGCACTCTGAGCACCTATTCCACACAGAAGTATTGACAGTATCAGACGAAAATGAGAGTGCGCAACCTGACTCATGTCAAAAATTGACGGGTCACCGTTTTACCACCAATGTAGAGAGCCCTGATCCTACGACCTACGGCTCCTGTTCAATTTGGAGTGTGTTTTAAAAACTGCCAAAGCCTATTTTGTCCTAGAAAACCACCTCTAAGTCACTTTTTTGGCGGTTACGATTGATGCACACAGCTCATTTGCTGATGACGCTCCGTGGAATTTTGACACCGCGGCGGAGAGACTGGTGCGGGTTCAGAAAAATCAACCTCTTCTAGATTTACTATGAAACTAAATTTTAAAAATCTATAGCTGCAATAAGAGCTATACGTAGTGCTTATTCACACGTTATAAAATTTTCTCAAATCTGACTTTGTTTTAAAAGATATTGTATAAGCCCCCCCAAATATAACTGCATCTGGAGATACTATAGTTTTACCATCGATTTGTAAACAAACAATGCGATATCGGTTGCGGTTTTCGAAATTTTTGCTTTCATTTTATTTTTAAAAGGAGATTGAGAACCCAACATCATAGCAGGAAAAATTTTACAGAATAAATCTTTACACAAAGAAAAAAATACCGAAGTTTTCAAGAAATGACGCCTAGTAGTTTTCCATGTAGGAAAATTGCGAAAACGCATTTATGCAGTTTCACCATCGAAAAATAAGACGAACGGAACCAACGCAACATGGAAATTGCGAGAAAAAGAAATGCGCTTCGATTACGGCGCTGAGATACAACTATCCGTGCTTGATGTTGTCTCGAGTTGTATCAGCGAAATGGAAGGCGCGATGAGGCGTGAAGCGTGAACTCTTTCATTTTTCTCTATGGCATATCGTCACCTCGTGTCAAAGTATCACGAAGCACATGCGACCGTTTCAAATTCCGCCGCCATCAATTTTTAACAGAAAACAATGTTCAAAGAAGCTGTCCGAAAATTTCACGAGAATTTTTTACTAGCTGCCGATAAAATTCAGTAAAATAATTCAAACAAATTCACGAACAACTTTCTCTGAAAAAAAAATAAAATGACGGCGGAAATTTTGAACGTCGTATTGGTCGGAAGGTAGAACGATATCAAAATGCAAAAATCGTACCTGATTTAGTGATCCATTTCTACAAACTTCCGAGAGGAAGAAGAATCTATGAAAATTTTGCCGAAGTTTTCAAGATCCCTGTCTTTCGGGCTGCACTTTTCACCCTCGGCGACCTGAGATAAATCCCTCAAGGCTTGCGTCATACCGAGCCGAGTCCCATCCATCCCAAGTCCTCCAGTCTCGACTGTTTCCGTCATTTCGGCTGGCGCTACGCCATGAATAGATATCCTAGCACACAGTTGCCACACCACAATGAACGGGAGTTGATAACCGGTTTTCATCACATTTTACATATTTCCCAGAGAAAATTTTTCCGTACTCAGTAGGACGGCGTTAAGCAGAAAGGATCAATCTATATATCGCAAAGCACGCCACACAACTGGTTAATGCTCTGAGGATTCCTCCCTCGCGTGATCAATGGAATCGAACCCGTCGCGAGGATGAGGAATTCGGGGTCGAATAAGTTTGCCGTTTTGATTAAAATTAGTTTATGTCCCTCCCCTAGTCAGCGATACGGCACTCAAAAAATTGCTCAAGTGATGCCTCGGGACAAATAAAACGCTTCAGATAATAAAGCAAGAACTGTTAAAATTACTGTTAAGTATTATAGCCACAAATTAAATGCCTCGCAAAGGCTGCGAAGGAGTCTCCGATGTATGACTCTTTGAAATGGGGTTTTTGTAGCATCCCAGTATAATTTCTTTCTCCCTGCGAATGACAAGACCGTTTGATGAGGCGAGACCTTGTGCTTTATTGCGACAACATTATTACAGTATTGCCGAACATGACAGCTAATTGTAAGTTCGGATGGGCAATTTTCCTCGATACTTTTTCAATGATATTTTGCTATTTCGATGATGAAACTATGCAACAATGCGTTAGGACGTTGCAGATTTATTTTTCATCTTTTCCATTTTTTGAACGATGACCGATCATAGTATGTTCCATAGGATCTCGTACAATTCTTTTTTCCCAACTCTATATAGTCAGACTGTGAGGAAAAAGGCGCCGCCGTCCATTTTGCCTCCTTTAAATTTCAGGTAAAATACGGTTACCGTATCAGTAGTTTCGAAATTAGATGTAGCCCTAGAGGTAAACGAGCCTGGAGAGATAATTAAGCTCAAAAAACATCCCATGTGACAATCGTTGATTTTCAGCACGCTATTACTGCTATGATGTGAATATTATTAACTGTTGTTATGATCCTCCGAGAAAGGAATAAAAATATAAATACATGAATAAAGAGACAAGCAATTTCAAAACAAAATAGGGATGAGCGATAGTCGATATCGAGTCATAAGTCAGCTGAGAGTATATCGATTTTGAAACTGAACAGAAAAATAATAGGTATCTCAATTTCAAAGTCGGATTATTTCGACGACACCAAGATAGCGTTTTAGATCACTTCCGCCATCTTTGATTACTGAATTTCGAAAATTTGACTGAAAATCCGACCTCTCAGCAAGCAATTACCACTTGACTCCAAGTTTCACAAAAATGGATCGTACAGGAGCTGAGATAGCATTTTAGGCCTTGGTTTTTCACCCCTTGGATTTTCGAATTTTGAAAATATGAGTTGAAACTCAAGTTTCCCGTCCAAAAGCGTCACTTCTTATTGAGTTTCACATAAATCGATCAAACAGGAGCCGCATATTGTAGGATCAATAAGACTCTACCTCTTACTCCTTGTCAGTGGTGAGCGATATGATATCGGTCAATTTACAAACGTTAGTGCGCCTTCAATTACGTTTGATACTGCGCAATACTTCCGAGGTGGAATAGTTGCTCAGTGCGCCTTCCAAAGTATCGCCTCGACTTGATGGCAGAGGATCACTATCACGGATCACAATTACCGCTGTTAGCGCACTCCAGCGCGTAGGCAGTTACACATTTTCACATCACCGACGGTGAGGATTTAAACATACGTACCTCAATTTGCGACGTTGCAACTTTTTCACTGCCTATTTTATAAAGGTAAACGAATATGAACACTTTAAAATCCACCGTGATTTTTCCGAGCTATTACGAAAAATGTTATTTTACTCTTTCATTCAAGTCAATTCATTCGCTATATTTGAAAAAGGAAAAAAATACGTGTAGGTACCCTCGGAGGAACAAAGAAGGATCCTATTTTGTATTAAGAAGTCGTATAGGTTTTCTGTGTTCGTTAATCCGAATAGCCCGCTCGCCAGCGAATTAAAGTCGCATATCAAATTGGCATTTTTTAATAATTTGACTGTTCCTCACGATGAAATAATTATATTCCAGTCATACTTCAAGATACTTCAGGACCTCATTAGATCTTATTCGCACACGCACCGTCAACCAACACAGAGGCGATCTCGTACAGTATTTTCCAAAAATAAGTGCCTGCGACTTCCGCGGTTCCAGAGTCAAATCGAAATAATTATCTCTGCATGCTAGGTTTTTCTGAACAAGTCCACGACGTATGTAAATCAAAGTAACGATAAAACCTCTATTCCATCACTGAAATAAAAGTATGATCGTTGCTGCTATTAGATTGGCAAGTTTTACCATACCGAATACCTCCATTGAGCTGACTTATCTTATAGCCCTAGCGGCTATTGCGGTATGGTAAATATCTGACTGAAGACCGTTTCGTCCACGCGCGTATTCTGGTGTGGTAAAATAAACCATGCCAGTATTTCTCCACGGAGTATTACTTATTCTATTTAATGGTGCCGTTCTAGTAATTACGTCTATAAAACCTCCTGGGCCCCAAAGTTGGCCCATTGTGAACAAACCCCAGCCCCACCGCTCCTAGTTTGGCCCAATGAAACAAACAAGATGGCGATAAGGTTCTACAAAGTTCCAGACGTGATTTTGGATGTTATAGAAATTTTTTCATATCCAACTTCTGAATTGTTCAGATCGAACTTTGATAGATAGTTTTACCGAAAATTAACCTTTGAGTGTGATTATCATTCATTTCTCAGCCGACCATACGTGTTCCTCTGGGTCGGGTTTGTTTATATTGGGCCAAATTCGGAGCTTCATGATAGCCTAAAACTGATGAACCAATCAGAGAGCGGCACAGAAATGGCAATACTCTCCCGTATACTGCCGTGCTAAGGAAAAACGCCGTATGAACATTCTAGACTTGCCAAATTTCTCAGGATAAAACTTACATTTTTGAGAAAAGTTAAGTATATTTTTCCGTGAAATTTTCAGACACTTTAGATCAGATTACAAACAAAATTATCGTAGGAATTTGAAGAAAAATATTCACAAATTTTCCTGAAAATTAGTGTTATGTCGAAGGAAAGTTGGCAACGCCTGAAGGCTCATACGGCGTTTGCCTTTAGCGAGCACTATATAGGTGCCATTCTGCCGTGCTAAGGCAAAACGCCGTATGAACATTCTAGAGTTGTCAAATTTCTCAGGATAAAACTTACATTTTTGAGAAAAGTTAAGCATATTTTTCCGTGAAATATTCAGACACTTCAGATCAAATTACAAACAAAATTATCGGTGGGATTTGAAGAAAAATATTCACAAATTTTCCTGAAAATTAGTGTTATGTCGAAGGAAATTTGGCAACGCCTGAACCCTGAAGGCTCATTCGGCGCTTGTCTTTAGCACGGCACTATAGAGGTACCCTACTGCCGTGCTAAGGAAGAACGCCGTATGAACATTCGAGAGTTGCCAATTGCCTTCTATAAAATGTTTATTTTTGAGGCAAGTTATGAATATTTTTCCTTGAAATTTTCAGGAACTTTGGTTGAAATTGCGAACAAAATTATCTGAAAAATTGGAAGAAAAATCTTCATTTTTTCCAGGAAATTCGTGTTTCATCAAAGGAAATTTGTCTACGCCTGAAGGTCCATACGGCGTTTTTCCTTAGCGTGGCAGCCTAGTACACACGGAGGAGGCCGGACGGACAATGGTGAGCTTTTTCGCTCATCCACGGCTGCTGAAAGTTACCTGATGACAAGGAAACAAAGCGCGAAGCGGCGCGGCGGCGGCTTCTAATTACTGGGAAACTCTCGCGATGGGAGGGGGGGGAGGGCCACGCGCTGCAAATTAGGGCCTTTGTAAAGGGAGTGATAAACAGATAGTGATAAGGATCGAGGAGGGACGCGCGCTGCTCAAAGAACCCGGACGGTGCCACAGCTACGGACACAGGTTCCCTTTGACCCTTCGCTCATCTCTCGCCTGTCCCTGTCGTCGTCATGGCCCAATCGAACCTCCCCGGCCCAAGCTTAGGTGATCGCGCACAGTAAGCGAATTTTACCCGGATTTGGGTTGTAGGAATGGAACACTGTAGACACGGTGCACATTTGAATTAGTGAGAACGAAAACACACCAACTCGAAAAAATGAAAATGGTCAAGACATACACAAAACTGCATATTAGGTGAAGAAGTTAGTTTAAGAAAAATATTTCTTCCGCCGAAAGACAAGTACTTATGGACACTTCAAAAGTCCAAGTTGGAACAGATGTGCTACCTTCAATGACCTTTGTGTAAATTAACTATCTTCAATGGAAATGGAGCATTTTCGAGTTACCGAGTTGGTGTGTTTTCGTTCTCACTGATTCATTTAAGCATTAGGCCATCATTACTCTAAAGGGCCGGCCCTAAATTACGTAACGCACTTTTCCGGCATTTTTGACCCCCTCTCCCTCTTCCCAAGTAGCGCAGCTTGCGATACATTGCAATTACATGATAAAATGATATTACCATATCGGCGTTTTGTGTATGTTGCCTATCTACTGATTGAAGGCACACGGCTTATTGAAATTTATTGCAATAAAATTGAAATAAATTGCAGTTTTTCATTGTATTGTATACAGCCTATATTTCTGATACATGGAATTCACTTTGTTGATAGTTTGAAATCAGCATTTATGGACCAAAAATGATGTAAAAATATTAAAAAATTCATGGTAAAAAAATGTCGACTTTATTTCAATATTTTCATTGCACTGTGCTACTTGGGTTGTAACGCTTTTTGTGACGTGGGTCCCTATCCATATTTTATCAAGTATAAACGAAATGGCGTAACGCTCTCCTCGTCCCCCTCTCTCTCCCACCCTAGAGCGTTACGTAATTCTACCTTTTTCATTTTTGGTAATAGTTTGTTCTGCTATTCCACTAGGTCGATTTCTATGATTTTTCCGGCTATATCGATAAGCGACAGGTGATGCTCCCTAAATGAGCCCGCTTTATTTAAATTGTTTAAATAATACCCTGCTTTTGTATATTTCGCGATGAAGCTGTGGAGTGTGAATTCTCTTATTCAAAGAATGTAAATTTTTATTTTTTCACGCTTCATTCCAGCGTTCTACTGGGCCAATTGGACGTATTTCTATCAAACGGAACTAAGCGCCAATTTGAGTTCCTTTTGAGGAATTTAGAATCCCGGATAGCGCGTTCTGTCAGACGGACCTAAGCGCCATGCAAAAACATTGCGAGTATAGGACGGAATAAGACGGACGCCCGATTCCGCCGCCAATTCAAGCCCACCTCTACCTTCCTCACTCTATGGCGCTTAGGTTCGTTTGATAGAAATACGTCCAATTTCCATTACTTTTGCGACTATCGATAAAGTCGATAGAGAGTGGGAATTGGAGATTTTTACCCATTAATGGTAGAAGTACACTGGAAAAAAAACCACATTGGATCTAGAGTCCAGACTCTCGAAAACATTGACAAAAAAAAATACTCTTGATTAAATCGGATTTTTGCTTGAATCAAAACGAAATCCGCTTAAATTAAGAGGCTTGGTTCTTGATGTAAGCTAGATTCTGATTGAATCAAGAGTACTTTTTCTTGTCGACGTTTTAAGAGTCTGGACTCTAGATCCAATGTGTGTTTTTTTTTTTTTTCCAGTGTAGAAATAAGCTGTCCTTTTTGCAGGAAAAAACACGGTATTGTGAGATGCACAGCGAGTTCCAACTCTTGTTTCAGCGACCCGAATATGCAAATTTCATCGAAGGTTCGGCAGCGTCGGTGGTGCGTAACTGTGGTGCCCACTGTGGTGAGTCAGGGATTGATTTGAGTTGACGAGATTTGATTGCAAATTATGATTGCCCCATTTTCCCATTTTCTCCTCGCCCTCCCTGCACCCTCCTTCTAATTAATGGTCCATTCATCCCATTCCCAGCGGACACTCATTTCCCTCCGCGAATTTTCACGCACACGCATAACGACGCATTCAAATCAAAAGGAACTATATCCCATTATGACATGAGACCTGTCATGCATGTGCTCTATGGATCACAGGGCTCATGTCACAATGAATATAGTTCCTTTTGATTTGAATATGTCCAAACAACGGTGTGTTACCGGGAAGAGTCGCAGTTTCTGCCCAAACGCATGGTCTTGGACTGGACATCGATGACTGAAATCAAAGTAGAGTCACCTTCCGGCCAAAGTATCGCATGCGCCTTACGACGTTTCAAAATTTCCGCCGCCATTTTATTTTTTTGAAGAGAAATTGTTCAACGAAGCTGTTCAAAAATTCCGCTGAATTTTCTTTGTGCTGCCGATAAAATTCAGTGAAATTTTCCAACAGATTTAACCAAAAATTTCCGTTAAAAAAAAAAAAAAATGGCGGCGGAAAATTTTAAACGTCGCATGGCGCTTGTGATGTTTTGGCCGGAAGGTGACGATATGCCCATAGAGGAAAATGAAAAGAGTTCACGCCTCACGCCATCATCGCGCCTTCAATTTCGAAGATACAACACGAACATCCATCAAGCACGAATAGTTGTATCTCTGCGCCGTAATCGAAGCGCATTCTTTTTCTCGCTCAGTTTCCATGTTGCGTTGGTTCCGTTTGTCTTATTTTTATATTAGTGCTTCAAAAACTAATCGTCACCTTCCGGCCAAAGTGTCACAAGCACCATGCGACGTTTCAAAATGCTCGCCGATATTTTTTTCTTTTACAGAGAAATTGTTCAACGAGGCTGTCCGAAAATTTCACCGAATTTTTTTGCGCTGCCGATAAAATTCAGTGAAATTCTTTAACAGATTCAGCCAAATATTTCTATGTAAAAAAATAAAATGACGGCGGAAATTTCTAAATGTCGCGTGGCGCTTGGGATATTTTGGCCGGAAGGTGAAGGTATATGCGCACAGAGAAAAATGAAAAGGTGGTAGCATTTTCCAACTGTTCATGCCGTGACGTTGGTAGGTACATGGTACACGATGACGTCAATATTCCTGTGAACTCAGGTATCCGAAGTATGGGAAATTGACTGTAACGTCCGTTCCCAAGTAGCATTGTCATCTACTTTCTAGGTGGCGCTCATCAAGAATATGACTACTTTCTAGATAGAACAATTTTCTTGAAAGAAAATAGGTATAAAGTAGATCTAGAAAATAGACACGAGAAAATGGAAAGAAAATACATTTTTTCCTTGTATTTTCTTAAAAGAAAACATTAAGAAATTGGCTAGAAAATAATTCTACTTTCAATAAATTTTCTATCTTTTTTCCAAATGGGAAGTTGACAGAAAGAAGACCTATGGAATAGATCTATTTTCTTTGGTCAGACTTTTGACTCGCAATGTTTTTTCTTTCTATTTTCTGGATAACTCTCATTTTCTTTGTTTTTTCTAGAAATTTTCTTAATATTTTTTTCCAGAAAAAAATTCTATTTTGCTACTTGGGTTGTTGCGGCATAATTCAACAAATAATACAATTTCAAACACGTTTTGAAGTATGAATTTTTCTCTGTCGTGGAGGGTGTCCAGCTAAAAGGTGGATAGATGACATCCAAAAAGAGATGGAGAGATGCCAGTTTCCTGGAAATCTCTATACTTTGTCTCTGTGAACCCCACTATTTTCAAGAAAATCTTTTACAAAAATGTCCGTACTTACTAACGTCATTGGTATATTTTCTCAAGTTGCCCGCAATTTGCTAACACCCTCTTTTTAAGGTACCATATAGGGACGTGAATTTTCAGATGTACTGCGCGAACGGAAATTTTTGATGAATGCATTTCAAGGCACAAATTTCAATTTTATTTTAACCGATAGCATCCTTATACAGGGCTGACTTGAAAGGGGAAAGATCTTACATAAATTACGCTCAAGGGCACAAGTCTCACAGCAAGGGCACGCGACTTCATTCTGTCTAAGGAAATGTTTCACACTTCTGATTTAGAAAAAGAAAAAAACTTGTTAAACACATGTATTATTTGCCGTTTTACAAGAGGGAGGAAAAGTTTTGTCGATATTTTTCTGAAATTTGATTTTCGAAATTCATCCACACGTCACAGCTCAAGTAACTCTCATATTTTAGCTAAAGATTCAACTTTCAAAAAATTTCCGGAGGAAAAGCTCATAGCGGCCGCGTTCAGGAGATGTTCCTATACACATCTTCCATCCAGAGGGATTTGTCTTCGGATGCCGCAATCACACGCGGAATTTAGCAGCTGAATGTGGAAGTTAACAGTCATCGCCCAACGGCTGAAATTTCGCAAATTCGAGTTATTTTCATCCAGATGTGTATCAAATCTACTGGAATAGTTCAGACAAATCCAACATTAGTCCGATGGTTAGTGAAAATTCAGGCATCGGGCCGATGACTTCCACATTCAAGCCACATTCAGCTCCCACATTCAGCGTGTGATTGCGGCAGGAGGGTGTAAGTATTTCACGAGCCGTTGAAAAGTATGTTATAGAGCCAAGCCTGCGCCAAAAAGCGAAAAATATGGACAATACATCCAAAGATCGAAATAAATATGAAGATATATGTCATAATCCGAAGATGGCATGACCAACCTCGGAGTGCGGAACAAATCGCGAAGTGTACCTCATGCGAAAAGAAAAGGAGTAGGAGGCCCACATCGTTAGAGGAAGCCAACCAAGATACAATTTGCGTAAAATTAAATCCAGGGATGATTTAAAGGAGGTGAAGAACAGTTCTGAAGAAAATGGCAAGGAGAGTAGAACGTAGAACGAAGAGGGATCGTAAGAAACGAAAAGGCAGAAACGGATAGAAAAACGAAATAGGAGATAAGGAGAGGAAGAAGGACGGAAGAAATAGGGAGAAACAGGAGACTTGGGGAAGAAGCGAGAAAAGGAAACTGAGGGGTTGATCCGGGGGAGGGGTAGGACACAACTATTGAATGTGACTTTGTTGCGCGGCTAAATGTGATGTTGACGATTTGTTAGACGAGTCGAGTTTAAGACTTCACAAACTAGAACGGTGAATGGTCGGCCACTCTACACACACAGACGTGCTGTTTACAGAGGGTGGGGGGCGGCGTGGGGGTGGTCGGGAAAACGAAATCGAACAAAGAGGAAGGGTAAACAAGATTAATGTGCTTAGACATAAAAATGCGCGAGTGAATAACAAAAGAAAAACTTTAGTTTAGTTTCCCGCCGGGGAGTGCCGAGGACTATCGGGGCGGCCGGGGGAGGGGCGGCAGATACGGGTTGATAAAAGAAGATACGGATGGGGAGGGGGTGGGGGCGAGCGGCGGAGGGGGAGTGATTGGAGTCAGCCAGTCGCCCCCGAAATGGGCACCCGGCGCCCCCAATTTTGTATCTCACTATTTGACTGTATCCTCATAAAATATGGCTACAGCCGGGGATGTAGCTTGCAGGAGCGAGTGAGGGGCGGGGGAGGGTGGAAACGAGTTTGTGGTGGTGCGGTGGCGCCCGCGCTGGCGAGGGGAGGGGGCGCCGCGGGAGGGAGAGCTTAGTCGGTTGACGGTCGCCGATTGCCCGAGTGCAATCCTTTTTGCAACTATTTTACCGAGGGCTTCTTTCAAGAACTTTAACTAGTTTCAGTTCTTCTCCCCCTTTTTTCCAATCAGTAGTTAGGAAATTGTATCTTTTTATCAGGTGTGGATCATCTTGTAATGCACGATAGGATATCTGAGATTTCTAGAGTTCACTTGCAGATCGAGGTGAATTGGATCGCATGTAGCAAAAAGGAACCCAGTGCGATTTCAGTGTTTCAAAATTATGCAACTTCTTCTTTCCTTTTAAGAGTACTCAACATATGTACCGTTTTAAAATCTACACGATTATTTCCCTTTAAAATTAACAGTTTTTTGGTGGGAAGCAAAAAATATTTGCCATTCTGAGAGATTTTTGAGATAATTATGAAGAAGCAACATTTTTACAACACTGTAATCGCGCTGGTTTTTTTTTTTTTTTTTTGCTATTTGCGATCCAATTATTTGAATGGAACAACTTATGCTGTCACAATCTCCTTTTTCAAGAAAATTTAGAAACATTTTTCCGCGAAAAGAATTGTTTTATTATGATTTTACAACCTTAAAAATCTGAAATATCTGAGCGAGTTCTCCTAAATTGAAGCGATTCTGTTGAAGGCGCACTCTGAGCAACTATTCCACCACAGAAGTATTGCACAGTATCAGACGAAAATGAAGGCGCACTGACTTATGCAAATTGACTGGTCTCGTTTACCACCATGTAGAGCCCTGATCCTACGACCTACGGCTCCTGTTCAATTTGGAGTGTGTTTTACTGCAAAGCCTATTTTGTCCCTAGAAAACCACCTCTAAGTCACTTTTTTGCGGTTAGCGATTGATGCAACAGCTCATTTGCTGATGACGCTCCGTGGAATTTTTGACCCGCGCGGAGAGCTGGTGCGGGTTCAGAAAAATCAATTCTTCTAGAGTTCTATGAAACTAAATTTAAAAATCTATAGCGCAATAAAGAGCTATACGTAGTGGCTTTTCACAGCGTTTTAAAAATTTTCTCAATCTGTCTTTGTTTAAAAGATATTGTATAAGCAAATTTACTTTCTGGAGTACTATAGTTTTACCATCGATTTTGTATACAAAAAATGCGCATATCGGTTGCGGTGTTTCGAAATTTTTGCTTTCATTTTATTTTTAAAAGGAGATTGAACCAACATCATAGCTTGAAATTTTTACAGAATATTCTTCACACAAAGAAAAAAATACCGAAGTTTTCAAGAAATGACGCCTAGTAGTTTTCCATGTAGGAAATGCGAAAACGCATTTATGCAGTTTCACCATCGAAAAATAAGACGAACGGAACCAACGCAACATGGAAATTGAGCGAGAAAAAGAATGCGCTTCGATTACGGCGCAGAGATACAACTATTCGTGCTTGATGGATGTCCGTGTTGTATCTGCGAAATTGAAGGCGCGATGATGGCGTGAGCCGTGAACTCTTCATTTTTCTCTATGGGCATATCGTCACCTTCCGGTCAAAGTATCACAAGCACCATGCGACGTTTCAAAATTTCCGCCGCCATCATTTTTTTACAGAAACATTGTTCAAAGAAGCTGTCCGAAAATTTCACTGAATTTTTACTGTGCTGCCGATAAAATTCAGTGAAATTTTCAAACAAATTCAACGAACAACTTCTCTGTGAAAAAATAAAATGGCGGCGGAAATTTTGAAACGTCGTATGGTGCTTGTGATACTTTGGCCGGAAGGTGACGATATCAGAATGCTTAAATTCGTACCTTGTCTAGTGGTCCATTCTACAAAGTTTCCGAGAGGAAGAGATAATTATGAAATTTGCCGAAGTTTTATAGGATCCTGTCTTTCGGGCTGCACTTTCACCCTCGGCGACTGAGATGAAATCACTCAAGGCTTGCGTTTACCGAGCGACTCCATCCATCCCAAGTCTCCAAGTCTCGACTGTTCCGTCAGTTTCGGCGGCGCTTGGCCATGAATAGATTATCCTAGCTCACAGTTGCCACACCTCAAAGGGAAAGGGAGTTGATATCCGGGATTTCACATTTTTACATATTTCCAGGAGAAATTTTCCGTACTTCAGTTGGACGGCGTTAAGCAGAAAGAAATCAAGCCTATGCATTCAGCTATGACCGAATTCGAATTGTGGCACGTAGAACACGATGCGCACAACGAAAATTACCGAAATCAACTCCTTCTGAAGATATTTAATGATGCGTAAATTCAAATCACCCGCTCATGAAAACTCAATGCTCTACGTGATTCACATTGCGCGCTAAACGTTATCATGACAGTATCTGCGATTTAAAAGTCTGGCAACCTCAATTTGACGCTTTGGCTCAGCTATAGCAAATTACTTATAGTTGAACAACACATGGTGGGAAATGAATATTGCTCGATTGAGAAGCTTCCTGAAACCGTTTTAGTGCGCGATTTGACTCACGTAGAGCTTTGAGTTTCTTGTGAGCGGGCAGTTCAAATTCCTCGTAACCAATGTGAGATAAAAACGTTAATATCTTCGTTAAGAGTTGGTTTAAGTAATTTTCGTTATGCGAATCGTGTTCCATGTGAAATTCTGACCAGGAAACATGTATCAGAATGCTTAAATTCGTACCTTGTCTAGTGGTCCATTCCATGTTTTACACGAAAACGATTGTGCGGATTTTTGTGTCAATTTCAGTGAATTTTCTGCATGGCACGAAGCATATTCCTTGAAATTTTCAAAGGAATCCGCACAAAACGTGCTCTTGTAAAAAATTAAATTTCCCATTTAATTTTGGCTATAGCTGATGTGGCTTGGTTCCTTTCTTCTAAAAGCGGTCCAAATGTATTGTCCATGAATTGATCCACACGAGAGGTAAGCAGTATAAAGGTAGATCTTCTTGAGAGATTCAGCGGAGATTATCAAGACCCATGGGTTCCTCGAAATTTAGAGTTAGGTTTTTCAACTGTGAATAATAACGAAAGATTTCAGAAGTTGCAATCAAAAGATTGATCGTGCTTGCCATTGGACAAGGTTTTCACAACTCATCACAAGTTTCCTCATACCAAAAGTCCACGTATCACACGGTGAAACCAGACGTGAATAAATTTAAATTCAACTCATTATGCTATGTGCGTTCATCCCGTTCAAAGTTTCCGCGCTCCGAAAAATCGAAATCTCAATTAGAAAAATTGGCTCAAAACTGGGTTGACTTGCTTTACGATAGAATAACTTCCTCGCTTGACAAGTATCGTGCACAAAAGGGAAAAAAATGTTCTTAAGATTTAACTAAAAAAAATTAAAGAACGAAGAGTTTTATTACAATGACCAATTTTATTTTGGTTTTTTGACGGTGAAAAATGTGTAGCGATTACTTTTAATCGAGACAGTAAACGGAGTTCCATCTTTTATGAATTGATTATTGAAATCTTCAGCCAGTTCAAAATTGTTTGAGTGTCACGGTTGAATTTGACGGATGATTTGCAAAATTTGCTCTTCTTTATTATACTAGGCCCTCTTTAAGGCCTCCTTGACCACTATCCAATAAAGCTTCCAATGGGTAATCATAGTCGTCCCTACAGACTGCGGTATATTATAGTATCATTAAGACTATTTCTACAGAAATTTGACGGCAGCAAAACAAAACAAAAATTAAAAATTTCTTTCAAAATTGTCTGAGTGTCACGGCTGAATTTTACTGGAGGTTTGCAAAAATTGCTCGCTTTATTACTCTATGTCCTCCGTAAAGCCTCTTTTACCCTTATTTTAATCCAATGGGTATTCATACAGACTTCAGTATATTATATTATCATTAAGATTATTTCAAGCGAAATTTGGCGGCAGCGCGCGACGTCTTCGCCGGCGGCATTAATCGGCTGTCGTGATAAATCGTCCGGTCGGAGTGAGCTGCAGTCGAAAGGTCGCAAATTGCTGAAACAGGAGGACCTTTTCGGCGAAAGGGGCCGCCAGGGGGTTAATTAATAGCCCCCAAGTGCCGCCGAGGGGAAGGGCGGGGGCGGGGGAAACTTACGATGTTGTGATAAACCCGCCCGAAAGAGTCGCCGCGCGCCACCTCAAGACGCGACGCGGGACGCAGCCAGTGACGTGACGGGGATGACGTTGACCTCCGTTGCCGCCTTCGTCTCAGGAAAAACGCCGCATGAACATTCGAGAGTTGCCAAATTTCTTCTGATAAAATGATTATTTTTGAGGAAAGATATGAATATTTTCCCTTGAAATTCTCAGAAACTTTACATGAAATTGCGAACAAAATTATCTGAGAAATTGGCAGAGAAATACTCAAAAATGTTCCTGAAAATTAGTGATTTGCCGGGAGAAAGTTGGCAACGCCTGAAGGCTCATACGGCGTTTTTCCTTGGCACGGCAGAGCTTACTCTGCCGTAAGCTCTGCCGCGCTAAGGTAAAACGCCGTATGAGCCCTTAGGCGTTGCCAAATTTCCATTTGTAAAACACAAATTTCCTGGTAAACTTGTGAATATTTTCCTCCCAAATTTTCAGATAATTTTGTTCGCAATTTCACGTAAAATTTATGAGAATTTCAAGGAAAAATATTCATAACTTTCCTCAAAAATGAACATTTTATTGAAGGAAATTTGGCATCTCTCGAATGTTCATACGGCGTTCTTTTTTAGCACGGCAGTACTGTCGTGATAGCGAGGAGAGCAGTAAGTGCCAAACTACAGTCTTGACGAAACGGGCTCTGAAGCGTCTGACCGGAAAATTTTATTGAAAGAACACCGAAAAAGTGAAGTTGATTCAACATTCTGGATGTAAAAAAAAAGTGGGCGAGAACTCACAAAATGCTAAGTCACCCGCAACGGCAGTTAGTTTTACATCTTAAAATTGCTGAGGTAACTGCTGTAGCTCTGTTAATTCTAGCATTTTGTAAGTTCTCGCACACTTTTTTTACATCCAGAATGTTAAATCAACTTCACTCATTTTCAGTGAAGCCTCTGTTCTTCGTCAAATTGCCACTAATCAGCCGAAAGATTCCGAGAAATCGTTTGGATGATTAAAAATTGACTGATTTTTTTTTTCCAATTACATAAAAAGGGTATTTTATTATTTTATCTCTAACATCATTATGGATGGAGGAAGGAAACTCAGAACCTATTTTTTTCTTTGTTCGACTTGGATGTGACTTACAATTACCTCCTGTAGATGAAACTTGATCAAAAGGCTCTGTTGCATACATGAGGTACAGCCAATTATTCAGCACATTTTCATAAGTAAAATCGCAGGGAAATCACATTGTGCACGTCAGAAATGTCTAAAATCCGGGATTTTGCTTGATGAACATAAACGACTAACGCAAATGGTCCATTCAGGGGTGTATTTTAGGTATTTTTTATGTATACCTACTCGATTGATTTTCGTGGTAGGTATATTACCGAATAATTTTCAGTTAATTGGCTCTCTTATGTGCATTAGACCAATTTGACTCAAACTATTCAAATCCAATTTGTAATAATGCGACAAAGAAATTGTTTATTTGGTTTTTTCGCTGTGATGTTATCATCCGAGCGAAAGATTGAATTTTTAAGGGAAAAAAACAAAATTCACCATTCTATGATCATTTTATGCAAATTGCAAACTATTATGTAAGTTTCTCTTCTTTCTAAAAAAAAATGAGTAGTGGTCGGAAAAGATGATTTGTTACGAATGAGGTACGTGGTTTTGGAGGTCAATCATCGAAGTGGTGAATCATCGGAAGTTAATTTGGCTCATTCGTTCATGATGTTACAATATACTTAGAGGGGGAAATTTAAAATATTTGTCTCTCTTGGGCTAAAATAGATGAAAAAGAAAAAAAATCCAAAAATGGCGCGAGCCGCGGATACAAACTTTGAAACACACTTTGCAATGAAGATCAAAGATGTTGACTTACATTCATTATGCAGCAACGCGACTTTGCTGAACGTGTCTTCGCGCCTTCGGGCGCGTGATACAATTATATCAACGTCCGAGTAATGCGTGGTTGCAGCTCAAAAAAAATGTAGGCACTATTTCCTTTGGACAATTCTAGGGAGTATAGCAAATCTACCAAGTACAGCACAAGAACGCTGTAACTCCGATCTACATGTTTACAAATCCTCTGATAAAGTGCACTATTGCGGGTTACGTGATTACGACCCTGCTTTAATTTTTCAGCATAAATTCTGAGCAGTATTTAGACAGCCATTTTGAAAATACGAAGGAGCAATGATCACTGAATAATTTTTAATAAATCGTTTTATCCATGAAAAAATTGTAAAATCTGGAATGAAATATTTGTTATTTACGATGATATGATGAGATCTCGTTTTGCAACTAAAGACTCTTCTACAACCAGTGAGGGGCCATTCATAAAATATGTAAAGTTCCAGCATATCAAATGAGACGGTTTGGGTTAAATGTAAAAACTGTATACCCACTAACAGTGTGGCGGCTATTTTGACCATGAAATCAAGATTAGATTTCAATTGTGGACAAATTCTTCTCTGATCTAGATACTTACAAATACATCTCTCTTCTGAATGTTAATTTAACTATAAAATTTCATTCAAAACTAAACTAATAGTATGAAAATAGGTTTTCATCTCGCAATTAATTAAACATGCTTGGTAACTTGCCGGAAAAACCAAAATGAACTTAAGTCTAAATCACAATTCCTATTTTTAAGGTCAATGTGACCTGAACCGAGTTAACTCAATGCATGGATCTTCTGCGCAGTCTCAGATGTATTGGGTTTTTACAGTGAGAGAAAACAGTAGAAAAGGGCTAAAATAATTTCCCGACCAGTTCAATTTGTCTCAAGCACACTTTGGTTTTTTGGCGAGCTCGAAAGTATTGACGGACACAAAAACGTCACTGGTTCTTAATCATAAGTTGATAAGTTGGAATTATTTTTTAATGTATCCATTCACACTACCCATGAAATTTTAATTGAACATATTTTAATGATGAAGACAGAAAACACGTATCTTGATGAATTGCGATGTTTAAAAACACTGCTCCTCTGACATTATTCTGTAGGATCAAACAATAAATTTGAACGACAGTTTTTTAAAGTGAAGCAATTTAGATAACCATTTGAAAGTTTACAATGAGCACACTAAATGTTGATGTTTTACTTATTTCACCATTCTGTCGTGCTAAGGAAACACGCCGTATGAACATTCAGGAGTTCCCAAATTTTCCTCGGATAAAATGTTTATTTTTGAGGAAAAGAGCTTGATGCAAAAACGGCTTTTTTCGCCCCCCCTCTGGAAGTTCTTCAGACTTTGTCCATTGATTACTCATACTTGAGCGCTTCTTTTCCCAAATTTTCAGACCCCCGAAAAATTTTGGGGGGGAGCTAGGGGGGGTGGAAGTCAAAACCTGTGAACCTCAATATCTCTTGAACGAAGAAAGATATTGAGGTCCGGTTTGGACGAAAAATCGTCTAAAATTGCATACTTTAAGATTCTAAAGGTCGAAATCCCGATATCACATTTTTAAGTCAACATATGTGCTTTTTTCCAGTTTTTAGGTCTAGAAAATTTCTTTTAAACGAAAAATTTACAAAGATCTCAATTTTTTATTTGAACCAAAACCAGTTTTTTAAATTTTTCGTCTTTTTCCGCATCCAACGAGTGGTCCATTAAGCTGGGGAACCAAACGGTTCCGGAGTTATGATCGATTGAAGTTTCCGCTCAACGCGCGCCGACCGATTTTCGCGCGCAAAAAAGTCGGATTTGACTGTTATTAGATCATATTGAATGTTCAAACTGAGCAAAATGCATTATTAGGGACTCTTGAGGGTCGCTGAGTTCAGAAATTACCGATACTTCCAAATAATTCACGTTTTTAAAATTGCAGCTTCGTACAGGACCACTGAGCGGCCGGTCGGCGCTCAGTGGGCCTCTAAAATAGCGCTGCGGAGCTGTAATCTTAAAAACGTAAATTATTTGGAAGTATCGGTAATTTCTGAACTCAGCGACCCTCAAGAGTCCCTAATAATGCATTTTGCTCAGTTTGAACATTCAATATGATCTAATAACAGTCAAATCCGACTTTTTTGCGCGCGAAAATCGGTCGGCGCGCGTTTTTGAATATTTTGCCTTGAAACTTTCAAACGTTTTAGATCAAATTACAAACAAATTATCTGAGAAATTGGTAGACAAATATTCAAAAATTTCCCTGAAAATTAGTGATTTGCGAGAGGAAATTCGGCAACGCCTGAAGGCTCATACGGCGTTCTTCCTTAGCTTGTCATGCTGTTGTGCTGCTTGATTTTCCAACTGTAGCTGCTGGACGAGGTGGTTTGATACTAGACCGTTAAAAAGTTCCGCTCAAGAGTTCAGAATGGTTTAAAACAACTTAGATAGGAAACGAACATTTGAAGCTGAGGGCATTCATTAGCCTTGTCTGGATAGTTACTTCAACTGAATGGTCAAGGGTGGATCGATTTGAGGGTAGCATCCCTCAATCGGGCGCTAATAAAATAATTCGAGGCTTGTTGAAGGGGAGACGCAATCAGATAGGATCGTTTTATCTTTATGTTGGATATATTTATTAGTCTGAGACTTATCTTGTGGGGAGGACAAGGGACCTGTCTAAGCAGGAAACGCACATCTATTTCCCCACCCCGATTTGCGGAGTTTGAAGAAACTGGGGTGAGAGGATTTAACTGTCGACGTCTGATTGTCAAATCGTAGTTCCAAACCTCCCAAGAAACATCTCGACACTCTTAATTTAACCATTCTTAAAATAACGAACCCACGGAAACATAATTGTTTTAGAAAAATTAATATTTGCCTCAGGTGAGGACGGTATTTTAAAAAATAATAAAACTCTCCACCATCCTAATAACGCGTTTTGCTGATTCTCCTGAAAATCGTATGTATAGCTAAATGTTTTGGCATGGTTCTATTCGCTGAATATTAAAGGAACTGAAAATAAAAATTGCGTTTTTATGTACGTATTTGTTTTGAAATCACCTAGATATCGACGACCAAGTCGAAAAATGTGTACTTTGTACGATTGCGAAGGCTCAAGTTTCCGTTCGTAATTTTTAAAGGAAAACTTTACACGGAAAAAAAGGATAGCTGATTTAACAATTAAATTGTTAAAAAAATATGTTCAACATGTTTTAAATATGCATTTTACAATCGCAAAACACGTTATTAGGATGGTGGAGAGATTTATTATTTTTTAAAATACCGTCCTCACCTGAGGCAAACATTAATGTTCCGGAAACAATTATTTTCCTGTGGGTTCAACACCATACAACACTGATTCTTTAAAAGAGTATGCTTGATGACTTATTACAAAAATTACAATTTCTCTTTAGGAAAAGGAGGAAGAGGAGAAGAGGAAAAATAAAATAACTTATAAAACGTTTTGATTTATGTGAGGAATCAAGTAGGGTATTTTCAATTGTTTACCTCCTGGTTGATGGAAAATTGAATTTTCCAGTGCGACGCCAGTGCCCTCACTTAGTATGTTTCGGCGCTTTATCAACTCTTCACTTCAAGGGCTATACAATCTCGGATCTGTTTTTATTTCCTTGGCAGTTCTTATTTATACTTCTTATTTCTTAATAAAGGAGCGCATAAATTCATACTTATCGTCTTATCTCGAAAAAATCACGGCAGATTTTACGTGTTCATATTCGTCTACCCGTATGAAATAGTCAATGTAAATTGTAACGTCGCAAATTGAGGTATGGATGTTTTTTACCTCACAGTCGGTGATGTGAAAATGTGTTACTGCGCACGCGCTAGAGTGTAACATCAGCGGCAATCGTTATCTTCTGCCAGCTATAGTCGAAGCGGTACCTTGGAAGGCGCTGTAAGCAACTATTCCACCTCGGAAGTATTGCACGGTATCAAACGTAATTGAAGGCGCACTAACGTTTGTAAATTGACTGGTATTGTTTACCAGGGTATGGAGTGTCCTCCTGTTCTATCAGTTTTTATGAAATTCGGTACCGAGAATAAATTTTGGGCGGAAAACTTGAATTTTAACTTAAACTTTCAAAATTCGAAAATCCAAGATGGTGGATGTGGTCTAAAATGCTATCTCGGCTCCTGTTGAATCAATTTTTGTGGAACGTGGTGTCAGGGGGTATTTTTTGACGTAAAAGTCAAATTTTAATCAATCGTTACCTTCTGCCACAGAGATGGACTTCTGGCGTAGATCCGCTAGTATTTCCAGAGAGCATCGCGTCAGAAACGAAACGGTACGGCAGGTTATGAGTGCCAAACAGACCATCGTGCATGACATTATGACGAAACAACTCATTTGGTATGGTCATATTCAGAGAACGACATGAGACAGGTTGCCGAAGAAGGTCCTTGATTGGGTTTCTCCTGAGAGAGGGCATAAAGGACGCCCAATGAAAGATTAGAGGGATGCAGAAATTGTTAAGGTACTCAATGCCCGAAGGATTGTGGTGCGACAGAGGGCAGTGGAGGCTAGGTTGGTGTCTTATAGAGCGCCAGGGAGTGCTATAAAGCGAATTTCATGTACCTTCTCCCATGCCATCAAGTCGAAGTGATACTTTGGAAGGCGCTCTGAGCAACTATGCCACCTCGGAAGTATTGCACAGTATCAGACGGAAATGCGGGCGCACTGCCTTACACAAATTAACCAGTATCGTTTACCGCTGTGGAGAGTTCCACTGATCGTGCGATATGCGGCTCCTGTTCGATCGATTTTTGTGGGACTTGGAAAATAATTTTTACGAATCGACTCTTTTTTACCCCGATGATGATTCACACATATTGAGCAATCTTTGGACAAGTCCGAAGTTTTCAGAAATTTTGACGACATTTTATAAAGACGACTCATTTGTAATCCTAAAGCGGAGATTTACGTAGAGAGGCATATTTTTCAAGAAAGTAATTTTTCCCAAGTTGAGTCAAAAAGTAGAGAACTGAAATTTTGACAGGGAAAAACTATTACTATTCAGAAAACTAATTTGCCAGCAATCATGTTCATTTTTGCGTCAATGAGGAATGTGACATGGTGGATTTAAAACCTAGTTTTTTTTCAGATCTACGTCCTTGGAATTACAAACTTCAAATCGTCACGGCTGATGTTCGAAATGATATTTTTCAACGTTATATGGCTGTAAATGTGCGCACGCCGCGCCGTACAGCTAGTAGCTAAATTCTGAATTTATAGGTACTTACTAAAGTTTCTTTTCCCATGGATGGTCTCATAATATGTTGCCATTTATTAAAACTTCAGGGAGCTATGCCTACGCCCCCACAGGCCGTCAAGCGACCCAACTCCCAGGGGGAATATCGAGGGTTCACTCGAGTTAAGTTTACAAAATCTGAACAGAGCGGACTCAATTAATCAGGGACCACCTCAGCCGTAAAAATCACGAAAATCGACCCAATACATCGTTAAAACGATCTGTGACAAAAAATTAAAATTCAGATATAGCCAGAGAGCTTATAGTAATGATAGTAATGCTATAAGTCCCCAAAATTATAGATTACATCGCGCTGGATGGAAAGCCATCGTGGGTTTTTTAGACAGCTTATCCTCAACAAGACAAAATTACAAAATGTATGGAATATAATTTTCTAATCTTTCGTAACAGAGGCAAAGATGTTAAAAGCACAGTGAAAGCTTGCTAAGTCGAATCGTCTAGAGACCGAAAAATAATTCGACTTAAGCGGCATTTCGTCTTAACTGTGGTTCGACTTACAATTAGCGAGCTTTTACTGTACATCATAGCCATCGGTGCTTGTTTCTATGAAATAGAGGTGGTCACTACAAATAGAAAAAATGTACTCTGAAAAAATCGTCCATTTCAGAGTTACCAGGCCGACTACCGAAAGTAACTTTTACATCATGTGGTGAGTATTAGGAGAGTATTATTATTATGAGAGTATCTGAGTATACCTCCATAGGAAGAGTACAAGCATGTCAAAATATGGAGCTCTCAGGGCCAAAAAGGGCAACAAACCCTCTAACACAAAAAATGTCACTGCCCATCTTCAGATTTCAGTACCACACCAAAGTGGCCAAGGATGTTTATAAATGAGCGTTCTTCCGCAAAAATAAGTTAATTTATCCAAAAACTGAGTCAGATACGTGCTTTAAAAATGACGGGTCGTAACAATTGTTATAAATAATTAGTCTGGATCTTTTAAGTTCATTGGTTGGCTATCCGTTTGGGTTCTTAAAGCTCCATAACGTAACCGTTCTCTCCTCGCATCGGTACTCTAAAAGAGAGCAGCGTGAGGTCTTTAAAATATATATGTCTTTGAAAATACTTATGAATGTACCTGCAGTGATAGCGACGAGAGCAGTGAGTGGAAAAATGAAGTTGTGAGAAAACGGGCTCAGGTGCTTCTGAACGAAAAATTGGATTGGAAGAAACCTCTGTTCTTTGTCAAATTGCCACTATTTGTCCGAAAGACTCCTAGAAATCGTTAAGATAATTAAAAATCGACTGATTTCATTTCATTTACATAAAAAGGGTATTTTTCAAATTCATGCTGGGTTATTTTTAGGCAAGACAGCCGTAGGTGCCATCTTCTGCATGCTTTCGTGGTTGCGTTTTAGACACACGACAAAAATCCATTTTCAGGTTGGATATTGGCAGAAGAGAGCGGCACCTTACGTGAAAGAACTGTTTTTATTGGCTCTCTGGAGGAATATTGTCACCTACTGCTGTCTTGCCTACAACTACGTCATTTTTTGCGCACTTACGGCTTTCCCATGTGGACGTATTTCTATCAAACGGAACTACGTGCATTATGACGTGAGCCCTGTTATGCACATATTCTTATGAAATCTCAGGACTCATGTCTCAATGCGCATAGTTCCGTTTGGTAGAAATACGCCCATATGGCTAGTTTTGATACAAGGTGCTGAGTTGCTGTTTTAGCAATTTCAGTGATTTCATCTAAAAGAGTTTAGACAAATTTTGAAGGAAACTCGATTACGAAAATTTGACACTTACTGCTCTTATCGCTATCACGGAAGGTATTTCAGGGCTATGAAGGTTGGGTGTAGCTAGAGTCCCTTTATACTGAGAGTCAAGACAATGCGAATCCATTTCTGATTGGTTAACCGGATTTTAGGCCTTCACAGTGTCACAAACGGGAATAAAGATTACATTTTCACCAATTGCAAAGGTTATAATCTGGAATGGACCGAGGAATTCCGGGTTCGACAAGGAACAAACGGAATGAGAGAAGGAACGGAGAAAGGAATTTAAGAATGAGCCGATCAAAGAATGATCAAAGATTACAAAAAACGTTCAATTTGTGTAATCTTTATTCCCGTTTGTGACTCCATGAGGGGTGTTGTCAGGACTCTCAGTATAAAGGGGCTCTAGGCATAGCTGGAGGTGTTAAAGGAGCCACCATGACTACGATCCTGAAGACCGCTCCCAGATTAGGCCGATAATTAGACGGTGGGTGCGATCGGCAACGCAGGCGAGGATGAAAGCGTCAATTGATTCCATCGGCGGAGGTTGGTAGCACCGACCGTCGTCGCCGCCGGGGACCCGGAGCCCCGGGCGAGCCGGTGGTGGCGCCCGCCTGGCGTCCCGGGAATTTCCAGCTCCCCCCACCGCCCCCCGCCCCCCCACGCCGCAGCTGGCAAAGGCTCAGCCCAGGAAGAGCGCACCGAAGCAAACAGAGAAGGAAACACGGGATCCACGCCGAGCCTTTATCTCTTTTCCGCGACTGGCGCCGCTTTCCCCCGAAAAAACACCAAAATCCTAAAAACCGCGAATGTGCGTATGATTTTAACGTGAACTAATGTGGTTTTGTGCGGCCCGAAGGGCCGCACTGTTGAAAAACCGTGGTTTTCCGTTTGATCTCTATTGGAGTTAAGTGGTTTTGGATGGGGTGTGCGTCTGTCTAGGGAAGAAACGCGGTTCTTTGTATGGTTTGATGTTGGAGTTGGGTGGTTTTGATTCGGGCAGGGTGGGATTGGAGGACGCGGCAACGGCGGGCCGGCGGCGATGGTCCAAAAATAACCCGTTTATGTCGTGTTGCTCTCGCAGCGGCGGAGCAGCAACAATTTTTACAAACGCCAAGTCATCCGGGGGTCGTGGATCGATAAGGAAGAGACTGGAAGGCGCCGAGGCGGAGTCTGGGATGGACCTGGATCCGGGCTCCTCGGGGGCTCCACGCGGCGTCGCCCACCAATCACCGGGCTCCCTCATCGCCAGGGCACCCGATCTCCAGCTCTTCGCCGAGGAGCGCGGAGTTTCCCGACGCCAATGTCAATCCGTCTCCTTTTCGTGGGTGTGCCGATGGGTATCACCCTCACGGAAGCGTCCGGCTACCCACCCCGATCGTAAAATGGCAGGTCTCCGCTTGGGCGGTATCTCTGAAAAGGTTGACTCCGATTTTTATGTCATAATTCGAGAGCGTGTTTTGTTGCGAGTCCCGGCTTTTTTTTATCGATGTCAATTGTGCGGGGGGTTTTGTTGATGGCCCTTTCCGCGGCATTGATTTGACTCGGCCCTGGTTGACTGGATGGATGGGCTAGGGCTCGCGTCCGAGGCGAGCGCCTCGGTTTTCTGTCTCGTTGATCGCTTTCGATCGCATCGGAGCCCGCGCCGCTCGAATTGACTCGCGTCTGATTGAATTAGCGATCTCCTCGATTTCCTCGAGGAAAACTCGTCAGAAACGGATCATACAACGGAAATGTACTCATGGAGGAAAGGGGATTTACACTCGTCCTCGCCGTGTGGTGGTTCATTAACTTCGCATGATTCGTGCCTTGACCAGACAATGGAGATGTTGCATGTGTGAGGAATTTGCGATTTGACTTTTGATTCTTACGTAAAAGTTCGCGAGGAACACGATGGTGCCACTGGATTTCTCTGAAATCAACTCCCAGGCTCAGAAAATCTCTCAAGTTGAGGCCAAAATGGAGGGGATATCCCACGCTATCCTGAGAGTCCACGTCTACATCAAGACAAACTCTCCATGCAAAGATAGGGAGCAAATATACATTAGCTGGGTTGCCGTGTTTTTAGTTTTGGAGTCCCCCAAATAAAGTGGCAGCCCTGTCAATGTATTTGCTCCCTATCTTTGCATGGAGAGTTTGTTTTGATGTAGAAGTGGGCTCTCATGATAGCGTGGGATATCCCCTCCATTTTGGCCTCAACCTGAGAGCTTTTTTGAGCTTGGGAGTTGATTTCAGGGAAAACCAGTGGCACCATCGTGTTTCTCGCAAACATTTAAATAAGAATCAATAGTCAAATCGCAAATTCCTCACACATGCAACATCTCCAATACACCGAAAAAAAGTGAAGTTGATTTAACATTCTGCATGTAAAAAAAGTGCGCGAGAACTTATAAACTGCTAAATTACCCACCACGGCAGTTACTTTAGCAATGCCAAGATATAAAACTATAATTGCTGTGGCGAGTATTTCAGCATTTCATAAATTCTCGCACACTTTTTTTACACCCAGAATGTTAAACCAACTTCACTTTTTCCTCAGTGTAATAAAGACTATCCCGTAAAACTGAAAGTTGACCTGTTTTGAGAGATGAAATATTTCGTACATTATGGAATATCCCATCCCACCCCATCCCACCTATAATAGTTACCGGATCTATGTCAGCAATTCTTTCGTTCACGATAACTATCGTCAGATTTACGTTAGCTGTCTCAAATTTTGTAATTTTGTCCATTTTGATCTGATGAAGAACTGTATAGATTTTCGGTTAAATCGCATTTGCCGATTACTTATAAACGGTAATTAACATAAGTGCCCTACTTACGCTGTTTGCAACTAAACTATTTTATGAAAGCTCCATTCCTTGGTTTCCTTGGTAACCTTTGTTTGCTATCAGCTGATGTTTTATTTCCATTTCTCGGCCAAGTCAACGGATTTTATACTTCCTTTTTTTTTTTTTTTTTAAATCATTGCCAGGTTAGTTCTAATTTTTTTTGCGAGCATTTACTCTACCCCTCCCCTCGCAGCTCATTTTTCTAACTCCCGTAGCCCGCCCCCCCCCCCCCATAACTAATTTTATTTATATTTTTTTTTTCTTATGGCATGCCTCGCACCCCTACCATCATATTTTGGGGTTTCATTCGTAGGTAGAAAATATTGTATTGTATATAGATCTTCGATATATCGTTCGACATAAAGCAGGATACACCGGGATAAGACAGAATTTATTGACATTCACCGGGATAAAAGGTAGGAATTTTAAGAAAACGGGAATAATCAGTGTGAAACGGGGTGGATAAGAATTCAACAAGATAGATAGTCATAAAACAGGGTAATGTCTATCGATCTTCGATATATAGTTCGATATAAAATATGATGGACATGAAATAAAACGAGATGGGGAACGACATTGATATTAATTGAGTAAAATGGAAGAAGTTTGAGAAAAGGAGAATAATCAGTGTGTAACCGTAAAGATAAGGATAAAACAGAATAGGTAGGGTTATCCAACCCTTCGATACATCGATCTTTGTTTATCGATCTTTGCTAAATTGTCTTTGATAATTGATGGACATAAATTCCACAGTCAGGGGGAAGGAATGCAGGGAGCCTCCCTGCATTCCTTCCCTCTGACTGTGGAATTTATGTCTATCGCCGACGTTCCGTAAGGAGTCGTCGTAAGCTGTTTCTGCGCTAAAATGTCAGGATTCTCATCATTGAGGCCTTACGGACCCGAGGGTGGAATTTATGTCTATCAGTGACATTCCACAGTCCGGCGCCGGCTCCCTGCATTCCTTCCCTCTGACTGTGGCAGGCCTTCGCTCTCTCTCTCCCCTTTTCTCCGAGGAGAATTGAGGTACTCGGAGGACAAGGCGCATAAGTGCAGTTTTTGGCAAAATCGAGATCAGTGGCGTGGTGTGAATCGCGATGTATCGATTGTCATGCCATTTAAACCTATGTCAGAGAATCGATTATTAAGGTGTTCGCATGCGAACACCCTGTTTACCGATCCTTTTCCATCGGTTTAAATGGCATAACAATCGATGTATCGCAATTCACGCCACGCCACTGATCGAGATATTAATGATTTTAAGTAAATCTAGTCTTAATGTACGTTTTGTGAAAAATTTGCTCCCAAATTCCAATTTCCAAGCATCAAAAAGTCAGTTTGAACTTTCTTTCTGCGATAAGGATCCATGTAATTTCGAAACTTCAAACACGTATTTCTCTAAATAAACAACTTCACGAAGATCAACGATTGGTGTAATATTTTAAAGGAAATAAATACTGAAACATTGAAAGTTGGATACACGTTCACTATCTCAATAACGGCACGAAATACCTCTCTTCTCCTTTAATTCCACATTTGAACAAGAACTTAAAATTTAAATGACACTAATTTTTAAAGGATAAGAAAACTCTTCAATAAATGATTCTTAAAAATAATTAAAATAAATAGAAATAAATAGAAGCAAAATTTAGAGGAAATAATGGCGCACTTAACAAAAGATATATAGAAGTTGACAATGTTGAGATGATTATCAATTTTTTCACTCAATTTAATACGCTTCACAAAAGTCATGTGTACTGTTCCTGTTTAGCCAAAATGGAAATTATTTTAGTTAGATAAATTGAAAAATAAAGGTTCTTTAAAACATATGCATACTCGATCACGAAAAATCCGCACTGACTTGAAATAACATAGCATTAAAATCTACTATTTCAAGGAATAGTTTTCTAAGTGAAAGCAGAGAAAGCGTGTGAAATAGAGGAACTGGTGTACCAACTAGAGTTTAAACTTAAAAGCTAATTTTGCGATTATTTGCTAGACTCAAAATGAAAAAATTAAGAATAAAGAAAGTACAAGATTTTCCCCTTCATGAAAAGTTCACGCAAAATACATCGAGTCTATTAAATGTTCCTAAAATCAACTCGCACAGATTAGCGTTTACTGCTGCATTTAAATTAGTCAATTTAAATTTTCTACACGTGAAAAATCCACAGTCAAGTTAGGATGAGTTCGTCATTGAAGAAAGTTTATTGTTGGTTTCACAATACTTTGAAGTCGTAAGAATTTTTTATTCGCTGACTCTTACATTCGAAGAAAAGCCAAAGGCGCCCAGCTTTTGAGTTATTTTTAATCGCACACACTGCGTATAAAAGGTTCTTATAGCAAATTTAGCAAAATTATAATATGATTGGCTTTTCAATATTGCGTGATGAAACTTCATTAATTCTCAGCCAAAGTTTGTCTGGTTCCAGGTACAGGCAATAGTGACTTCGTCACCAGATGATCCAATTCCCCTCTGGTCTTAACGAGTTGCCTACAGTTTTTCGTGGCTGACCACACCCATGCTTTAAAACATGTAGGCCACCCGACCCAATATTTGCCGCACCTGGGGTCGATGTCTTGTTGTTCACAGAAGTCCAGAAAGTACGAAGACAGAATACATTTGCAATTCGGCTGGCCATTTACCCATGCGAGGTACCCACTCGCAACTGGCGCCAAGCATTTTCGTAGAATACGTGGTAGTCATGCGTTACCATGCAATTGAATTTACAGATTGCAACTTGATTGGCGGCTGGTGGTGGTGGAACCTGTTGCCCGGCAGCGTTCCGTTGAGGGACATTAGGTTGTTGGTTCGGTTGCTGGTTCGGTTGCTGGTTCAGTTGCTGGTTTCCTGGATGCATACCTGTTGAAACAAAGGAACGTTAACATACCAGTTTACTAGACAAACTACAAATTTAAGCATTTTGAAATGCGTTTTCTCATCAAAATTTCTAATAAACTACGTTTCGTACAACGAAAAATACTGTCCAAGTAGGTAGTATTTTTTATTGGGAAGGTCAAGGCTCTGAGAGATTAAATTGCGATTTTTTTACGACTTTTGCAGGCGATAAAATCGCTAGGATCATCAACATCTGAGCAACATCCTCAATCTTGTCGCAATTTTATCTCTGTAAAATCGCGTTCGATAAAATAGAAACTTTATCTCAATTTATCACGATTTTTTTCGTCGGATAACACTGCGATAAATCGCCGCTGATGATACGTTTCCCATTCAAATCGCAACTTACTGCGATCATTGCTGCTTGTGTAAAAGTAACCCCCTAACTAAGATATTAACTTTATTGGAGGTTTTAGGACATTCCGTCAACGATTTTTGTCCGCGCACCTGTTTTTTCCAATAATTTACGTTCACGCGTTTTTTCGGCACAGGAGTTTTGGTCCACGTGCCAATTGAGACCCAAAGTTAATTGACCCACATGTAAATACAAACGACGGTTGCTCACGGAAAATGTATAATGTCTTGGAAGAATGACGGTTTGCTTGTTTTTTGTTTTGTCTGTTTGGTCCAACGGAGAATAATATATAGTTGAGAGTTTTGGTAAAAATGGGGGAGCGTCAATTCCATGAGACAAAATTCACTAAAACTCTCTACACCTCTTTGGTGTGCCAGGAGTTAATTATCTTTCAAGAAATTCCCACCTTGTTATACCTATGAACCGGATAAACCTCTATATTTGCCTCAGCAAAAGGCTCTTAAACTTTTCCTGTGTGCGATAAGTATCTTGATTTATTTTGCCAGGAAAGATCTGTACTTTTAAAGGATGCCTGTCATTCTTAATACGTTCAATTTCGTATGATACTGTGCTCTGTGCAGCGCGCAACGACGCGCATTGGCGCCTACAAACCTAAGTGGATACTTCAAGCATTGTGCAATGCGTGAAGTATCCACTTAGGTTTGTAGGCGCCAGTGAGCCTCTCGCACTGGCAGCACGCCGCTCCGCTCTGTTAGGCTGTAATATGTATACTCGCATAGTCAGCGTTTTTTAACTTATGATTTTGAAATGTTTGCGCACTCTGCATTGATTATTCTCATTTAAATTGATGGCAAAAAAATATGTATCAATTCATCAAAGGATAATAATAATATAATGTGTGTTTTTTTAAATATTGGTGGCTCCGTGTCAAATTCAATGATTTACAAAGCACTTTAATTTTTTCTTTTACATTTTGTGCTTTTATTTTGCTGCAGCGAGATGTACGCGCAACCAAACGCTTAAAATTTGACGTATTTGACTCTAAAAGATCGATGTACAAATGGGTTAAAACTAAAGATTGCGTGCTTCTTGATTTTTTTTCCCTCATTTATTCATTTTTGCAGTTTCTGTCGGCACAACTGCGGCTCATTGAGATTAATGTCGCTTGGAAAAGGTTTTCCAAATACTTGTCACATTTTAAAAATGTAAATGTTTTCAAAATGAAGTAAAAATTTCGTAAAGAAAAAATTTAAAAAATGAAAGTAAGTACCTATACATATATAAGGTATATTGTACATCGAATATTTTAAGGATAGGAATAAAACGAAACATTCACCATTGACAATTTAAAAAGATGATTCAAAAGGAGAAAGTAAAAACATTTCATTTAGAAAATGAGCAACCATAACAACACCTCCTTCTCTCTCAATTTCTCATTTCCATATTGTCAGTATAATTTTACAAACCGACTAAAATATAACGCTTGGACCAAGTCACTGTTGCTTATTTTACGTGTGGGCTTAAACTACTGGACAAAAAAGGTGCGCGGACAAAAAATCGTTGACAAAATGTCCTGAAACCTTATTCGGTGAGGAAAATTCAAACTTTCCCGCTCATAGAAAAATGGTGGGGATTTTCAAGCGTGATGAACAAAATTTTTAGCCCTGCGTGGTCATCTATGGTCATGCCAACCCTGGAATTGTATTGAATACAACATATATATATCTTCGCAAGAATTCACTGGTGAAATCTTTCATGCTATAGCGTGGTACTCCTCAAATACTGTCTTAATTTGTAGAAGATAAGTTTAAAAACATATAGCTGATGACACCATCAGCTAAACAAATTTTATGAACAATTAAACCGTTAAAATCCCTTAAGCTTCGTCTTAAACAGGCTATATGAGAGACTTCCTAGCACACAAATAGTAAAACTCATACATTAATGAACTGCACTTAACTAGATCAAAATCACGTTACAACTATCGTGACGAATGAATTATCAATATTAATAGGACCAGTATGTCTTCTTCATTTACTTACGTGTTGTATGGATTACTGAAAACTGAATTCGAAACTCTTGAACCCCTATATTTTCTGAGCCTCTCTTGCAATCTTGTGTATTTTAAAGTTAAAACACGCGCGACTAAAAGGTCATAAAGTCATTGAACAAAAAACATTGATTTTTTCGGCATAGTGGATTTTTTTTAGCTGAATTTTTAATTACGGTTTTACGAGTGTAATTAGACCTGAAATTTGAAAGGTCAAAGTTAACATATTGATACGGGTTTCCTATAAAAGAAAAATGGATTCATGTTTTTTTTTCCTAACCATTTTTTCACCATTACAAATCCCATTCTTTGATCCTAACACCTCAGTGGTGTCACCTCGGAAATTTTCTCGAAGACAAATTGTTTGAATTTTCTTAATTTGCTCAATTGAGCATTCATGAGCAAAGTGTAAAATAATGTTTGAAAAGTTGTTGAGCCGCATGCTGCACCTAATTATCACTTACAAAATAATGTATTGCGGTGTTGAAAGATTCCACTCCCATTGTATTTTTCCGAAGATAAACAAGCCAACTTTCTAGCTTGAAATTTACACAGAATATTCTACCAGCAGACAGGAAAAATTGAGTAAATTTTCAAAAAATTATATTGGCCAGATTTTCGAAGAAAAAATGAAGTATCATTGGAAGTTTGCACCGTCGCAAACGGAGATACGTGGTTTCGCACAGTGGCGTGGCGTGCTTTGCAATATATCGATTGTTATGCCATTTAAACCTATGGTAAAGAATCGATTATTAAGGTCTTCGCTGCGAACACCTGTTTATCGATCCTTTGCCATAAGTTTTAAATGGCATAACAATCGATATATCGCGAAGCACGCCACGCCACTGCCCTCGATATGTTTCGTCCTGCTTCAATGTAAGTATTAAACCAGTGAATATTGATGCAAAGCATGAAGGACCAAATTTAACAAATCTGTTATGGGATGGAGTCAATTAAACGCATTTTGGTCGATCGAGGGACAGTGAATTAATTATGAATTTCATTTCGCATTATTTGATTATTTTCAGAACTCATGTAACTGCTCCTATCCATTATTTCCAATCTACTCATCTATTTGCAGTCGATTGAAAAAGTTATCAATACTAGTACACAGATACAGTAAAAGCTCGTTAAGGCGAAATACGGTTAAGACGAAAATCCGCTTAAGACGAATTTTTTTTCGGTCCCTTGACATTTCCATTAGAGTCAATGTGAAAAAAATACGGATAGGACGAAATTTCGAAATTTTGACCCGTAACCAAAGCCGGTTAAGACGAAGAAAAATTTCCGATTTTTTCCCCTGAAATTGGGTAAAAACGACAAAAAAGAGCCAGTTCTTAGGAAAAATAGACTTAGTTTTACGTACCTTGACATAAAAAGAGTAGGCTGAGAGTAGATCGTGGGTATCCTCTGTTTTGCTGGATGACTGAGATGCAATCGACAGTTGACGATAAACCGATGTGCGTATTTTAAAAAAATTCAAAATTGGATTTCGTATTGAATAAAATTTAAAAATTTAAAACTGCTTCCAAATTTTGGCTTATGCCGAAAAATTTCGTCTTAAGCGGAGAACGGTTAAGACGAAAAGCCGCTTATGACAAATTTTTTTCGCCCTTCATTTTTCGTCTTAACGAGCTTTTACCGTAGATGAAAAAACTGTTTAAACTCTTCGAAAGCTTTACTTTCGATGACTTTCAAAGCAATAATCGTGCGACCTGCTCTAAAGAGTAAATTCAAATTGAATCGCCTCCAGCCATCAACATGTAAGACAATCACATTGAAATATAATATAAAAGCAAGTCATACCTGCGGCAAAATATGCTGTAAATATGAGAGCCACCGCATAAAATGAGAGTACTCCCTTCAAAACGCACAACATGGTAAATTTTCGGCACCAAATTTCACCACAATGACTGAGAGCCATGGTGGCTTTCCAGTGGAACGATGTCAGCCACCACTAGCTCCCAAACCTAAAACTTCAAAGGTCATCAGAATGACGATCGCGCATGCACTCACACATGTACCCACATGTACTGTGACATATGTATACTTATGTTAGTACATATTTAGAAAGTGTATGGAATTTAATGCGCATTTCCGTGAAGTGATATTGCGCACACAGATCAATGCCAGTTTTTTCAGGTGGGTTCGCTATGTAAGCTGAAAAAGTACGATTTGCGGCTGATGTCATCGTCACTGCCGTGATCGCGAAGAGAGCAGTAAGTGCAAAAAATGAAGTTTTGAGAAAACGGGCTCAGAAGAGTCGGAGTGGAAAATTTTATCGTGAGAATCTTACGCTCTTTGTCAAATTGCTACTAACCATCCGAAAGATTCTTAGAAATCGTTTGGATGATTGCAAATCGACTGATTTTATTTCAATTACATAAAAAGGGCATCGCATCGTTCATTTTCATGTTAGGCTAGTGTTAGGCAAGACAGCCATAAGTGCTATCCTCTACATACTTTCATCTTTGTGTTTTGGGCACGCAACAAACACATTTTCATGTTAGACATTGGCAGAAGAGGGCGACATTGTACTTGAGAACACCATTTTCATTGGCTCTTTGGAGGAATAATGTCACTATTACTTCTGTTTTTTCTGAAACTACGTCATTTTTTGGGCTTTTAATGTTTTTTCATATTATGTCTCCTTTTGATACAGTTAAGATGAATTTTTGGTGTTTTACCAATTTCAGCGATTTCATTTGAAAAAGACTAGACGAATTTTGAAGGAAACTCGATTCCGAAAATTTGACACTCACTGCTCTCTTCGTCATCACGGCAGAGTGGCACTTGACCATAATAAATTCTCATGAGGTGAAGGAATTTTGTTTTTATCAGCAGGTTGAAACAATGCGACTTATGGATGTAACAAACGGGAATAAAGATTAAACAGATCGGACAATTTTTGTAATCTTTGATCAACCCTTTCCCAAATCCCTGTCTCCGTTCCATCTCTCATTCCATTTGTTCCTTGTCGTACCCCTAATTCCCCGGTCCATTCCAGTTCATCATCTTTGCAATTGTTGAAAATGTAATGTTTATTCACGTTTGTGACACTGTGTAGGCCTAAAATACGGGAACCAATCAGAGATGGATTCGCATTGTCTTTACTCTCAGTATAAAAGGACTCTAGTTTTTGTTATCAGGTCCATTTACATACATTATCATGGCAAATCCAAAGAGGAAATTTTCGTTCAGAACAGTTTTTCGTAATGAGGAGGCTCCATCAGAACCAGGTTTTATTCTATGATGGATTTATCTTTTTTATTTGGATGATTAAAATAAATATCTGGGTATTCTGCGAGCTCCTGAGTCCACGGCGCTTCGGTATTAGGCAGTCGGGAGCGACGGTCGGTATGCGGGAGTCACTGGCACGCGCGCTATGACAGCGGCTCGTGCCTCGAGAAGATGCTTCACAAGTTATCGAACCCGCAACCTCTAGAGTCAAAGTCAAGTACGCCAACCGTCGACCATTTCTTGAGCTGAAGCCAGGTTTTTTTTTCATTTTGACCCTCTGTATCGTCCGTTTAGCATAATCGTCGTCGGAAATGGTGCATTGCCGATGTTAATCGCTCGATATGCGCGAGAACTTGCAGCCGTGAATGAAACATTTTTGAGGTTGATTTTAATCAGGAACCCAAACGCTTTGTTCGATTGCGTTAACCGTGGGCAACATTAACTGAAATCGGACCGAGTTGAATGATTGATCTATACTATGTGCACGAAGAGAATAAAAAACCACACGCAACTTTCCGTCATGGGCCGAAATAGGGAGGCCAGGAGCCAGGTCCTGTCCCCTCCTAAAATTCTATCCAGCCCCTCCTGAGAAATTTGGGAATTTTTCAGAGTAAGTGTGCAGTATAGCTTTCATATTTGAAATTTTAATTGGACCAATTTTCGACGGAAACAGCTCAATATTGCTCCTGAGACGACTCAATTTTTCAAACTTTCTGGGAGAGGCCACCTGGAGGCCCTTCTTTGATGCTAGGGCAATCTCCAAACGCTCCTGTGGAGCGGGGAGAGTACCGCAGATCCTATTTAATGGGGTATTTTTTGTGCCACCGACCCATTTCAAGTTGAAATTGCGGTTATTGGAAAATTTGAAGCTTTATTAATCCATAAGGTTTAATGTATAATTCGTCACTTGGATGACATAAGGGCGTAAATACACTTTGCGATGAGCCCTGTCGGATATAACTAAATGCTTTCCCGGGTTCATCTCAAATTGTAGTTACGCCTTGTGTCAGCCAAGCGACGAATTGATCAATCTTCGGGAGAAAACTCGACTTTTACTCTAACTTTTACTCTTTAAATACAAGTTGAATGCCGTTGTTTTTCTTAGTTTTTAATAAGAAAAATATATAATTACGTAGTAATTATAAATAAATACCAAAACAATTCTCGGTAGATGTCAAAGACTGACTGAAAACTTTTATTAACCTCTTATGAGAAAATATACATTTTATCAGCTGACACTGACATTGTTGTCAGATGAACATTCTCCCGAGGGAGCGAAAGTGATTACAATTCTATATGGACGTATTTATGCGAAAAGGAGATATGTGGAAGTGGAAAGATGGGGTGTGCTCGTTAGTGGTCGGGCCATAAGAATGAATGGGGAATATAAAGCGCCAGTGACGTCAGCGGCGACGATGGAGACTCCGAGCCGCGGATCCGTGTCTTTAACTCATGAGCCCTGTCCACAACGCTCTCTTGCCATGCCCGCGGCTCATGAGTAAGCATATTTTGGCGCTTAGCTCCTTTTGATTTAATAGAAAATCCGCTTTTCAATTTTCTCAAAAGGAGCTATATCCACTTTTACATTGTTTCTTATGGCCCAACTAACGAGCACACCCCATCTTTCCACTTGCACATATCTCCTTTTAGCATAAATACGTCCATATATGCTAATTATGCAATTTTTGTGCTGCTATATGCATACAATGTCACTGTCTTATGGGCGTCCCCTGCATTTGAAATGCCACTGTCTTACGGGCGTCCCCTGCAGTTAAAATGTGACTGTCTTACGGGCGTCCCTGCAGTCGAACAGTCCAGTGTTTCAGAACTGATTTATTCCCACAGAGATTAAACGATCTCTGCATGGAATTATTATCCCACGGAGATCAAATAGATCACTGCATGGAATCATTAGCCCACGGAGATCGAATCGATCACTGCATGGAATTATTATCCCACGGAGATCAAATAGATCACTGCATGGAATCAGATTTTTATGAACTTCATTATCCACAAGAAATACTGCCTCATTAAAAACCTTAACCATATGAAAAACCATTGGATAAAAACATAGGCAAGGGAAAAAGAGTGCAATGTATGATTGAATTCTGATTTGTTTGATTTGAATAAGCATTGACAGAATGATTGTTGTCGCCTTCTCCGAAGTTTTCCGATGTTAATCTATTCTTTTCCGATAAGCTCTGTCAGTTTGTCTCAAGTTCATCTAGAGATTGTTTGAAGTTGATGATAGATTTTCACATTAGACTTCAAATGTCAAACATTTGATTTGGGTAATCGATCACAGGTGATGATTTTTTTTTTTTTATTCTTCTTGAATAATCATTCCTGGCCAAATAAAATTGTTAAAGTATGTACAATATATGTATAGTATTGTATAAAATTGTAAATGTTAAAGTACTCTCTGCTCTGCTCGTTATTCTAGGCGGTCTAGAGATTAAGGAGGTTAAAGGAGGAGTTCTGTTTTTGTTCATTATTTTCTCCTTTTGCGTTTCTTTTCATCATCGATAGGCGATGAGCATTCAGTCAGGGTTTCATACAAGATTTCATGCATAGGATGTAGGATATACATAGGACAACACAAGATGGACAGGAGAACATAGGACGGACGGGACAGCAGAGGGTTTGGATAGGCTCGATTTAGTTCCTGCAGTATTTTTTGCTCTTAGTTGATAGTATGTTGCCTGAAACAAGATGACAACAGAAACAGAAAAACGAACTATCTATTTTGCACATTGGTATCTGAATTTGAGATCATAATGATATGTCTGATAATATCAGATAATTTAATCCGTTTTGCTTCTACACCTAGTGTAAAATCCTATTTACGTTCTTTCTTATCCAGAGATGCCACTTATCTCCAGCTAGAAATAAGAATAGCTTTTAATACTACTAATCGCCAATACGAGAATTTTAATGCTTCTTGAACTTTTCTCTGTGGCACATTCGATCAATAAGGATCTTCACACTTTTCTTTTACTTCCTTATTCCAGCAGTATTTATTAGTCTTTCACAGTCTTTCAGCTCTAAATTTAATGTTTAAATACCTCTTTAAATGTCTTTAATTTTTCTCACAATGAATTTCTCAAGTCTTTCATCTCTATTCAAGAGGATTATTGAAAGTATAAATACATCATACATTTTGGATGATTTCCTTCCGCACCAAAAAGAGAATCCCAAATTTTTGGGAATTCGATTTCCAATTAGAGCGCTATTAAATCGATTTTTATGTATGTCAAAATAATTTACTGAGGAAGTATGAATTTCACATTATTTTCACCATATGTTAATATAGTTAATAATTATTAATCCGCAACGATGATAAATTAGTATTACTTAAATCCATATATGTTAAATTTGCTTCATTTCTTCATTATGCTCGATTTTAAAACTCATACAATCAGTCTCTGATCATAACCTCATTAACATCTTCTGCTCACTTAGGTCATACTTTTTCTTCTCATTCAGATTTACACTCTTTTTTTTTTCGCATGTAGGTTATTTCTTCTTACTCAAATTTATACTTTTTTCTTTTTCTCACTCAGGTTGTAAATTGGAGTCAAGCTGCCTGAATGCACTTCCGCTTAGATAGGCTCAGATTTGATTTTGTAGTAAATGTTGCAACTTACTTGGCAACAATGCCAACCTAAATTAACGTTATACAATCGTTGAACATAGTTCAACTATACTTAAATCGTACGATGATTTGACTATAAAACATATAAAACTGAAATAATTTTAATAGTAGTTTTTTATACCATTTTTGGAAAGGTGGACAGGATAACAGGTTATAATATCATCCATTTTCAGGAGTTTCATACTATGTCATAATTCTCTTCGGTGGGCTTTAGTTGTTCGATTAAGTCCGGCTTGCCCTCTTAATGCACCTTTGAGATGATAGAATTTCGCAATTGTTGAAAAATGAAAAATGGCTCGACGTTCTGCCATACTTTTCATATCCCCAGAGTTTATTTTTTTTTTTTTTTATTGTTGTTAGAAGCATCATTTTTTTGTATTTTTGTCAGTTTCTTCTCTCTTTTCTTCCATTAGTCTCTTTAGATTTTTATCATTGTTTCGCAGAATCTTGTTTCAAATTCACTCAACTCATTTGAATTTACATCTGGTTCGATCATTTGAAGTTCAAAATTTTCTTGGGAAAATTGGGTAAAGATCTGCTTGGCTTCCTCATAACGAATGTTTAAGTTCGTCATGTTACTTAACGTTTTCTAGTGCTACGAAGTTCTGAAGGCTTGACAGCTGATAGTTAAGATGAAATTTTGTTGCCAAAAGGCTGGCTTTTTTCGCTTTTTGCATTATTAGGCCGAATTACCGCTTGATATTGCCCAATCGAGTCGTGGAAATCGGTCGATTACTGCACGATTTTTAATAGCTCAGATATGTGGAGACAAATCCATTACTGCACATACTTGGTATTGACACGGAGATCGAGCGATCACTGCATGTCTCAACCAAAAGATGATAATTATCTTTTCAATTCGGCCGTATATTCCACTTTTATGAAAATTTTTAATGTTTGTTGACGTCTTCTAAATTGCGCAGATGAAGATCACGTCGGGGTCACCATGTTTTTCTTAGTTTTTAATAAGAAAAATATATAATTACGTAGTAATTATAAATAAATACCAAAACAATTCTCGGTAGATGTCAAAGACTGACTGAAAACTTTTATTAACCTCTTATGAGAAAATATACATTTTATCAGCTGACACTGACATTGTTGTCAGATGAACACCGTCATAAATTACGATAGATGGTGTAACCAAACCTCTTCAATCTTAATTCATCAATCAGCACTAAAGAACATTTTTACACTGAAAAAAAATCTCGGTGTATTTACTAAGAAAAGGGTAAAATTACCAAGAATTCTCGGTAAAATTATTGCACTTGCTCGCTAATTTTACCCGACCTTGGTAAAAACGCCAATATTTTTCATCGACTGTGGTAGAATTACCGAGATAAAATGGCGAAGTTACGGAAATGATTACCAATAAAAGTGGTATTCTTACCTGAAAAAAAACTGTAAAAATACCGGTTTTTAAGTAAGCTTACCTGTCTATCTTGGTAAAATTATCAATAACTGGTAAAAAAAGTGAGATGGTAAAGGTACCAACGGACCTTGGTATAAACGCCGAGAATTTTTTTTCGGTGCATGGATTCTGATAACTTTTGTGAGTATTTGTGCCATTGAAGGACTCAATTTTTGATAAAGTTGAGCAATCAAACATTTAAATTTTGCAATTTCATCCTCGATCAGGGGGTAACGGTATTAGAATGAAAAAATGTTTCAAATGTTTAACTTTCTTCTTATCCTTTTTTTAATTTTCATTATACTTCGCAAATTGTGAGAATTCCTTAAAACTATACCATTAAAACGCAAGTGTGTGACAAGCACAGCATAATTCAGAAAATTGAAGGAATGAAAAAGATGCGAAAAATTTACGCGGCGCGCCGCGGCTGGCGAGGGCAATCAACGCGACTAGCGCACTGGCGCCTTCAAACCTAACAGGGATACTTTACGCGTTGCGCAATGCGAGAAGTATGTCTGTTCGGTTTGTAGGCGCCAGTGCGCAAGTTGCACTGACACCACGCGCCGCCGCTCCGCTGTGTTAGGCTCTAACATTTAAACTCGCGAAGTTAGCGTTTTTCAACTCATAATTTTGAAATGTTCGCACACTCTGCATTATTCTCATTCAAATTGATGGGGGGAAAAAAGATGTATTAAAGGAAAATATAATGTTTGTTTCGTGAAAATGAAGGTGGTTCCGTGTCAAATTTAATGATGTCCAAAGCACTTCAATTTTTTCTTTTGTATTTTGTGCTTTTACTGTGCTGCAGCGTGGTGTACGCGCAACCGCAAACGTTCAAAATTGGACGTTTGACTCTAAAAGATCGATGTACAAACGGGTTGAAACCAAAGATTATGTGCTTCTTGGTTTTTTACCCTCTTCTATTCATTTTTGTATAGTTTCTTTCAACACAACTACGGCTCATTGAGATTAATATCGATGCCATGGCTTAGAAAAGGTTTTACAAATATTTGCCGCATTTTGAAAATGTACTTGTTTTTCAAACAAGGTGCAGAAAAGGTGCTGGGTCCACACCATTTCGCGGGGAAACAAAGCCAAGGAATTCCAAAAATTAAAATTAGAGTCAAAATTTTGACTCCGCGTTGACTTTTGGTGTATGTACCTCAATTTAAGGTTTCTGTACAAAATATGACCACAGTTATATAAAAGTATAAAAATGTTAAAAATCTGAAAAATATTTGCACATTCGCACTCAGCGACCCAAAAAAAACCCCTAAAAACTCATGTTTCAAGGTTTAAAAAACATATCTGATTTGATGCGGCTTGAATCGGGCTATTGGGACCATAGTGCGGCGTGCGGCGGTTGATCTTGTAAGATGGTGAGGTTCCATTACTGGCGCATGGGATCGAAGCACGAAATATTACTGTGAATCAGCTTTCGACCTCTCTTACGGCCGTGTGGAATCTCTGGGAATGATGTGCAAATTTTTGCGACCAAATTTATGTGACAGATTGTTTTTATGACGGCGAAAATTTCACATCGCCAGGGTGATTTATCGAGAACCGTCAAGTTTATGCATCCAATTCACTTTCACTTAACGTTCCGACCATTCGTAGGTCATCGATGTTACAAGTGTTCCAAGCTTCTTCCTTCCCGATGAGTTAAAATTGTCTGAGCACATCGAGGAACAAACCTTGAAACTGTCGAATTTAGACTTCCATCGCCTAGTCTTCAGAAGGCAGAGGGTAGCGTAGACGCCCTGAAAGCTTTTTTCGAAGGACATAATCTAAAAAAGTATGAGTCGAGAGGCAAATAATACAAAAGTTAAAATAAAATATCCAGGTGTTGCTGTAAGATCGTACCAAGAAAAAAACACGGAAAAATGAATTAGACTGCATTACTTAATGAAGGAATTACAATTTTTGGTTCATCCGTACACGCACTTATTTGCATAGGGAAATCTATGGCATATTCATTGTTTCTATAGAAATAGAAGTCATATTTCCCTTTACGAATAGGTAGATTTCTCATTCTGTCGGGTTAGTCTTCAAAGAATTTGATGAAATCATGAAGCGGTTTTGGAGCTTCCATAGTTGCACGCAGCAGTTTTGTGGCATTCATCACTGCACAGACCCGACAAATGCGTTAATTCTTCCACTATACTACCGTGCTAAGGAAAAAAGCCGTAAGAACCTCCAGGCGGTACCAAATGGACTGAGTTAAGCAGAAAGGAACCAACCCACATTTTGGAAAAAATTAAATTATGAGTGGTTTTGTACTCAGCCACTGCTCTACTATCTATAGCTAAAAATTCAAAATTTTTGTTGGAGCAAATTTTGCAGAAATTGAACTTGAAGTTTATCGTTTACATTGAGTCTTATGCAGGAGTCAAACTTTAAACCTCTTTTTCTCGGTTCGATCCCGATGTGGCTTGGTTCCTTTCTGTTTAACTCCGTCCAAATGTCCTTTGATAAAACACGAATTTCTTGGTAAACTTATGAATATTTCCTCTCCAATTTTTAGGATAATTTTGTTCGCAATTTTACCTAAAGTTCCTGAAAATTTCAAGGAAAAATATTCATAACTTTCCTCAAAAATGAACATTTTATCGAGGGAAATTTGGAAACTCTTTAATGTTCATACGGCGTCCTTCCTTAGAACGGCAGTATTGCGTATCTCTCATTCTCTCAAGTTCGCCTTCAATAAATGGTACGGCAATAAGGGCGGCTTAGGAGTACGAATAGTTGCGCGCATTCCTCTTATTGAGGGTCTCTCACTCTGTCAAGTTCGCCTTCAATAATTCTGACGGCAATTTGAGCGGCTTAGGAGCACGAATAGTTGCGCTTATACCCCTTATTGAGGGTCTCTCTCTCACTCTTTCAAGTTCGCCTTCAATAAATGTGACGGCAATATGGGTGACCTAGGAGCACAAATAGTTGCGTGCAGTACTTCTGCCAGTTCTGCTCAATCACGGCAAGGAAAATAAATGATTATGCCTTTTTCGCTCTCACTTCACCCCTGTGTTGTGCTCTCACAATGCTCCCAAAAATAGTGAAATATTCGTTTTTTCCCCTCCAGATTTTTTTACTGTAATGAACTTCTTTGATAGAAGAATGCCCCTGGTTTCCATTTCAAGACAACTGTGGTGAAAAGTTTTTTTTTTTTCGAAATAAATCTCCTAAGTAAAAGGTGAAAATGCATGGCCCAAAAACGGAACATTTATATCCCGTCCATTATCGGTAGATTCCAAGGAAAGATACTCTTAACTTTCCTCAAGTAGAAGTATTTGTCGAACAAATCACGCAAACTCCAAAGAAAAGCGATTGTTCTCGCTCGTACCAGTCATCCAACACTGTGAAGTTAATGGATTAAAGCAATAGTTCTTCCACAACTACAAAGTTGCACGATTAACGTATTCCAAAAATAAACTTGCAAAAAGTAAGAGCCATTTCTTTGGACTTTTTCAAAATGGTGTCGTCCTATCTTCCCGTCAGAACACAAATAAATCCTCTGAAACTGAACCACGCCCTGGCCTTTTCCCTCCATTTTTATTTAAACAATATAAGCCAAAACTCAGGGTTCCAAGCTGTTCATAATGAACTCGTAAAATATGCTCCTCATCCTGTGGGTTGACGGCCAGAGAATAAACAAAATTCGTCATCCTCAAACATTTTCATTGGGGTCTGGGAGAGGGATAAAATATTTTTAGAGAAGACTTGAATAACGTGAGATTTTCGACAAGGTTCATCGACCTCGCTTCTTGCTCGATATTTACCTCCATCTAATCGATTCTCTCCAGTCACTCTCGATATTTTTCGATATCCTTTCAGGAAAATAGTGGCAACAATTAAATATCGATCCCCTTCGAAACAATTTAAACAAATGCATTGGCGGATACAGCAAATTAACAACATCGTTTTCTCTCCATTTAACCCATGAAAATGTATCGATTCTTGGAAGCACCAGGCCCGGTGCTCCGACCAGAATCGATTATTTGACATAGGTTTAAATGGAGGAACTCCGGTGTTGCCAAATTGCTGGCTCTGCCTCTGAACAAATGTGTGTTTGTACTGCGGAGATTGCAATCTACCGCGGTGCAACCAAAACTTATGTGAAAGGTCTTATTTTTTAATATAATTTTTCCACTGAAACGGATTTAAAATGAGATTTCGATAAGTTCCGGTATCTTGAAACGCATAAATCACTGCTACCGATTTATTTTTGTTGTACCAATAATATGCACCGATTATATTTTAATGATCGTCAATAATATACTCTGTACATTATATTTCGACGTCTTTCGTTGTGACACGTTCTTTTCGTTGCGATGACCTATTTAAATGAAGCTCTACTTGTTTAGAATTTTGACATTTTATACAGAGTCTTATACCATTAACATTCAAGTTACATTACCATTACCATTACATTCAAGTATTACGTAACGCAATTGAGGGAGGAATGGGGGTTTGAGCCAGTGTTATGGTGCTGGTGGTCAGCGTTATGAGGGGGAGGGGGTTCAAGCCCAACGTTGCGTAAAGGCTCAGTTACACGATCAAATTGAGCCATCAAACTGAAGCTCTGATTGGTGGAAAAAGACCTGAGGTGAGGATGCGACCAATGAGTAGCCCAATTTGATGGCTAAATTTGATCGTGTAACTGCACCTTAACAAATCCGAGCCGAAGGAGAACACATTTTTGAAAAAAAAGTGCAACAAATTAAAAATCCAGCCCTTCCCGCCTACATCTGCTCGGTTATTTTTTGGAAATTGGAGGGGGGCAGGCCAGCGTTACTTAATTCAAAATGGGGGAGGTGTAGGGCTGCGTTAGGGATGCGTTGCAACGGGGGAAGGGTGGGGTTAAAAAATCGGAAAAAGTGCGTTACGTTGTGCTTAAACGGCCCCTAAGAGATACTGCGTGAGGTTAAGAAACCTGCGGAGCCTGACAAATATTTTAACCAGTTCAGTTGACTCCAGTTCCGTAAGAAGGTTCTGTTCAAAACATATTTATTTTCAATATGAGCTCCACGAATAGTTGGCAACACGATTATATTCCGAGAAACAACGTCTCAGTCAGAGTTATCGTGGGCAACTAACAGCGCGCCGGCAAGCAGCACAGCGCAGCATTTCCAGCGCCTTCGACATCGAAGAGATACTTCATACATTACACCATTACGCATATGGTCAATTTCTTCCCTGGTGGATATACAGCGTGTTTGAGGGTATAAATGGTAAACCCACCACCTCGCAAAGGCGGACACGTTCATCTAATCTGTCTAAATGACAGATGGCAATACATCAACACTAAAAATTCTCTTTTTGACAAATTCAGTAAATCATAATGGAAGGGCTTGGAGGACAAGGCGCATGAGTTCAGTTTTTGAAATAATAATGATTTCAGTGTAAAACTAGTCTTAATGCAATTCTGTAGAAAATTCGCTCCCAAATTACAATTTTTAAGCATTAAAAAGTCAATTTAAACTTTCTCTCCGCCATTAGGATCCATGTAATTTCGAAATTTTCAAACACTTATTTTTCGAAATAGCGAAAACCGCACTTATGCGCCTTGTCCTTCAAGCCACAGTTACAATGTCTCATACGAGTAGGACAACTATTTCAATGGGTTGTGTCCTGCCGGCATTTTCCTCCCTTTCTTCTTTCTGATTCTGGCCAGCGGCTGATTGTCGAAATCTATAAACAGTGCTATAGACACAGAAGACATGGGGAGTATGGAGCGATGCTATTGGTTGAAATGGGTGGTTCTTATAGACTAAAAGGATAAATGATGGACTAACTAAAGGGTCTCTCGTGATTTGCCGTTAGTCAGTCCATTACCTACTTCCTTTGTCTATTTCAACCACCCGTTTCCACCAATAGGATCCCTCCATATCCTTTTTGTCATTCTTTGTATATTGCTTTCACTGGAAAAAAACACATTGGATCTAGAGTTCGGACTCTTGAAAACATCGACAAGAAAAAATACTCTTGATTCAATCGGATTTTAGCTTTAAATCAAGAACCAAGCCTCTGAATTTGAGCGAATTTCCTTTTGATTTAAGCAAAAATCTGATTGAATCAAGAGTCCTTTTTCTTGTCAATGTTTTCAAGAGTCTGGACTCTAGACCCAATGCGTTGTTTTTTTCCAGTGTTGTCTACAATTTCAATAATCAGCCCGCTGGTTAATACAGGAGGTAAAAGACAAAATACCCCTACACTGGAAAAAAAACACATTGGATCTAGAGTCCAGACTCTTAAAAACATCGACAAGAAAAAATACTCTTGATTCAATCGGATCTTAGCTTAAATCAAGAACCAAGCCTCTTTATTTGAGCTAATTCTTTTTGATTTAAGCCTAAATCTGATTGAATCAAGAGTCCTTTTTCTTGTCAATGTTTTCAAGAGTCTGGACTCTAGACCCAATGCGTTGTTTTTTTCCAGTGTTGTCTACAATTTCAATAATCAGCCGGCTGGTAGGAGTGATCGATACTCAATCAATAAACGGAGTGAACGAAAAAGGTGAAGTAAGGCAGTATGTATAACGGCAGAGGTGAAGACATAACGGAGAGTGTATGAACTTTTACGAGGCGTTTACGAGTGCGCTTTTCAGGCCCCCAAGTACATTAATTGCTCGATTTTTGGCACGTTGCGCCGAGTTGTGCCCCCTCCCCTTCCCGCGACGTCAATAATTGGCCATTAATAAATCGACGCCGGTATCGGTTTTGGCTTGGCCGGCGGGAGGCATCCAGCCTCACCGGCGGATACTCAGTGCACTGAACCCCATCTTACTCGTGGGTGGCGCTAAACATAAAATAAAATGTATTTCCGACTGTTTATCCTTTGTATTGCAACTAAATTGAACCGAGCCGTGCAAAAAGGGAAGACGTAATTTTTGACGTATGAACTGCGACATCCATACACTGGGGAAGAAAACATATTGGATCTAGAGTCCAGACTCTTGAAAACATTGACAAGAAAAAATACTCTTGATCCATCGGATTTTTGCTTGGATCCAATGTGTTTTTTTTCCAGTGTTTTGAAGAAAATTTCATGCTCTCAACAATCGTGTATCGAATATCGAACCTATCGATGACTTTGATGCGGCAATCAATGCACTGAGAAAAAAGTTACGGGTTGTGTAGATACATCGTCCGTTCCGGGCTCAGAAGCCGAAAGTTTCGGGTCCTGGAGCCGTAGCTTTGAGTGCTCCGGGTGCTACACTCCTAACTTTCGGCCTCTGAGCCCGAAACGCGGAGGATATTTCTATATAGCCCGTAAGTATGGCTTCCACAGCCGTTAGTGTGTAAAGACATATTCAGACATTCTCGTCATATGGAATGTTTGGAGGACATTATATTGATGTTGTGAATACAGAGGGATATGTCGTGAGTGAATATCTCTTTCTACTGCATGGAAAAAACTGTTGAAATTTCTAATTCTATAGGGATTCAAAATAGCTCAATCAAAGACTAAGTTGATAAGTTGACCGTAAGCAACAAAGAATGACCTCCAGCTGGATGATGAGGCAATGACAGAATTTTCACATTTTTCTTTCCTGATATCGTCACACCCCTCGTCGGCTTAGACACCAATTAATTCAAATCACGCCCACTAATTTTTCATCACGTTCGATTGTCCAATATTTGAGTTGATCTGTGCTCTAGATTAACGAAGAAACAAATTAACAGATAGAGGCCTACCGAAAATACAAATTTTCGGTTTGATTTGGAGCCAAAAGGACATTACATAGTACAGGCACCGCCAACTTTCAGAGAGGATTTGTTGACGGTATAATCCCATTGGTGAAGTTTTATGAAAAAGTGAGCAGCTCGCTGATGAGGAGGCGTATCCGCATTTTTGTTTTTTTTTTGTTCAGAAGGGTAGAAAAAGTAACTAATATTATGTCTTAAATATTATTATTTTTACGTGTTTTTGGAAGAATAATGAAAACAATTATTGAACTCAAAAGAACTAGCAGACAAGCAACCATTCCGCTAACTAGCAACTATTCAGTAGATTTTTGAGACTTTCATCCCTAAAATTATTTATCATTTGAATATTTTTCCAAACGTATTCGAGACATTTTTGAACTTTCCCGCTCGCACTGACTTTGAAGGTGGAGCTATCAAAACTACAATTAAGGGGCTCGGTGAACAAGGCGCACAAGTGCAATTTTTGCTATTTCGAAAAATACGTGTTTGAACTTCCAAAATTACATGGATCCTCATGGTGGAAAGAAAATTCAAACTGATTTTTTGATGCATAAAAATTGGAATTTGGGAGCGAATTTTCCACAGAGAGACTAGTTTAACTTGAAAACATTAATACGTACTACTACTAATAAGTCGCTCTTTAGAGTGCTTCTGTGCGCTCTGCGACACCCAACCGCCACTGACAGCAATCTTGCCAGAGCTCCTCCGGTAGATCTCATCTCCTCATTTCCTGCTTTATTCCTTCAATTCACGATTTGGCGGGGACATTAATACCTCAATTTTTCAAAAACTGCACTTATACGCCTTGTCCTCCAAACCCCTCAAATTTCGGGCGAATTTGGCCGTTGCCCTCGCCGTAAAAAAACTCTAGCGACTGCCACCGTCTCTGGTTCTGTTCCAAAGGCGGCACAATGCCTGGCCCCCGATCGAGATTGAAAAACCTTCTCTAGGTCTAACGACATCGTCCTGTCCTCGTTGATCTAGGCAGACCAAAGAGCGGTGACTGGCTGGACCCGGTGACGTCAGCCCGGTCATTAGTGCCAATTTGTCGGGGCCGACCCGCCGGGACGGGACTTGGATAACACGGAACCCCGGGCGGGCGGGGGGCGGGGGCTCACGTGTTGGCAAGTGGTTGAAATATTGTGTGTGCTCCGTTGTTCGACCAAGCAACGCGGAGCTCGAGCCGGCCTGCAACAAATTTTCGTCGCTCGCCGAGCGCTGTGCGCGTATCCAGGCTCCGAAATTTTCGCGCCGGTTTCCCCGTCAAATTTTTCGCGCTCCCAGGGTCCGGCTGTGCGCTCGCAAGAGTCGGGATCCGCCGTTTTTTGGTCAATTTTTTTAAAACAAAAGTTGTTTCGCTTTTAGAAGTTGTAGTTCTGCTCGCGTCTGTTCGCTTGTCATTTAAGCTTTTACATAATTGAAACTCGAAAATCGGATCGGGGAAAATTGAGATTAGTTTCCGGAAAAATCGCGGTGGATTTTAACGTAAATTTACCTACACGCTGTCGCTGCAGCTTTCTGTCGTTACGGAAAATTTCGAAGTTTGTGCTGCGTTTTTCAAAAAAATTGTGGAAAATTCATTTTCCAAAAGACAGTTTATGTACTGGTAGTTGATAGGCAATTTCATAATTTCTATCAGATTTTTTTGGAAGAATCTTCGGGTACTATATACTTCCTGACTTGAAACATTTCTGAAGTAGTTTCCTTATCGCTTTTAAAAAATTACAAGTTCTGTGTTGAATTTTTCGTAAAGAGTTTGGAATATCCTCACAGCCAATTTTTTTGTATGCCGGAAGCTGCATTTAAGTTGTCCTCAAGTGCTTCGTAGATTAAAAGAAACGAGGACAATTGACACTACGCTTCGGATTGAAAATTGTATATTTTTCGACTTGAAAAAGTGTCTGCTCTTGGAAAGAAACGAGGAACAATTCTATAAACGTGATTTTTGTTCAATAAATTTCGAATCTCCATTAAGTTGTTGCGATTGATATAAAATAATTGCCGTAAATAATATGTGTTCAGTGATAATCTAAACTTAATTCTCGTAAACTGTAAAAACGCGGTTGGGAATTGTGTGTAATTTTCTCATAAGTGCGTCTCATTTGATCCGGAAGAATTAAGCTTCCGTTCGTATATACATTGAAGTGACACTTATTCAATATCAGGTACTATTTGGTCAATTGTATTCAACATTTTTGTGCGCTGGCTTACCTTACAAGGATTTTACCTCAAGACTGGCGACAGATTCAAGCCAGGCCATTATGAAATGGTAAGTTCACCAGACAATCATTAAAAAATACTGAGGTTACATATATTTTTGAAAAATTTGACCGTCATTTTTTTAAAACATGCGCAATCGAAAAAGTCCCATCAATATGATCCCTACACCAACATAGTCCACAAAATTCATTTTGTGTGCAAGGTTGTCAAATCACCTATCTTCATAATTTTGCTACCATACACCAACTATTCCCTATGTGAGGATCGCTTTCATTTCAATGATCATGAAATTGGAGCTACCTAAGATTTTAAAAATTTATTGCCCATTCTGTCCGATTCTGGTTTCGCGTAAGGTCATTTGAAATAAGCACAAAGGCGCCTTAACTCACGAAAACAAGTATGGTGGACGGAACTAGGTAGGCTTCTGAGAGAAGATACTTTAATTCCTGGTAGTATTCCTCATGTTATATCTACGACTCCACCATGGTATGGAAGAATACCGTATGAACAATCAACCGTTGCCAAATTTCCTCCGATTAAACATTCATTTCTGCGGAAATCTAAGGAAACATTTCTTGACGTCTTGGGAATTGCGAGATAAAATTGCGCCAAAAATTCTCTATAAATTTTATAAACTATTTTTAAAGTTCCATGAAAAGTTCGTACATATTTTAATTACAATTGGCACCGCTCGAATGCTAATACGGCGATTTTCCCCTCGCACGCTTATGAAAAAGCATGCGATGGATGAGGCATGATTGCATTGCTTATCGTATGCACTATCAGAAATTAGACTAGCTTCATCCAAAATTTTATAGCTGGGCCTTGTAGACCTCTAGAAATAGATAAAATCCTAGTTTAACTCATTACCTTGATGTAGTTATAGTTAATGGGATTTATCATGTTTGTGGTATCTTTCATTGAATTTCTTAGATTGGTTTTACCGGAACCATAAATTTATACAAGAATTATATTCGGAAGGGTACATCAAGTCCTGTTTGAAAATGGAAAAGTGAAAAAGGTTATAGTTCAGTATACGGCTCTCCGTCCTTGTTAAGATAGAATTTTTGAAGAGTAGTCATTAAGCTGAACGCTACCCGCTTGTTCTGTCATACTAAGCAAGAATGTCGCATGAGCCATCGGGCGTTGTCAAATTTTTCGAAAAATCACGAATTTTCAGGCAAATTTGTGAATATTTCTCCTTCGATTTTTCAGAGGATTTTGTTCGTAATTTGATTTGAAACTTTCAAGAAAAAATATTCATAACTTTTTTCGAAATTTAATACTTTTTAAGAAGAAATTTGGCAACGTCCGAATACTTATACCAACGGCGTTTTTATCATATTTTTAAGTTAAAGGCACGAGAAACGGTTCATGCCCAAATGGGCACCCGCGACCCTTTTCCCTCCCCACACCAGATTAATAATTTTGTTCCACTCTTATACAAGTGGATTGCATTTTGCAAAAAGGAGCCAAGAGCACTCCAAAGTTGCTAAAATTGTGCAGCTTTTCTACCTTGCAAACATAAATTGATCATCAAATCAAGATCATCCTTACTCCCAATAAACTGTGAATTTAAGACGAAAATTGTCTTTGTACAATTTTTTTTCACATGATTTCAGTAAATGAATTGCAAATAATGTAAGTTGTATAATCCTAGCAACATTGAATTGCTCGTAATTCCTTTTTGCAAAACGCAATCCAAGTAAACCTCGATCGGAAAGGTTCAAATTTACGAAGCGCTTGTATCGACATTCTCGAACTTTTGCGAATTCTACGCGAGATCGTCAGCTATCCTCGATGTTATTCTTTGAAACATCATTAATGCCTCGTTCTAACTCTCTTCGCTGCTTGTTAGCGAATTTATAACAGACATTCCCTCTTAAGTCGCCCGGCTAGCTTTACGACTGTCATTTCAACGACTGTCAGTGCTCCAGTCCTTGCAATTGCGACAGTAAAATTTCTCAAAATATCGCGAGTTGCTGAATTTTAAATTTTATGCATCGTCCATCATGAATCAAGGTTGAGCCATGTAAGGTGCTGAGCACCCAAAGGTTTTGTGAACTCATACAGGGTGACCCACACGACCCGTACCAGGCTTTTTTCTCGGTTATCTCAGGTCGGGCGAGATCAGGATCAACCCCTTTAAAGTCATATTCTTTAACTAATCCCATAATCTGCAAGTAGGGTACTAAATAAAATCCATTCCCTTCATATTTTTAGGTATTGCATGAAGTTTCCACTTCCTGGTTTCTTGTCAACATCGTGAACCATGAAATAGAACAAAAAAGTATAACAGAGTAATGATAATTAGGCGAATGAGTTAAAAATTAATAACACAGTAACTCATGGGAAACTTGGCTGGCAGCCGAATGGGCCGTATCGTGTCTATTGTGAACTAGGATGACCGAGCAGTGATGCCAATCCACGCAAAATGTTTCTCAATTATTATTAAATAACAATATATCAAAACCAGGCAGCTGGTTTGGTATGGACACGTGCGGAGAATGGCAGATGGTACTTAGGTTGCCCATGAAGGTATTTGATTGGGTTCCTCCTGGAAGATAATGGAATGATAAAGACGAAATGAAACTGAAAATGTTTTTCACTTATCGAACCAGAATATATCTACGCAATTTTTTCACCGAGTTTCGTTGGGAGACATTTAATTTTAAAAGTACAACAATGGTTCAGTTTCGCAGATCACAGAACCGCATTCAGATGTGCTATCCAATTGCCTTGAGCTATATCACCCCTCGAAAACACCGTATATGAATGACGTCATCCACTGTGGTAGTCTACATGTCATAGTATCTTCTACCTTGAATTTATCAATTATTGGCACACACATTTGCACTTGTTCCTTTGCTTAAAATGTGAGTGAAACCAAAGTATGGGAAACCATGTAATGCACCAGGGATGACGTCATACGGCTTTTTCCTATGTTCCGTGAAGGGCAATACCTCCATTTATATCGAAGGTGGAAATTTGGTGTTTGGACAGATCTCATCATTTTTTGCTGATCTATAATCTGGAATAATCAAAGTACAAATATTTGACAAGCTCAGTGGATCAGTTGCATACTACGTGACAGATGAAGGTTTGACTGATAGAGTAGCAAAAATCAATATGTTCTCTACATAGGTACGTCAAATTCTACAACCAATATTAGCGGAGATATCGCTCATCGAAAAACACAGCGCATGACATCATCTACAACAGGAGTGCATGCCATGGTTTCTTCCACCTTGGTCTTTTCTGTGTTCACGTCGAACAACCAGTGTAAATGTTCATATTCCTTGATAGGCGAAACCAAGGTGAAAAAACCATGGTACGAACAACCGCGGTAGATGACGTAATACGCCGTGTTTTTCGATGGGCGATATCTCTTTTTATATTGGACGTAGACACTTTGCGTTTGAATGGATCTCTCTGTTTTCTTCTAATCTACATGCTTAAACCATCAAAATACGATCCTGTGACTAACGCAACTGACCTATTGACCCATTACGACAAGAATAGCAATATCTCGTGACCGTAACTCCGGCATCACTGTAGCAGGGCACGGAACTGGGCTAGACTGGGAGTCAGTTTACTTTAAGTGAGTGTTGACGAAAAACGTCTGCTTAAGTAATTTAAGCTACCTCCAGAGACGAAACAACATTAAAATTATCATGGGAGCCATCAATACTATTGTTTGAGGGGGGGGGGGGTGACGGTTTGAAATAAAATATCCAATTTAACGGCTCTTGTCTCATTTTTCTGAATACATTCGAATTATAGAATCATTAAATTTACCGACATATATCAATGCTAGAAGTCACAAAACACGTATTGCAAGGTTGAAGATTTCTTGTCACAGTTTAATTTTTACCAAAGAGAGGCCAATGGATCTTGTGTCTTGGAATTTTTACTGATTTCTCTTCGTTCTCCTCAGAATGTTTTGTAAAGATTTCGAAGAATGATATCCATGGGTTTTCTCCTTTCTTTTTTTTGGAAAAAATTAGCTCTAGAGAAGATTTTGAAACTTTGCGATCGAGCTACGTGTTCTGCAATTTTCACAATGCTTATGGAGTCCCATCTATGGAATTTGGATCAATGAGCAGTCATGCAAGCCTTAACCCGTCATTCACGGAAAAAAATGAATTGCTAATTTAACAATTAAATTGTGAAAAAATATGTTCGACATGTTTCAAATGGATGAATTTCTGCCGAACGGAATTATGTGCATTATGACGTGAGTCCTGTTATGCATATAGTCTTATGAGTCTCAGGGCTCATGTCTCAATGCACATAGCTCCGTTTGACAGAAATACGTCCAAATGTATACATTTCACAATAGTAGGAAGCCAATTCAACCACGGAGGTGGTTAGGTTAGCATTTTTTTATTGTAAAATCTACATTGAAACATGTTGGAAACTTTTTTTAACTACAAAATTGTTAAATAAGCAGTTCCATTTTTCCCGTGTTGACTGGTGGGAAAGTACTTCCGATACCTAAATAATTCAACAAGTGGCAATGATGACACAGAAGCAGATCCAGTAATTTGGTAACACCGGATTTCCTACATTTAAAGCTATATTAAATAATCGATTCTCGTCGGAGCACCGACATACATTTCCATAGGTTTAAATGGAGGAAAACAATGTTGCCAATTTGCTGGACACACTGTTAACGCTGAGATTGTTGAAAATCCGTGAGTCTCACGGCGTAAGAATAATTTCCATATTTTTCCGGAAATAAAAATCCTGAAATATATCCTGCGTGAACAGAGATGGAAAATTTCATGAAATATATTGAAACTTCTGGGGATACATTCAGGAGGCTTAGAAACGCCTAGAAACAGTGATTCTAAATTTTTTTACCAGAAGCCTAAAACATTCGCGCGTTGCATATGTCTTCTTTTAGTTTAGAGGTTAGGTTGGGGTTTTTCTCTCTAAACTCCCCTTTTTGCCCCCTCTTTGTGTCTGGCACCTTCAGTAGAGTAGCATAACACCGCAGCATCAACAGAAAGACCATCTGAAACGCTTTCAGACGTTCAAAGGTTCAATCAATAATTCAAAAAAAAATAATACATTTCAACTGTTGTGAAATTTATTCGAGGCTTATGAAATTTCAAAAACGTAAAATTTCACTTTCCATCTCTGTGCGTGGATGCTTAGGAGATGCCACTTTAATAATTTGCACAATAATTCATAAAAATAAGGCTATGCGAAGGGTGAACCCTTAATCCGCGCCACTAACTGAAGCGTCCATTTTATCCCTAACGCTTCCGCGTTCTGTTAGTCTTCTGAAATAGTTTTAGTCTAAAAATTTCATTTTGAACGGTTCATTTCTCGCCCTACCTGACTTTCTCATGAAATAGTGTCGCTTAATTCGTCGTTTAGCGACGATTTATACATTTCCCTACTAGACAAGTCGCTTGCCAAGATTAGAAATATAAATCAAATCTCTCATCACGTAATCAAACAAGGAAGTTAGGCCGCAAGGCAATTCTAGACGCTTGATTCAGCTTATTTGATTTCTTATTTACGCTTTTATCTTTTTTCCGTAGGGTGTAAAGGAGCCGCTAGGACAGGTCACTCTTGTTTAATGAAATTAAATCCGCCAAAACAGACACTAGCGCTAGATCATGTCTCCACTGACGAGGTAGTGATATATTGTTTATTTATTTATTTTTTATTTGTTTCAAATACAGTATCTATATGCGAGGAGCAAGTTTCTGAAATGTTTACTTTCTCTGCCTAAAGCTTTCTATCTGCTTATTTTCGGTCCATCCATAATTAAGTGATCGATAAAGAATTGTCTACCAATGAAGAAAGTGCAGAAAAAGAGAAAATAACTCAATTTTTGAGCTTGTCACTCAGTTTTTTTTTTTTTTTTTTTTTTTTTTTTTTTTTTTTTTTTTTTAAATAATGCAATAAGCACCAGACACTGTGCAGTGTGAGTCCCATAACAATGTTAAATTAAGTTTACATGTGCAGGTAAAGCGACAATAAATGGATCCAAGAAATCGTGTGAATCCTATACTGCAGACATGTGTCAAAAAAATTTATTTTTTTAAATGAAAAAAAAAATAGCATATATTTTCTTGCGCTTTCATTCCAACGTACAAAAAAAGGAAATCAATAAACGCGAAACGCTTTCAGCTTTTTCTATTCTTTTATTTAACTTTTTTTTCATACACCTGAAAGAGACCTGTCTTAAAAAAATATTGACAAATTATTATTACTAGCTGCTTCAGCTCGCTACGCTCGCTTGCGCCGCTAGCCGGGGGCAAGCCCCTGGACCCCCAGTTACTCGCTCCGCGAGTAACTGTTGGCTCGCTTCGCGAGCCAAATTTTGCTACTACCAGTGCTTAGAGGACTTCCTGGAGGCAAAATGATAAATTCAAAAAACAAAGAATAGGAAACGAAAATTACCTACTTTTAGAAAAGAAACAACTTGAAAAATAATAACACTCTGGAAAAGAAAATCAGAACACTTTTTGAAAATGTAACGGTGCGAAAGGGTGAAGATAAATCACCAATTCTCTTGGAAGAAGACATGAGCCGACCCCCAACATGAGTGAAACTGCCGTAGGACCCACGCTAGGGTAGAAGGGTGACACGTGTTGTGAGCAGGTAGGGATGGGTTTACGTGGAGAGGGAAACGGAAAATCAGAGGGTGGAGGTCCCCCAACCATATGACTCGTCCGCGTCAAAAACGCAAATATGTCGTTATCAAATCGAGGTAAATTTTGCAACTTCGGTCGCGCAAATCGAAAAACGAAGGGGTCTTGGCACATCTAGACCCTATGAGCTTTCATTTAAAACAAATCCGAGGAAAATCGGTCCAGTAGTTTCCGAGATCGAATTAGCACAAACTGTCCAGCGGCAAAAACGCTAATATGTCGTTATCAAACCGAGGTAAATTTTGCAACGTCGGTCGCGCAAATTGAAAAACCAAGGAATGTTGCACGTCTATAGCCTAAGAGCTTTCATTTAAAACAAATCCGAGCAAAATCGGTCCAGTAGTTTCCGAGATCGAATTAGCACAAACTGTCCAACGTCAAAACGCAAGCATGTCGTTATCAAATCGAGGTAAATTTTGCAACGTCGGTCGCGCAAATTGAAAAACCAAGGAATGTTGGCACGTCTACAGCCTAAGAGCTTTCATTTAAAACAAATCCGAGCAAAATCGGTCCAGTAGTTTCCGAGATCGAATTAGCACAAACTGTATGAGGCCAAAAAGGCCTTAGGATATTAAATATATAGATTTTCATTTAATTTTTTCTTCGTAATTGTCTGTATCGGAGAAAACTAGGGTCTGGCTTAATAAGATCAATGCATGCTTAACATACATTCAAAGTGCATTATTGTAAAAGCTTTTGTTCAAATGATGTCATTCATGATTTTTCTTCATTAACAGATCAACTTAATTTAAAATTATCTTTCTTTGTATCGCAGAAGCTCCAGATATTTATTGCAAAGTCAGAAAAAGACGAGGAAAAATAGACGAAAAAACGAGTAACCTTATTTTCAAGGTCTAAATCGCTGACACTTTCTAATGATTCCATCACAAAGTTCTTATTACTTGTGTTACAAAAAAAAATCAACAAGATCATCCAAATGCGTGTTTTTCCGAATAATTGGTCAGACTACGATTCCAATAAATCCATCTAATTGACAGTAGAAATTTTCGCAAAATTTTCGAGTAGCATCGAAGTCAATGTAGTACGGTAATTAAATTTTTAGGCCGGCAATTTTTCGCGCGTTTATCGTAAGTATGACCTTGAGTAAACAACGTAAGCAATGACGAAGGCTGCGGAAATCCCCTGTCTCCGGTGATGCTTTCATAATTTAAACCCGGAAAACGGCGAAAACAGCGCGAAAATCAATAAAACTGTGTCAATAGACACCGATCGAGGTACAGCAGGAGCGAAAGCCACCTCGCCTATATTTTCACGCGCGCGAATTCAGAGCTTTTCGCCGCGGATAAAGTTTTTTTTATTTATAAAACAACTTCTACAACTATATTTTAAATTCGAACACTCTCCGAACAACAGATTGTGCGCGGCCACAACATCGAACATATGATGCGAGAGCGGTGATAAATCATTTTTCCCGAAAAAATTGTGTGCCAAAACGCAGTTCGCGCGACGTTGCCAGTTCTGCGGCTGGAGCCGCCGTGGATCGAGGAAACCTGATGTTTTCCCCCGGAAATTAGGCAGCCGTGTCGACGACTCCGCAATGCAAAGCCCGCTTGCTTTGAAGCCGAACCGAGTGTGGATTTATGGCCCGTCTGTCAGCGACAGGGTTGACGAATTGTGTGAGATTTTCAGGATTTTTCCGTGATGATCGATAGAAAACGGGTTGTTTTATATTGAAATCCGGCAGCCTCCGGCGCGTCGGGGATTTATTCAAGTCCGCAGACAGCACCCACTTACCGCGACTGGATATTCCGATTCAGGTGAAACGAAACTATTTCAGGTCCCGGGCTGTACAGTCCGCGGGGTCGTATTCATAGACGTTCCTTAGGTGGCGCCTTCATCAGGAGCACTGGAAAAAAAAACACATTGGATCTAGAGTCCAGACTCTTAAAAACGTCGACAAGAGAAAATACTCTTGATTCAATCGGATTTTTGCTTAAATCAAGAACGAGGCCTCTTAATTTGAGCGGATTTCCTTTCGATTTAAGCTTAAAACTGATTGAATTAAGAGTATTTTTTCTTGTCAATGTTTTCAAGAGTCTGGACTCTAGATCCAATGTGGTTTTTTTTCCAGTGAAGGGTTGACGCAGTTACATTGTAAGTAAGGGAGGTTCACGTTGGCCTTTAAATATAAACTCATATAGTGGATACTTCAAAACTGAGAATTACTATGTAAACGGCCTGGTTTCTCCGTTAAAGTCAGGCTCTTCGACAAGTTATGATTAATTTTTAACAAGTCGGTAGTAGCACTCAATTCATTTGTTAGGTGGGTATGCAGCCAAAGTGCTAAAAACGTGCAAGAATTAACTTACATAAAACTGCTTTATTCGATTATAATTTTTGGTTGAAGCTTTTCCTGCCATCGCCAGGACCTTTAGATGCTGAAAAATAAATGAAAATACATTTTTCCATTAAGAATAACAACTTTGGTAGGCACTTTGTGACTAAGAAGGAATATAAATGTAAGATGTTTCCATTTTAAGCACTTTGGCTGCGTACTCACCTGACGGACAAATTATTGTTTCCACTTCCTTTACTGTTGAACAGATAATTCAGAGGTAAATAAATGTATTTCATACATATTCAGCGGAAATAATGAGCTTTCTGTTATTCGTTTCCAATTACTTCTGACAGTTACTACCGTGTGGCCATTATTAAAGTTTCACCCACTAATGGCAAATATTTTACCCAGTTCAGTTGACTCCAGTTCCGTAAGAAGGTTCTGTTCAAAACATATTTATTTTCAATATGAGCTCCACGAATAGTTGACAACACGATTATACTGCGAGAAACAACGTCACAATCTAAGTTATCGTGGGCAACTAACAGCGCGCCGGCAAGTAGCGCAGCGCAGCATTTCCAGCGCCTTCGACATCGAAGAGATACTTCACACATTACACCATTACGCATATTGTTCCGATGTGTGTTTCCAACCAGATATTCAGCGTGTTTGAGGGTATAAATGGACTGCATATTGCAATTTGGAACTATAAATTCTGACTCATCTGAAAAACCACTTATGTGCACAGGAAAACTAATGGCGCATACGTTGTTTTTAACCCGGGCCAGAATTTATAGGTCCAAATTGCAAAATGCAGTCCAAATGGTAAACCCACCATTTCGTGGAGACAGACACGTTTACGTTCAACTAACCTGTTTATGGGATAGTGGCAATACCTCAACACTAAAGGGGGCTTTTAGGACGAGGCGCATAAGTGCAGTTTTTGAAAAAATCGAGATATTAATAATTTCAATTAAAACTAGTCTTAATGCATATTCTGTGGAAAAATTTGCTCCCAAATTCCAATTTTTGAGCATTCAAAAGTCAGCTTGAACTTCCTTTCCACCATAAGGATCCATGTAATTTCGAAATTTCAAACACTTATTTTTCGAAATTTCAAACACTTATTTTTCGAAATGGCGAAAACCGCACTTATGCACCTTGTCCTCCAAGCCAGAATTACAATGTTTCATACTGATAGGACAACTGTTTCAATCTTGAGAGGGTTGTGTCCTGCCGGCATTTTCCTCTCTTTCTTCTTTCTAATTCAGGCCAGCGGGCTGATTGTCGAAATCGATAAACAATGCTACAGACACAGAAGACATAGGGAGTATGGAGCGATGCTATTGGTTGAAATGGGTGGTTCTGATAGACAAAGGGGGGGGATGATGAACTAACTAGGGTCTATCGTGGGTTGCCGCTAGTTAACCTATTACCTACCTCCTATATCCATTGCAATCACCCGTTTCCTCCGATAGGATCCCTCCATATCCCTTGTGACCTCTTTGTCTATCAACGGAGATGTTGCATGTGTGAGGGATTTGCGATTTGGCCATTAATTCTTATGTAAAAGATTGCGAGAAACACGATGGTGCCACTGGTTTTTCTATGAAATCATCTTCCAAGCTCAAAAAAAGCTCTCAAGTTGAGGCCAAAATGGAGAGGATATCCCACGCTACCCTGAGAGTCCACCTCTACATCAAGACAAACTCTCCATGCAAAGATAGGGAGCAAATACATGAGCAGGGTTGCCACTTAATTTGGGGACGCTGTCGCCTACAAACCCAACAGGGATACTTCACGCATTGCGCAATGCGTGAAGTATCCCTGTTGGGTTTGTAGCGCCAGCGTCCAAAAATGAAAACACGGCATCATTGTTAATGCATTTGGCCTCACTTTGAGAGCTTTTTTTGAGCTTGGGAGTTGATTTCAGACAAAACCAGTGGCACCATCGTGTTTCTCTCGAACTTTCACATAAGAATCAGTAGTCAAATCGCAAATCCCTCACACATGCAACATCTCCATCGCGACAATCAGCCCGCTGCAAGAGGGGACCCTGCCCCCCTCGACTCCACCACTTCTCGGTTCCGCCTATGGCAACCGACTCATGACGAGTGGCTTGTTTTTTCTGCTCTCATTATTGTTGTTCCGCGAGCATGCATGTATGCGTGCATCCCTTGGAGAAAATTGGACGTATTTCTGCCAAACGGAACTATGTGCATTAAGACATGGGCCCTGAGACCCATTAGAATATATGCATAACAGGGCTCACGTCATAATGCACTTAGTTCCGTTTGGTAGAATTACGTCCAATTGGCGGCGCGGAGAGTCGTGTGCAAAAAAATCCGCGGAGACGAGGTCCGAGCCCCGGGGTCCAGTGGCGTGGCGTGAATTGCGATATATCGATTGTTATGCCATTTAAACCTATGAAAAAAGATCGATTATCAGGGTGTTCGCAGCGAACACCTTAGTAATCGATTCTTTACCATAGCTTCAAATGGCCAGATATCGATAATCGATTATTCACGCCACGCCACTGCCGGGGTCCGACTGGGATTCCCGCCAAATGGCGAGCGTGGACGTAAGCGCCGCGGTCGTTGGCTGACGGCGGCGATTCGGCCCTCTCCGGACCCGGCTCCGTGTAAATCAAATTTGAGGAGTTTAGGGCTCGGTAAATCACCAAAATAAACATTTGTGTTGCACAGGCGAAGAAAAGAAGGGGAGGGGCCTCCGTTCTCGGCGGGGATGGTGTAAACAAGTCCGAATCGCGCCAGGGCGGCCTGTTCGGTCGATAACTCATTACAATAATTAAAAGCGCGCCGTATCGCGTAATTCCGGAATTTCGCGGCGGCCGTTTAGGAAATGTGCAGCGCTTTGTAGTTGTGACGATTTGCGGCCCGCTGTCGTCGAGTGGAGAGGCAAGGGCAAGGCTTGCGCTTCAACGGGAAGCTCGTACTGCAGCCGTGCCAAGGAAGAACGCCGTATGAGCCGTCAGACGTTGCCGGATTTCCACCGATAAAATGTCGATTTACAAAGAAAGTTATGAATATTTTTCCTTGAAATGGAGATGTTGCATGTGGGATTTGCGATTTGCCCATTGATTCTTATGTAAAAGTTTGAGAGAAACACGATGGTGCCACTGGTTTTCTCTGAAATCAACTCCCAAGCGCAAAAAAAGCTCTCAAAGTGAGGCCAAAATGGAGGGGATATCCCACGCTATCCTTAGAGTCCACCTCTACATCAAAACAAACTCTCCATGCAAAGATAGGGAGCAAATGCATCAGCAGGGTTGCCGTGTTTTCAGTTTTGGAGTCCCCAAATAAAGTGGCAACCCTGCTAATTATTTGCTCCCTATCTATGCATGGACAGTTTGTTTTAATGTAGAGGTGGACTCTCAGGGTAAGGTGGGATATCCCTCCATTTTGGCCTGAACTTGAGAGCTTTTTTGAGCTTGGGAGTTGATTTCAGAGAAAACCAGTGGCACCATCGTGTTTTTCGTAAACTTTTACATACATTATAATCAATGGTCAAATCGCAAATACCTCACACATGCAACATCTCCATTTTCAGAATTTTTAGATCAAACTAGAAAAGAAATACTGTGAAAAGTTGAAGGAGAAATATGAATGATTTTCCTGAAATTCGTGATTTTTCGGATGAAATTTGGCAACCTCTGATGGCTCATACGGTGTTCTTCCTTAGCACGGTAGTATACTGCGTCGCTCTGTGACTTGAGTAATTGTTCTCTGCAGCGCCCACCACTAGGTTCTTTGGCATGAAATTCGTTTGGGTCGGTGAACAGAGTGATACTAAGGAGTACACCCCAGTGGGCGCTTCGTGTTGTCTAGGACCCCCGTGAATTAATCGAAATAGAACGGGCTCATTCATGGGACTACCTCCTATCGATAGCAAAAATTGCGCGGCCAAATCGTTAGAAGCGGCTCCAGCAATTTGGCAACACCAAATTTCCTCCATTAAAACCAATGCTAAATAATCGATTCTTTTCGGGCTTCCAGGACTTTATGCCCACCTACCTTTCGTCCATTAAATAAATGTCCACCGCTATTTATATCCACTAAACGTTAAGTCCAGTCTTTATTAAGTCCACATGATTTAATGTCCAACCATGAATACGTCCAAAATTGTCCAAATTGTAGACATGTTATGTCCACATTTTTTCTTCTCATTTAAATGACAGGAACCACCTCAAAAATAAATGCATACTACTACTACCTTCATTCTTAAAAACATTCCATTCATGAATCGATAAAAAACATTTGTTCATGTGTGCACTGTACGGATATGATAACATGAAAACCAAAGCGGGAGCCTAGGAAACGCTCCAATGCCAAATTAAACTTTTTTCAGTAACAGATGCAGTCAAAATTGAAAGTCCTCTTTAACTAGTTGTTTCGTGTGCCTTAAATCTTGTAGGATACTGTGCAACGCCTCTGACGCGAAATAGTTGCTTAAAGCGTTGCGGCGCGGCAGGCAATCAGCGTGACACGCGTATAGGCACCTACAAACCTAACGGGATACTTCACGCGTTGCGCAATTCGTGAAGTATCCCGTTAGGTTTGTAGGCGCCAGTGCGCGTTCTGCGCTTCTAACACGCCGCTCCGCTCTGTGTTAGGCTCTAATATTTAAACTCGCGGAGTCAGCGTTTTTCAACTCATGATTTTGAAATGTTTGCACTCTCTGCATTGATTATTCCCTTTTAAACTGATGAAAAAGAAATATGTACTACTGGAAAATATAATGTGTTTTTTGTAAATATATTAGTGGTTCCGTGTCAAATTTAATGATTTCCAAAGCATTCAAATTTATTCTTTTATGTTTTGGGCTTTTCGCTCAAAATTGGACGTATTTGACTTAAGGAGGTCGATGTGCAAATAAGTTGAACACAAAAAATTGCGTGCTTCTTAGTTTTTTTTCCTCTTTTATTAATTTTTGTATAGTTTCTTTCATCACAACTACGGCTCATTGAGATTCATATCGATGCCATTGCTTGGAAAAGGTTTTACAAATATTTACCACGTTTTAAAAATGTAAATGTTTTTAATATGAAGTAACCAATTTCATTAAAAAAAAGAGTGTACATTTAAGGCATATTTTACATCGGAAATTTCAAGGATAGAAATGAAACCAAGTATTTACCAAAGACAATTTGAAAAGATGAATCAAAAGAAGAAATTAACATTTCATTTAAAATATGAGTTACGATAACAACACCTTATTCTCTCATAATTTTCTCATTTCAATATTGTCAATATAATTTTACACACGGACTAAAATATGACGCTTGAATTTGATTTTAGTGGACTTTACATTTGTGGACTTAACTTAGTGGACGTTTAAATAATGGACTTAACAATAGTGTAGGCTTTAGAACTGTGGACTTAAAAATTGTGGACGAAAAGTCTGTGGACGTAAAAAAGTGGACATACGCAGTCCGTGTACCTTTTCGGATCATCTGACCCCTCCAAGATTCGATACATTTCCATGGGTGTAAATGGAGGAAATCCGGCATCGCTAAATTGCTAGATCCGCCAATGCAAATCGTCGCCCTCCTTCCATAAGAGCATGGCCACAGCTCATGGTGTCTAGGACATAGTGCATAGAGTCGTAATGTAAATGGGAGAGCTGGTGCCATGTTCTGGTTGACGATTTCCGAGCCCGGTGTGCGCCGAGCTTGGGTCAATTTTTGGCTACATTTTCGATCCAAACTGGCAATAGACTGATTTAGTGGCTACGTCATTCGATAAAATATCGAACCCTTGATTCAAAAGTAAACAAACACGGAACCTTGTTTCAGATTCGCGCCCTTTGTGCCATGGTGGTAAAATCAGGGGCGGATCCAGCAATTTGGCAACAACGGATTCCCTCCATTTAAACTTATGCTAAATAATCGATTCTTATCGGGGCACTTCGCCCCTCCAAGAATCGATACATTTCCATAGGTTTAAATGGAGAAAAACAGTGTTTTCAGTTTGCTGGATCCGCCAATGGGTAAAATGAGTCTAAGTGTTTCTTACAATCGAAAGTTTTCGTGTTTAATGAGATTTTGACTGATCTTGGACTGGTTAATGACTAAATTTTGATAAATTAACTCATGAAGAATGTATATAATTAAGAGAAGAAATAATAGTGAGCTTAGGAAGTTGCTGTTTGGACAGATCTTACTATTTTTTGCCAACCTAATAAGAATCAAGCATTAAAACACGATTCTGTGACCAGCGCAACTGTCCCATTATCAGTTTCTAACTTGTATTTTCGCAAAAGTTCACTAATGGGACGGCGAAAGGAAATTGCAAATCACAGCTGAGCGCAAGAACACTCAACGTATGCAATCTCCCATGAAGAGTTGAATAACTCGCCGCCTATTTTGACGCAGCTCAGTGATAAGCCAACGAGAACAAAACAGCCAAGTATCTCGTCGACTGCAATTAAGGGGGTGAATAAAAGAGCGATTACGCTTCACAAATATGTTCACTGCCAAAAATTCGTGCATTCTCGGCGTGGTAGCGACCTGAAACATTTTGAGAAAAAAAAACACTCCGCAAATTTAGATCAGCGCCGAAAGCACGGAAGAGATTTCACACTTGCCAGCGAAGGTGCACCGAAGTTGCCACTTTGTCGGATCTCTCCTATTTTCCAACGAGGAACGTACATCCCAAAAAAATATAGATGTGCAATTTGGCAACCTCTTGTGATGAGATACTAAAGTGGATACAAAGACTTTCGTCTGATTTTCATCCTCGCCGATTTATCAATATTTCATAATTCTATGGTCCATTACGAATATTGCTTAACCGCGCTTTCCACAGTATATTACATTAGATTTTATAATACACTAGTTTAGAAGATTTTTTATCTTATATATCATTTTCTTTTAAGTCACTGAAGAGTTTTCTTTTAAAAGTTAATTCGTTGCAGATCGATTTGTGCTCAAAAGCTGGGGAATGAGATTTTCAAGTTGAAAAATTGCAATAGGGAACTATAAAATGAGATTCTAAGACAAAAAACTCTAGTCTTAAGCTTTTAAAATTTACCATCGTAGATTGGATGGCATCAATCACAGTTAGCCTAACTGCACTCAACGTTGCCTGATTCTCCTCCAGGTTCCATTTTTTTTTCACTGAAAACTGATCCCTTAAAGTAATCTGTGATTTATCTTCGTTATCTCTATGTTTTTGACGGTAATAAATACTTCGTTTGAAATTTTCACCTTTTGGTAAAACTCTGGCACTTTCTTTGCCCCCCTCTTTCTTTGTCCATCCTTATGTAACTCCCCCAGAAAAGAAACTAGTGTCAATTCGACCCCAGCTTGGAGTTTCCAGGTGTACTCGCGCGTCAAGAAAAAGATTCTTTGATACGGCACAACGCTTGATGGATGTTCGTAATGCATACGCAAAATTGAAAGCGCGATGGCGTAAGACGAGAGCTCGCAATGTTCCACTCTGTGCTGCCAGTAGTGCCGTGTCGCCCATTGAAATAGTGAAATGGGAGAGGAATAAAGGATGCGCGTTGATGACGGCGCAGAGATGCAACTATTCGTGCTTGATGGATGGCCGTATTGCGTCTGCAAAATTGAAGGCGCGATGGCGCGAGGCGTGAACTCAATGTTCCGCTCTTAACTGCCACTGCCAGTGAGGTGTCATACAGATTCGGGAGAGAAGTTAAAAACGAGGCCCACTTACGTCTCGTCTATCTTCGGCTGTGTTGACACTCGATTTTTTTTTTTTTAATTTGATGTCCGATTCTTTTTATATGCTGTATTTGTAGACCTATATCTAAAGCTCATATGTACCCGGTACCGGTCCCATGAAAAGATGGTCAGTTTACCCGAGTTTGACTTGGGATGGGATTTTTAAGTGTTTTTGTCAAAAAAAAAAAAAGTTCCCTGACACTCGATTATTTTCTTTCTTCAATTTGATATCTAATTCTTTTTCACGATTTACTTGTAAACCAACATCTATAGCTAGTATGTAACTGCCCTAAACGGCCCGCGGGGCACGTGTTTCTAGCAGTGGCGTGGCGTGAATTACGATATATCGATTGTTATGCCATTTAAACCGATGGAAAAGGATCGATAAATAGGGTGTTCGCAGCGGACATCATAATAATCGATTCTTTACCATAGGTTTAAATGGCAAAACAATCGATATATCGCAATTCACGCCACGCCACTGGTTTCTAGCAAGCTTCGGGCAGCCAGTTTGACCGGCCCTGGCACCTAAGGGAGGAGCTTTAAAAGGTTCTAAGTTTTTAACAAACCATTTTAATTTAAATCTAGTGAGAGAGCTACAATCCTTAAAAAGTAAACCAAATCCCATAGAATGATCAATTTTTAGTATTCGGTAAGTTTTCAAATTTAATTTATTTTTGAATTTCACACAGTTCTCCGATTCCAAGGTAAAAGTAATTATGCTGGACCGCAATTCGGCCAGAAGTTTGTAATGAAAAAAAAAAAAACTCGGTCCTACACAGTACAGCACAGTGTTCCCTATTGGCCTTACAGTTTAGATCTTTGAGCCGTACTTCGCAGTTCTTGTTACCGTAGTTCGGTTCTTATAACCAAAATGGACCACTGGACAAGGTACAAATTTAAGCATTCTGATACATGTTTCTTGACCAGAATTTCACGTAGAACACGATTCGCGCAACGAAAATTACTGAAACTAACTCCTAAAAAAAATGTTAACGTTTTTCTTTCACATTGGTTACGAGGAATTTGAACTGCCCGCTGACAAGAAACTCAAAGCTCTACGTGAGTCAAATCTCGCACTACAAGGGTTTCAGCGAGCTTCTCACTCAAGCAATGTTTATTTCTCACCATGTGCTGTTCAAACTATAAGCAATTTGCTATAGCTGAGCCAAAGCGTCAAGATTGAGGTTGCCAGATTTTTATATCGCAGAGACTGTCATGATAATGTTTAGCGGACGATGTGAATCACGTAGAGCATTGAGTTTTAACGAGCGGTTGGTTTGAATTCACGCATCAGGAATCATTAAATATCTGGTGAGGAGTTGATTTCGGTAATTTTTGTTTTACGCATTGTGTTCTACGTGAAATTTTGGTAAATAAACACGTGTCAGAATGCTGAAATTCGTACCTTGTCTAGTGGTCCATTGTAAGATGAACCAAACTGTAAATATTTTTCGGGGTATGAACTGAACTGAGTTCGGTTGCATGAAAGACGATTCCACAAACCGAATATTATGATCGATATCAGTGGCGTCACGTGATTTGCGATACATCGATTGATTTGCTTTTTAAACCTATGCTAAAGAATCGATAGACAGGCTACAACCACATAGCCCTTTTGTTATGCATAGCCAGCAAATGAAAAAACAAATCGAACGATACGTCACGGCGAGTTTTCTTTTCATTCGGAGTTTTGATGGGCGAGTGCAAACGTCAATTTTCTTAGACTGTGGGCAGATGTTAGATGTTTGTCGTGGTCGCTGTTGAAGTAAACAAGAAAACAGGGATCAATCGTAGTTTCGAGGTATCGTTTATATCTGCTCGCGTCGCGTCGCGTTGGCGCACACGTCCTATAATACTACTGCGGTGAGGGAAAACGCCGTATGATCTTACAGACGTTGCCAAATCGTCGTTCGTCTCACGAAAGGACGCAGTTAAATTTAAATATTGCCAAATTTACCCTCGTCGATTGATTTTTCACCAGGAGAACCTTCACTGGAGAAAAAACACATTGGATCTAGAGTCCAGTCTCTTGAAAACATTGACAAGAAAAAATACTCTTGATTCAATCGGATTTTTGCTTGAATCAAAACGAAATCCGCTTAAATTAAAAAGTTTGGTTCATGATTTAAGCTAGATCCTGATTGAATCAAGAGTACTTTTTCTTGTTGATGTTTTTAAGAGTCTGGACCCTAGATCCCGTGTGTTTTTTTTCCAGTGTTGGGAATGGGTCAGTTGCACTAGTAACAGAATCGTATTTTGATGCTTGAATCTTGTGGATCAGCTTGAAACAATAAGATCTGTCCAAATAGCAACTTCCTACGTTCAATATAATTTGAGACATCGCCCTTTGAAAAGTCGAGTTTTTGACGTCATCCACTGCGATAGTGACACCCTTGGTTTTTTCGACCTTGCTTTCATCAGTCAGTATGGCGCACATTTGCACTGCTTACTCGTCGTCAAACTCGGATGAAATCAAGGTGAAAGAAACCAAGGGTGCCACTTCTGCGGTGGATGGGGTCAAAAACCCGACTTTTCAAAGGGCGATACCTCGTTTAATATTGGACGAAGAAAGTTGCTGTTTGGACAGGTCTTATTATATTTAGCGAATCTACAAGAATCAACCATCAAAACACGATTCTATGACTAGCGCAACTGACCCATTTCGAGCTGAACTTTCACTGATTTTTCCTGTGATTTCATGCAAAAATCACCAACATTTTGAACAAAAATTGCACGGGTACGTTCTTGTAGAAAGTTGAATTGTTTGAATCGATGTTGCAACCTTGAAACAGAGTTATGTTCCTTGGCTGGGGATACGAAGAAATTTGCCCTAATAGAGCACGATTTCTTTTAAAATCTTCAGGAAAATTTTCTTCTAATTTTTTCAGAATTCGTATTCCCTTTATCAGCTGAATAATCTGATCATTTTACGGGAAAATACTCATGATATTCCGCAAGAATAATTTTATCGCGGGATATTTGGCAACGTTCGAGTGACTTTACGGTGTTTTCCCCCAGCAAGGCGAAATAGTGCTTGCCGCCATCCTCAAAACTCATCGGGCTGGAGCTCCTGTTGATGGAAGTAAAATTCTCCTTCAATTAATTTGATACCACCCGGCAGCAAGGATGCGGTAATAGTGGTATCATCTGAAATATCGTTCGCCGCCGTCGAGATGTGTCCTTTGAGCGCAAGGTTTTATTGCTTCGATGAATTGGACGTATTTCTGCCAAACGGAACTATGTGCATTAAGACATGAGCCCTGAGACACATAAGAATGTATGCATAACAGGGCTCACGTCATAATGCACATGGCTCCGTTTGGCAGAAAAACGTCCAATTACACCACTCAACATGGGTTCTGTCCTTCAAACCAAACCAAGTTTTTTCGATTCCTAGGTGATATAGACCCAGCACTATTTTGCTACCTTATTACACAGTTCGGGTCAAATTTTTAGGGGTTTATTATCTTTTTTTTCTTGATTGTAAGGAAAATGGTCGACAAAATCACATTTTAAGAGCGGAGCTAATAAACTGCTGTTTCACGGGATTAAGCGAAGCCCTGAAACTTTTGACATATGTTATCTGAAAGGAAATTCTACGCTCTTTTCAAAGAGCTTAACAGATTTTTCTCAGATAATCGTGGCTGGAGATATGAACGAAAGTTTCTTCAAAAACAGGAATAAGGCGCCTTTATTAAGCTAATTTTTGATGAAAACGTCATTTATCGACCAAAAATTAAGTCAGGATAAGAGATGGAGATCGATTTCAGTAGGAAATTTGATATTCTTTCTGCTGGAGGTTTTTTTCGTAAGATTAACCATTGAGGAGATATTTCCAAAAAACTGATCGTGGGTTTTCTCAATTTTGAAAAATTCAAAATCGGGACTTGGTTCCCGCGTGGAACAAATATCGAATATGTCTATGCAAAATCATTCATATTTTTTCAAAAATTAATGGAAGTCAACAGATATCATTAGATAAACGTAAGCGGCACGCAAATCTTCGCGGTGTTTACGCGGTTTGACGAGCCTCCTTGAGTCAAGTTCACTTCGATGGGGTCCTCGACTTGATTTGCGACGCTCGCTCGCGTCGCGGAAAAATTGACCGCTCCCACACTGCTTCTATTTATCCACCCAAAGCGAGACCGCATGGTCAATTGTAGCCCATGCACTCGCGAGCGTAGAAATTGGAGGAAATAAATATATAGGTGAAGGTTCTCGACAATTTCTCTTGACGGAGAGCCAGGGCGTCTGCTCCTCATGTCGTGTTACACATTTTCGTGCGGCAGGTCGCGGAGCACCCCCGCTTGCGTAATTGTTTTTTAATTAAAAACAAATTAATATTCCGACGCCTGGGCGGTCTTTGGGCCCGGCTCCGGCTGTCAGTCAAGTCGCGGGGCGAACAACAGGAGTCGGCAAAAATAGTTGAGACCCATTTAAATCGCCGATGGTATTGACGAGTCGAGGAGTGGGTGAGGGTGGCAAAACCTCATTACAACCGCACGCCCACCGGTTATTCCGCCGTACTGAGGAAAAACGCCGTATGTGCCTTCAGGCGTTGCCAAATTTCCTTTAAGAAATCAGGATTTTCAGGAAAATTTTTGAATATTTATCAACCAATTTCTCAGATGATTTTGTTTGTAATTTGATCTAAGACTTCAAAAAATTTCGAGGAAAAATATTCAACATTTTCCTCAAAAATAAACATTTTATCGAAGGAAATTTGGCAACTCTTGAATGTTCATACGGCGTTCTTCCTAAGCACGGCAGTATTGGTGAGATTCGTCGACGAAAGAGACCCGACTCAAAATGCCGCCGTTTGATTGGACTTGAAACGAGTTGTGATCTTGCTCTCCGCCTCGTCTTTCTGTGTTGACAAAAAACAACCCTGTTTTCGTTTAATAGTCGTGTGTTTCGCCGTGTTGGATCCGGTCGGAGTAAGGTCACCCGCGAATAGTGACAAAATCTCCGCGACCTCGCTTTTGCTGTTTAAGCTGCATTGAAAAAAAATTTCTCGGTATTTTTACCAAGGTCCGTTGGTACCTTTACCATCTCACTTTTTTACCAATTACTGGTAATTTTACCAAAACAGACTGGTAAGCTTACCTATAAACCGGTATTTTTACTATTTTTTTCAGGTGAGAATACCACTTTTATTGGTAATCAATTTCCGGTAACTTTGCCATTTTATCTCGGTAATTCTACCGCAGTCGATGAAAAATATTGGCGTTTTTGCCAAGGTCCAGTAAAATTACCGAGAAAGTTCAATAACTTTACCGAGATCTCTCGGTACAATTACCAATTCCATAAATGGTAATTTTACCAAGAAATAACTGGGATCAAATAGAACCCTGAATTCTTGGTATTTTACCCTTTTCTCAGTAAATACACCGAGATTTTTTTTTTCAGTGTGTATGAGAACGAGGGAGGTGAAAGTTACTACCGGGGCATCGAGTCAATAAGAGAGGTCGGGGGGAGAGGGGTTGGAAACCTTAAACGCTTATAATTCCGTTCAAAATTTTCGAGGTTCCAAAAGGGTTCCATTGGTTTTCTCGAAAAATGCCGTATAAAAAGCACCCTTGAAATTTAAAATGTGACGAAATAAACACCAAAATTTGCAGTTTTAGTCAAAAATTTCATGTACGACCTCTCTGATTGACTAGAGCCACTGTGCGGGGGACCGAACTTCTTTTTCAAGAAGGAGACGGATATTAACGTCTCGGACTGGATTCAAGAAGAAATGATTACAATCGATATAAATTGGCTACTTCATTAAATGAACTTTTTGCAACGTGGAACTACTGTGTGCGCCTCATCTATAAAAGCACGAATTTGCAAGGGATAACCGCTAGCACGTGTGTTGTTTCTGAAATGGGCAGGAAATGGAAGGCCTTGCTGCAAAATGTAGGTCAAATAACCTCGACCATTAGGGCTATGCTTCTTTCCTTATTTTAATCCAAAACGCTGGACAAATTTTAATGAGATTTGAACGGTGATTAATTTTCAATACTTGAATTGTTTAGTTTGAAGAGGTCCACTCTATAAGAAAAAAAATTCAGGAAACAATTTAAACTGAATGACAGTCGGACATTTAAGCCCTGTGATCAGTTGCTCTCCATGATGCACTCATTGGCGGAAGCAGCAAGCTGGCAACACCGTTTTTCTCCATTTAAACTTATGGAAATGTATCGATTCTTGGAGGGGCCAAGGTGCCCCGACAAGAATCGATTATTTAACATAGGTTTGAAAATAGGGAATCCGTTGTTGCCAAATTTCTGGATCCGCCCCTGGATGCACTTCCAATATGTACAAATGTTGACCGTTGAACTTAAGTGCTCGGCTCCTTTTTTTCCTCTGTATAAAAAGTGCTTCACAAATTCTAAGAGTTATATTTTTTCCCCTTCTTCTTTCGAAAAAGCGAAATTTGTGCTTATCGTGACAGAGTAAAAAAATAAGAAAAGTGGTCCATTTTCGGCTTCAGGTCTACTTTTTTCTAAAAATCACAGGAATAACACTAATCATGCTCGTGCATTTGACGTTTCATCAGAAAACATGGCTTTTCCCGGGAAATAGGTAATTTTAACCGAAACGATATTTGTGCCAGTTTTCTTTACTCCCAGATAATCACACGCACCTTCCTGTTTAGGCTTTAGGCGGCTCTTTTCTCGTAAATTGGGCGTTTCCCCGCCTTCATTGTCGCCGTAGTTCTCAGGAACGAGAAGCTGGAACACGCTGTATAATTTGTCAAAGTCGATCGGTCAAGACGTCGCGTCTGGAAGGAAGTCAGTGACGACGAAGATTTGCGTGGAGAATTGCTCGCAAAACCTCCATGACTGACGTTTAGACGACGGAACTGTGGGGGCGGTGTGCGTACTCTAATAATAGGTTGCCAAATCTTACCGGAATCTTTTCATATAACTTTGACCTCAAATGAACCCATATATCTGCTAAAAGAGAGAGCATTCTTAGTTCCAGTTGGTCGCAGATTTGTGATCTGTTCCCTGCACTGAAAAAAAGTCACGGGCGATATAGAAATACCGTCCGTTCCCGGCTCAGAGGCTCAAAGTTTCGGGTGCTGGAGCCGTAGCTTTGACTGCTCCGGGTGCTACAGGCGGAACTTTCTGCCTCTAAGTCCGGCACGCGGACAGTATGTCCATGTAGCCCGTAAGTACGGCTTCCACGGCCGGAGTTTTTTTTCAGTGTGCAAACGTAGTGCACCTAAACCCACCCAAAGTCAATTCGCCCACGTTTTTAGAGAAAACATAAAGAAACTCGTATAGAAAAAACGTTGGGTAGCTGTTTGGGCATAGCAAGATGTGCAAAATAAATATAAAAAAAATCTTGTTGAACAATTTTTTACTTCTTTCCTTATTTTTCTAGAATAAAATTACTCGATATTTTTGTTTAACATCTTCGATGAATATAGTGATAAGTAGTGCAACAAAAATAATGTGTGGTGTCGTGAATGAAACAAAGTTCCTCCATTAAGGTGAGATATTACGAGTTTGCAACAGTACAAACCGAAGTACGTAGGATTTTGTAGCTTCGCCATATGTATGATTTGCCACATACACATTATAACATACAAATAAAATTCAAACACTGCTTTCGCGGTAAACATGGCGGTATACATAGTTATCTAGGCAAAGCATTTACACTGGCTTTCTCCATTGCTTCAAGATGTCAGTCCAAAATATGTATACAACATTGGGTAAAATACTGCCGTCCCTGGTAAAAATTGGCGATAAGAGCTGCGTTTCAAACTACCATAGGAATTCTTATAGCCGACTGAAGAAGGCTACAGAAAATCATATAGCTGGCTGTAGAATGAGGATAAAATCATACGGTCGGGCTATACGAAGCTATAAAAAATTATGCAGCCGGGCTATAGTTCCTATCGCCGGGCTTTACACTTTATCGCCTGGCGGTTGCTTTTTCGCCATCGATTATAAAAGGCTATAAGAAATTGTGTAGAAATTCGTGTGCTTTGGAAATCATTAAGTTTGATACGGAACCACCTTAATATTGACAAAACACACATTATATTTTCCTTTAATACATATTTTTTTTTCATCAATTAAAATGAGAATAATCCATACGGAGTGTGCAAACATTTCAAAGACATGAGTTGAAAAACGCTGACTCCGCGAGATTAAATATTAGAGCCAAACACAAAGCGGAGCGACGGCGCACTGGCGCCTACAAACCTAACAGGGATACTTCACGCATTGCGCAACGCGTGAAGTATCCTTGTTAGGTTTGTAGGCGCCAGTGCGCGTTCAGCGCTGGCTGCCCGCCTGCCACGGCGCTTGAAGCAACTATTTCACACCAGAGGTATTGCACAGTATCATACGAAACTGAAGGCGCTCTAATATATTAGTAATGGCAGGCATTCATCAAAAGTACGGAGCTTTCCTCGCAAAATAAATCAAGATACTACGGCCCAAAAAGAGAGCAGTATTCCAAAAACTCACCAAGTCCTAGCATCCGTAATTAGTAACGCTTAGCATACACTTTATCGCCAGGCTGTTGCTTAATTGCCATCGGCTATAAAAGGCCATAAGAAATTGTGTAGCTGGCTATAGAAGCTATTGGAAATCTTACAGCCGGCTGTAGGTCTATGGTATTTTGGAACACAGATTCTACTGCCAATTTTTACCAGGGGTGATAGCGAAGATAGCAGTTTGTGCATTTCTGTATGAGCCATGATTAGCACATGTTTTTATATGTCTCGAAGTTCATCTTAGCATGCACTTACCGCTCTCTTCGCTATTGCGGCATAATATGACTTACCTATTACAAAAATTCTTTATCATCAAGTAATGTGAAATGTTTCGACATCTCCTATCGACGAGCCTCTATAGTCAAGATCATAGTCACCTCAGACATGCTCTCTTTTTGGTTCAGGTATGTGACCGATCGAAAGTGTCATTTACACTATTTTTCATCAGTCGAAGCTCGAATAAGCCACATGGTGAGCTAAGTTAATATCCACTGAATGCTACTCATCAAATGGCACGAACATAAAAAGGTCTTATTTTTAGACAACCTCTCGCCGTCTCCCCCTATCTGCCTCCAATAAACGCTCTCGCCGTACGCAGTAGCATTTTGGCGAAAGGAAATGCACAGCATCATTCAAATGTTTGTTGATGTAAACGCACTCTCCGGCGCATTTGCTCTGTACTGAATCGACCAGAAAAATTAAATAATTCATCACATAAATTCAAAAGAGATTCTGGAAAACGATAAGTATAACACACGGAATTAGGCAGACGCAATCTGTGTAAGAATTCATGGAAATGATGATCGAAGTTCCCAGGATACATTCTCGGACATGGGTACATGTAAGTTATCTGGATTTTAAGCAACGACGTGTTAACTCCAGTGGTCATACCCCTGTTATTATCGTTCCATAGAAAAACGCGGTAAGTGTGCTGGGTGAAGCCAAATTTCCTCAATTTAACATTTTTCTGAAATTTTCACGGATAATTATTGACAATTATGTGTCTTTGTATCTGAAATTTTCAACAAAAAACAATCATAGGTTAACTTAAAATTAGATCATCTCTCTGGTCGAATCTACATATCAAAAAAACATGAGCATACAGCCCCTTATCAATGAGTTTCTTCCCCCCTCCTACCCCTTGGCATTATTCGCGTTCTATGTTGAAAAATCCTCTAGAAGAACAAAATCTGTGTTACAATTATTTAAAATCATATGTGTAGTTCAATTTGCATAACTACCGAATTGAAGGAAAACTCAGTTTTTCCCCGTAGATTAAAACTGGTTTAAGGGAATCGTGAATTTGTAATCGGCTCAAAAGAGGTAATTTATAACTAAGGTGACAAACATAAAATAGCATACAGTCGTGAGAAAAAGATATCAATGGTCCTAGGTAATTCTTTCAGGAAATTGTCGTCGAAAAATTTGTGTTGAAGTTCTAGACGAAAAACGTTCGATTGTATCGCAACGAATGGTTATTAATAAGTGGTTCACTTCATTTGTTGCTAAAAGAGGATGTTAATGTGAGATTCAACCAACAATTTTTTGTTCCAAATGCGTCAAATTAATAAATTCGTTGATTCTAGGAACGACCATTTTTTGAGCTACAATTCTTTAACACAAACATTGACACATTGGGTTGAATTAAACACATTTTTCCACCAAAATTTTTGTACAAAATTCCTTCGTAAATGAACCGCGTTATGCAGAAAGGAACCAAGCCATATAAGCTATTGCCAAATTTAACTGGACAATTTAATTTTGTACAAGAGAACATTTGTGCGGATTCTTTTGAAAATTGTAAGAAATCTGCTTTGTATGATGCAGAAAATTCACCGAAATTTTCCCAAAAATTCGCACAACCGTTTTCGTGTAAAAAATTAAATTGCCCAATTAAATTTGGCAATAGCTGATGTGGCTAGGTCCCTTCTGCTTAAGGCGGTCCAAATAAGGGCCAAAAACTAGAAGTTGAACTATTTTACATGGACGGTCTTGCTTTATTGAACAAATGATTGGCAACATCTGAGTCTATTAATGTCGTTTTTCCTTACGATGATAAAGTAAACGAACGAACGAGAAGTTATTTGTATATTTGCACGGACGATTGGGGAATAAAGCCGGCCAACTTTGATGCGTAATTTTATCGGAGGCTCTGAGTGGTTTTGAGAAAACAGCGTGATTCGTGGAATTAATCCTCTAAATAAAGTCCGTTACACGCGCGCGTAAATGTAATCGGTGCACGCGTTAAGGCGCCAATCCGCCGAAAGTCGTGAAAATTTGCGCGTAACTTTTATGAATTTTTTCTCACTTAATTTTTGCGTAAACTATTGCTGCCGTGCTAAGGAATAAGAACGCCGTATAAGCCATTAGGCGTTGCCAAATTGCCTTTGGTGAATCACGAATTCTAGAGAAAATTTGTAAATATTTTTCTTCCAATATTTCAGATAATTTTGTTCGCAATTTTACCTAAAACCCCTGCAAATTTGAGAACAAATTATTAGTAGCTTTCCTCAAAAATGTACATTTAATCGAGGGAAATTTGGCGACTCTCGAATGCTCATTCGTCGTTTTCCCTTACCACGGCAAAATGCCTCAGCGCTACAATGCCAACGTGTACATACAAACATCCAATATCCAGCGAGCTGCTTATGTAACCGATTCGCCTTCAATTTTCCGGGTATGCTACACCCGCTCCTAAGAGTTAAAATAGTGGTATCACTAAATCTTGTAGGTGTTGTTTCGCCTGTCTCACGACGACGACAACCGTCAGATCCTAAGTATTCTCCTTTCTGTTTTCTGCTATTTTCTAGGATAAAATCTAGCCTTATTTTTGTTTGAGATTTTTGAAAAACACCATGGAGACCTAATAAATGTTCATTCAAATATAATTCACGGCAAATCAAATGAAAAAAAAATCACGCCAGCAGATTACTGAAACGTACGAGTATAATAGTTTGAGCCTCAAAAAAAAAAAAAGTGAATCAAATGCGCTGGCCACAGAATTGTGTTTTGATGCTTGATTCTTGTGGATAAGCTAAAAATAATAAGATCTGTCCTAACGGCAACTTTCCACGTTTAATATTAACGGAAACATCGCGCATGGAAAAATTCGGTTTATGATGTCATGTGCCAATGACACCCTCGGTTTCTTCCACCTTCCTTGCTTTCATCCGAGTTTCACGTTGAGTAATCAGTGCGAATGTATGTCTCCGTGACTGATGAAAGCAAGGTCAAAAAAACCAAGGGAGTCACTATCGCGGTGGATGACATCATGACTCAGCTTTTTAAAAGCGCGATGTCTCGGTTAAAATTAAGCGTAGAAAATCGCTGTTTGAACGGATCTCATTATTTTTAGCTAATTTACAAGAATCAATCATCAAAACATGATTCTGTGACTAGCGCAACTGACCTATTTCATTCATTTTGACGTAATTTTTTTCGAAATTCCTCCCTAAACTTCAGTAATCAAATTGAACATTAAACGCAATGCCATTCGGCAGCGATGCTCTTTGCCTAAGTAGCAGTGAGCGCGATAAACAGCGATTTCATCGGTTGGTTATCGCGATTATATCAGTGGTAATATATCGAGATATCATCGCATTAAAAATTTCGATATATTACTAGTAAATCGCTACACATCGCAATTTTTGGTTAGATAAAATCGCGATCAATTTTCGCCGAAAAAATCGAAATTAAATCGTCATTTATCGCGATTTTTATTTCGAAAATATCGCGATAAAATGCCGAGCGATAATATCGCGATTTTATCTCGTTAAGATCGAAGATAATCGCTCAGATTTTGGTGATCCTAGCGATTTTAGCGCCGATAAAATTGCAATATATCCCGATATTTTCGTTGAAAAATGCTACTCGGGTTGAGGGCGCGACGGATGTGACGAGGACGAGGGTGCCAAAACACAAAAATCAAAGCGGCGCTTAACAAAAGCGGAGGAAGCAGACTCGATTGACCTTGAACGCGGCGAGAGCGACAATTTGGTGACCCACTAAAGAGGTGCCCCCGTGTCCCGAGACGTGGCCGGCGACGACGGCGACGGTGAGGCTGCAGTCGGCCCCTCGGCGCATGAGCGGGCGTGTGCCGCGCCGCGGCCCTCCGAGAAAAAGTCTCCCAGCATCAGCTGTTGGCGAGAAGGGCGCATTACTCATACCAGTGAAGTAGCGTGAATAATCGATTATCGATATCTCGCCGTTTGAAACTATAGTAAAGAATCGATTACTAAGGTGTTCGCTGCGAACACCCTGATAATCGATCTTTTTTCATAGGTTTAAATGGCTTAACAATCGATGTATCGCGATTCACGCCACGCCACTGACTCATACCAACTCAACCCTGAAGCGCCTCGCAGAAGGGCAAGTGGAATATTCATCGGTAAAGGGGGCGCAACGACGCGTTTTCACCATCAGAATCATCTTAACCCTCCACACTGGAAAATACATGGAAGATTTTACCGTACTCTGACACAGTGAACCAAGTATGGTAATAATTACCAGACTCAACGGCAGAATTTACCATATTATAATACGTATCACCAGATTTCTAGTAAATACTATTATACCACTATTCTGACTCCTGGGAGCGCGTGTAGCAATTGTAGCATACGTGGAGAAATGAAGGCGAATCTGTTTTCAGATCGCCGCGCTGGATGCAGAATGCAGGATGCAGGAGCTACCTGCCACCTGCTCGCGTGATTTTGTCTCATTTGCGATGTTGGAATTGTTAGAAAGTGCATTCTGTTAGATGCAGTACCCCCTGTAATAATTACGACTCTGCCAACTATCGTGCCGTATGAGAACTGTGATAAAACAGCCAAAACAAAATCGCAGGAACGACCTTTGCATTTGTGCGCGGCAATTCAAATAGCTTTCCCCCTCATTCAAAAGGGCAAAACAAGCTCCTAGGAGTCTCTATAGAGTGGAGTGGAGCACCTAGGAGTCAAAGTAACCCATCACATATTGCTTATGAAATTAAGGAAGCAGGTGCAAGAAGACCTTATCCCGAAAATCGCTTTTTGAGAAAACAGCTCTCAAATTTTCCGTTTTGTTTTTCAGGTACGTAAATGAGCTACTAGACAAAGGTAACAGCGAATATAAGGGTATGTCTCTTTTTCAGTAATGAGAGAAATACGAAATCCAGCACTTTTTTAAAACCTCAAAGGTACACACTTGCACCTTGCCTCCCCCAAATACTTTTCATCCACGTTCTTAGTTATTGAATTCTAGACCCGTAGACAAAGCTAGAGAGGATCTAGAGAGGGACTACAGCCCCTTCAAAAATCATTATACATGTCAATTTATTTGCTCGAGCAAATAAATTGACATGGCTGCCACTTTATTTGGGGACTCCACAATTGAAAACACGGCAACCCTGCTAATGTATTTACTCCCTATCTTTGCATGGAGAGTTTGTCTTGATGTAGAGGTGGACTCTCAGGATAGCGTGGGATATCCCCTCCATATTGGCCTCAACTTAAGAGCTTTTTTTGAGCTTGGGAGTTGATTTCAGACAAACCAGTGGCACTATCGTGTTTCTCGCAAACTTTTACATAAGAATCAACAGTCAGATCGCAAATTCCTCCTACATGCAACATCTTTATCCTCCGAACATAAGGAAAATAGTGACACTCTCCATCTCCACGCAGAATTTCGTTTAAGGGAGGGGGGGGGGGGTGGAGCGTCTACTGCCCCTCCCCCCCTCCCACACCGCGACCCACCTCGGCTCCGCTCGGAGAATGCATTGATAATGCAAAGTGGCCGATGCCGCCGACGACGCACAGTGGCTCGAGTCAATTAGAGATGTCGCACATAAAGTTTTCGCCTCAAACTGCAAATTTTGATAGTTATCTCGTTATATTTTCAACTTTGAGGGGTGCTTCTGAAAGGAAATTTCACGAGAAAACCAACGAAACCACTTGCAAAACCTCAAAGTCTTGTATGAACGGAGTTATGAGCTTTTAAAGCTTCCAAACTTTGTCCAACCTCTCGCATTGACTGGATCCATTGTGCGTCGCTGAGCTGAAACCATGGTATGCACTCCTGATTTGGATGATGTCATACGCTGCACAGTGGATCGAGTCAATTAAAGAGTTCGGGCGTAAATTGTTTTACTAAAACTGCAAATTTTGATGTTCATTTCGTCACATTTTTAATTATAAGGGGTGTTTGCAGCAGAAAATTGCACGAGAAATTGAATGGAACCACTCTCCGAACTTCAAAGTTTTGTATGAACGGAGATATGAGCTTTTAAAGTTTCCAGATTTTGTTAAACTTCTACCATTGACTGGATCCATTGTGCGCCGCTGAGGACGGTAAGATTGACATGTTGGCGCGGTCGTGCGGAAGTGGATTTTTGATCGTGGCTCATTGCGATGCACTCGGGGATTGTTATGTCACATGCCGCCGAAAAATTCGCGTCTATCGGTTCAACGTCCTTAAAGTAGCGTAACATTTCTCTGATCTCAGAACCACGCGCCTAACTCCTCGATGCCATCGACAGAGGAGGAGGGAGCGGAGAGAATCGATCTAAATTTAAAGCGATCGCGGAGTCAACTGGTGGTTAGTCAATCCGAAGTGTGGCGAGGTGCACGGATATGTCCACCTCACACAATTCAACTTTTCAAAGCTGGCAAAAAAGCCCAATTCATGCAATTTAACTTTTCATTCAACCTTTGAATGTAATTTGTCGTGGTGGAAAGTTGGATAGTGTGATACTGACGCGAAAAAACGACGATTTGATGAAAAATTGAATAGATGTGACGTCGTATTCAACTTTTCCAATTTGATAGAATCCCTAGTAGCAATGGCTCTTAAAAAAAGTTGTCCAAAAAAATGTAAAAAACTTGAAAATTTTTAAGTAAAAAAATTCTTAAAATACTCGTTTTAGGAAACCCTTTTAGGGAATTCTTTTAAGTGAAAAATAGTGTTATTTTAATTAGAAGAAAACGTAAAATTTACGTGAAAATCAATAAACTATATCTTCAATTTTTATGGGCTGTTTATTAATTATTAAGTTTGATACAGAACCACCTTAATATTTACAAAACACACATTATATTTTCCTTTAATACATATTTTTTTCATCAATTAAAATGAGAATAATCCATGCAGGATGTGCAAACATTTCAAAATCATGAGTTGAATAACGCTGACTCCGCCAGATTAAATATTAGAGCGTAATACAAAGCGGAGCGCGGCGACGCACTGGCGCCTAAAAACCTAATAGGGATACTTCACGCATTGCGCAACGCGTGAAGTATCCCTGTTAGGTTTGTAGGCGCCAATGCGTGTTACGCGCTGGCTGCCCGCCTGCCACGGCGCTTGAAGCAACTATTTCACACCAGAGGTATTGCAAAGTATCATACGAAACTGAAGGCGCTCTAATATATTAGCAATGGCAGGCATTCATCAAAAGTACGGAGCTTTCCTCGCAAAATAAATCAAGATACTACGGCCCAAAAAGAGAGCAGTATTCCAAAAACTCACCAAGTCCTAGCATCCGTAATTAGTAACGTTTGGCATACACTTTATCGCCTGGCTGTTGCTAAATCGCCATCGGCTATAAAAGGCTATAAGAAATTGTGTATAGCCGGCTATAGAAGCTATTGGAAATCTTACAGTCGGCTGTAGGTCCATGGTATTTTGGAACACAGATTCTACTGCCAATTTTTACCAGGGTAATTTATTCTTTGAATCGACGAAAGGACATAGTCTGAATGCCGCACGAAGCACAGGTAGTTCTGCTGGTGTGCTATGAACGTATAAAGCCTCTCTTCAAAAGGAGGAGCAAAAAATCAATTTTCTGTAGAATTCCTCCTACTTTAATAATAACAATTGCCTATGGGTGTGTATGTATTCAACTCAGTGCATATCTGCCAATGAAAGTCTGCTCAAATCCGAAGTTTACAAGAGGTCAAACGCACAACGAGAGGAAGGTCGCAGCCGTCAGCGCGGGGTGCATTTTTGAGATGAACATTTTTTGGGATGCAATGTAAATTACAGTAGACTCTGGATTATCCGGATTAATTGGTGCTGGGCCCGATCCGAATGAAAAAGAAATCCGGATAATAATAGTAAACACAAACACCACCAACCAACACCACAGTATTCTTATTATGTATACATCATGTACATCAGCACGAATTTAAAAGGTTAACGCCAAACTGAACGACTCAATGGTGATTGTGAATGGTAGCAGACAACGATAAATTACCATACAACGATTAAAGCGCGCAATGCGTGAAGTATTCATGCAGTCTTGTAGCCGCTAATGTGCGTTTTACGCTACACTGAAAAAAATGTTTCCTGAATACAAGGCGGAGCCGTCTTACACCAAGTAAACTGGATACTTAAAAAGTATCGACAAGAAACGGAGGTTTGAACTAAGACAACGGAGTTACCTTGGATCAAGAAATAGCGTTTTCTCAATCCAACGCTCCACGTCCCCTTAAAAGAAGAAAGCGTTTACTTAAAAAAAGGAAACATTCCATGCCGTGAAAATATTTCCTAAATTTAAGAAATTATCGTTGGTTTGAAGTGAGTATCCGTCGTATTGATCTAGGTAAACTGTTTACTTAGAAATAGGAAACAGTTGCGTAACTCCCACGTGCATTTACTGGCTTCAAGTTAATGGTTTGTTTAAAATTAGTAAACGGCGTGTTGGACGGGAATGCGCGTTTATGGTATTGAAACCAACTGTTGTCTTAGAATTAGTAAACGGGGACGCCCGGCATGAATGGATGTTGCCTAACTCTCAGGCGTGTTTACTTATTTCTAGCCAATTGTTGTTTTAAATTTAGTAAATAGTCACTGCATATCATATGTATTATTATTGATCAATAATAGCAAAAAATGGTTTAATTTATCGAATTTTTGATGAAAAAAATTTTCAATTGTATATCTGCAAGTATCGAAGACTCGACATGGCAAGTACCGACTTGCAAATTTTGGCCTACCTATCGGGATTTGAACCTGGGACCTACAGTTTACGAACCTAACACCCTACCTACTTAGCCATCGGGGCTTATGTCTACGTCGGCCGAATTTACACTATATAAGTCATTGACTTAGGCTCTCACCATTATTGTGATAGTGAATATGCGTGAGACCTGATGGGTTAAGATTTTTTGAACCCGAAAAGATGAATTTGGAGCAAAAAAGAAATACGCGTGTTACTGTTGTCACTTTTTTTTACGTTTATTTTTGTTTCTTTCCCATCTTATATTAATTTTTAATCTCTTTAAAAAGAATTTAAAGCAATGCGTCTTTTTTAAAATTTTCTCTCTTCATTTTTTCTTGAAGAATCGCTGACTTTAAAAAAATAAGAGTAAAGAATGAAACTCTTCGAAAATGTTTCTAACACAATAACTTTTCATTTTTGATGACTGAGATTGTTACATTTTTTAAATATTACTAGTTCTATTCAACTCGATTATAATATTCAAGACTATTCTGGACCATTTATTAGACTTTTCTATTTCAATTAGAATATTAATAGTTCTATTCAATAGTTCTAATTAATTCACATCGGGCGGAAAAGGAAGAATGTGAGCACTATAAAAGAAACATTAATAGTTCTAATTCCTTACTTTAAAAAATAAGATTTGAAAAATAAGCTTTGAGATTTTCTGGATTAAGGCATCTTTTTCCGTGGACAGTCACAATTTATTCATAAAAAAAGTTTAATCTTCGATTACTCTTATATTTTACTCAGTTTACATAATCACACGCGTGACGTTCTAATATTTTATTGTATAGCTGCACTTCATTTTCGTTACACTCTCTAAAGTTGATAGGAAGGTGGTAAAGAAGTGCTGGATCCACCCTATTTTGCAGGGAAAAAAGGTAAAAAGGGTCAAATGCTTTAATTACGGTAAAAAATGTTGAGCTCTTATGAGTATCCGTACAAGACTGTGGAGGGAGGGGGGGGGGGGCGGAAAGATCGGTCCCGACAGGCCCTTCGACCCAAAATTTCCCCGGACACAAATGAATCAAAGTTTTAAATATCAACAATTATTTTGCACTCGCAAATTCCTTTCGAAAATACAGAAAAAACTGTATTTTGTTTTCGATCCACTCCATCGTTGCGTTCATAAATCAAAGGGACCCGGAAAATCGATATTGAACAGTGTAAACACTACGTAGCAGCAGAGTTAGTTGCCTGAGATAGATTCTCTCCACATTTTTTTAATTTCTTCCTCGGCCCTCAGCATAAGCATGCATTTTATTTGACCCTTTTTAATTCTATCTGCGAGGGATCTTTCATTCATCAGGACAGGAAAAGTAAGGAAGAAAATAAGTAAAAAAAAATTGCGATTTTTTAGTGTGAGGAAATACATTGTCCGATGAAACTGAACTGAGGCAATGCAAAAAACTCCGGCTTCAATCTACTTAAGTATTTAAGTCCTCTTTATGAGGTCCCCTTCATTTAAAAATAAACATTAAAACTTCAAATGCACGGTGCCGATCTATTTAAAACAACGCAAATATTTCCTCTTCCTCTCCTTCTTTACTTCTTTATTTATTTAATTTTTTGTCGACGCCGAGCATATGAGTGATTTCTCAAAGGACACATTAAATGAATTTCTCCCTAAAGAACAATTATTTTGTAGACAAATATAATGGGCATCTTGATTTTTTAACTTCCGTCTCCTTTTATTCCGTCATAAATGGTGTTATGGTTTAAGCAGATGCTAACGGCATCTGGCAGCAATTGCATGTATCATTCTCATAGGAGGCGTCACCATCCGGTTTACTAATTTTAAGGAAACTGGTTTCTTCTTCGAAGCAAAATGTTATATTGAAAGTAGGCAACCGCACATGTCCCATGCCGCATCCGTTCCCCGCGGAAGGGACTCACTCCGTTTACTACTTTTAAGGTAACTGGTTTCTTCTTCTGACGTACCGTGTTTTCTTTCATCAAACAAGCTGTTGGGTTATTAAAAGGCAACAGCGTCCGGCTTATTGCATCCTCCCCCGCTGAGGGCGTTCGCCCCGTTTACTAATTCTGAGGAAACCGTTTTCTTCTTTCGACACAACGTGTTTTCTTCTACCAAGCAAGCTGTTGGGTTAAAAGAAGGCAACAGCGTCTGGCTTATTGCATCCTCCCCCGCTGAGGACGTTCGCCCCGTTTACTAATTTTGAGGAAACCGGTTTCTTCTTTAAACGCAACGTGTTTCACTGTACCAAGCAAACTGTTGAATTGTAAAAAATCAACGGGCTTATTGCTAATTGCATCCGGTCGCCTCGAAAGGACCCAAGTAGCATGGATTGCAATTTCATTGCAATGGATTGTGAGTTGATTGCAATTTTTGCTTGTTGCCTATACGTTCATTTGAAGGCGCTTAAAAAGTTGCAATTTTATTGCAATAAGTTTGCAAGAAATGTAGATTATGCTTGTTGCCTAACCTTCTTTTTCAAGGCACTATAAAGACTGCAATTTCGGTGCAATCATGTTGTAACAAATTCACGCCATGTGCCTGGCATCCAATTCTCTAGTTGTTTTAAAGTTTTTTCGACTTAAATGTCTCACCTAACCCATATAGCCCAACATATTTTGAAAATATTGTCACCTTTATCAAAATATTTTCATGGCAATATTGTAATTAAAATATTTTCAAAATATTTTTAAAACATTTTAAAGGAATATTTTGAAAATGTTTACAAAAAATATTTTTAAAATAATTCAAAAATATTGCCTGTAAACATGCATGTTAAAAATATTCCTTAAGAAAGTTTTGAAAATATTTTAAAAATATTTTTTGAAAATATTTTTAAGTTCTCAAGTTAGTATGTGGTGTAATTTACACCGGTTAAAATTTAGTGTGAGTACCTATTACGTGATATCGAAAAAAAAAATCAGACAAAAAAAATATGAAAAAAATAAATAACACGAAAAAAAATAAATAATAGGCAAAAGAAAGAAGCCTGAGAAAAACGGCGTTAATCAAATCTATGATGAATGTTGAGCCACGCACTGACGCAATGCATGCGATAACAGCCTTAACAGGCGTGATTTCAACCCAGCTCATCATCAGCTCCCTGTAGCTCAGTGGAAGAGTGCTCCGCTATGACATTCGCGGGTCGGGTTCAAGCCCACTCAAGGGCGTCCGGTATTTTATGCTGCTAAACGTCGTAGGACATTAGGTAAGCATGGGTTCGAATTATTATAATTTCCCCGGAAAATTTAGGGGTTGAAATTTAAAGGTCGTCAATATTGAAATTTCTTTGCAAAAAAAAAAAATTGCAACTTTTTTGCAATGAGGGGGTCAGATGTTGTAAAATAATTGCAATTTTCTTGCAAGAAAGTTGAAATCATCTGGAAATTTTATTTCATTTAAATTGCAATTTTTTCGTTGCAAAATGCTACTTGGGGAGTTAGCCCCGTTTACTAATTTTGAACAAACCGGTTTCTTCTTTCGACACAACGTATTTTCTTCTACCAAGCATGCTGTTGACTTAAAAAGAGGCAACGGCCGGACTCAGAAGGCGTTCACCCCATTTACTAATTTTAAAGAAACTGGTTTCTTCATTCAAGCAAAAGTTGGCTTATTTTAAAAACAACGTTTATTTTATTTAAGAAAACACGATTCGCTTGTCTCAAGCGAATCATGTTGTCTTACATGAAGAAAACCGTTGGTTTCTTCCAAGTCAAACCCGTTTTGAAATAAGTAAAAAATCCAAGTAGATGCGTTTACTTAAATTCAGTAAATCTTTTTTTTCCGTGTAACTAACCGACTGCGCTGCGTTTGGCGTGATGCGAGAAGTATTTATGCAATCTAGTAGGCGCTGATGCGTTCCACGCCGACCTCACTGTTTGGCGCAACGCATGAAGTATTCCTTCAGCCTCGCAGGCGCCAGTATGCCTTGCGACCACTTCTCCGCGGATCCACTCACTTATCGGAATGCGTACGTAGTTACGTGGTTGCAAAATCGATCCGGATAATCCAGAGTCTACTGTAGATCGTTATAAAACCAGTTTTTTTCTTTTTTTTTCTTATAAATCACTGTCATTAGTGTAGACTCAATGCTATCCATCCACCAGTGGAAGGAATTCGGGCGGTATACGCAATCTCAGTTATGTTCAGGAGGCGGAGGGGGGGGGGGGGGGGTGTAAAACGCCTGAATCAACTTGCTCCTATATTTGCAAAGCTAAATACCTATTGAGTAGAAGACAGAATAGTCTATACAGTGAGGAAAGGTAAAATTGAAAATATGAATTATTTAGGAAAATCAAAACTAAAAATAAAATAAATGACAACAAAAAATTAAACAAATAAAATTAAGTAAAACGATAAAAATGAAAAAATGAAAAACACGAAAAAATAATAAAAAATATATAAATAATTGTCCGCGTTTATTTATTTTCATAATTTTCTCTGGGGCTCTTAGAGTAATGGGCTGACCCCCCGCCCGCCCCTTTTGTCTCGCCCACGAATATTCACAATTTCACGACCAAAACGCGCACAGGGTCATATCAAAGCGGTCAAAAATTAAAATGACGCGCGAAGCTATTAAGTGGTTGCCTAGTGTATTTTCGGTTTACGTCAGTTCATTGCTACAAAAAACTTGGCACCTCGTCGACAGTTGGCATCTTGGAACAGTCTTCCTCGACAAAATGGCGTCACCACCATCTGTCTGACTCGCGTAACTTGTGTGATTATCCCTTTTATCAGTGAATTAGTTATTTGATTATCATGAAAAGGATATCCGAATTGTAACAAGTAAGTGTCAGCTGTTGTTGAAGATCTCCGATCCAACTCATCCCGTGTTTTCACGGTTGCCCTCTTCCTTGAAACTTGATACCCTTCAGCTTTCGCTCCTCGATCCCGGATTTCCCTAATATTTTTCTTTTCGTCTCCCACTATCAGCATTGCGTAACTCGGCTGTCTGAATTAGATTTTCCTCCCAATTACCTCGCTCTGATTCAACTTATTGTCGAGTTTGAGACTTCTCGCGATCTAATCAGTGCATCGAGCCACTATCAGTGCGCATTCAATGCATTTCGTCTCCATTCATTTCAGTAGGTTGCTGCAGTATGTAGTAAGCACGAAGGGATGAGGGTGGTTTGTTATCGACCGTTTTCTTGCAAGGGGCGTGGTATGACGACCTTGCTACTTATCGGGAAAATTATTTTCGGGATTGTTAGCTTAACAAGCTCATCTAGCTGACTTTCATTTTCGTTTTTTATTTCGACCATTTGCCCTTATTTTATGACCGTCTTCTTATAATGTGCTATTTAAAAATTGTGCCATGATAGTGCACTCAATCTGTGCGTGTGTGTGTGAGTGCCCTGTCAGCTGATTGATAAATAAGGTTTGGAGATTGGCTTTTTCACTGATTAGACGATTTTCTGTCATCTGCATTAGAGGATGATTGATTTTGCCATATTCTCATTTCTCTCAAGTTCCGCTGAACTCTGTCATTGAGATGTTATTGTATTCCTACTTGTAAGTTTGAAGTGCCCCTTACCTCTACTTCAGTTGGAGTGTTAGGTTCCTCGGAAATTTTCATGTTGGTAAGTTTTTCATCATGTAGGATTGTTACGATAAATTTTGTCTTCTCCGATGTGGCATTTTTGTATGTGTCTCCATTATCTGTTTGAGAGCACTAATCACTTCTTTCGTCGATGGCCTTGGAATTATAGTAGCTCATGATCAATATTCAAGGCTAATGAGTCCCTCATTTTTTTCTCAGTTCCTCACAACCTCCTCCTTTTTGATCCATGTAATAATTTTGTAATCTCTGATTTTATCAATATTCTGCATTTAAGAGCTTCTTATCATGTGAAAGATCTAATTCTACCAGTTTTCTTACTCATGTAGTCACTTTTCTCACCTACTAATAGTAGGCTGCAGAAAGTTACGTATCCACTGGTCTTACGAGAACTAGTCTCTTGATGATTGCAACGAGCCTTGCCCTTAAAATTTTAGGAGAAGGGCATGTTTGGCTTGAGCTCTTTTAATTGACCCTGACAAAAAAATCGGGGGCATAAGAATCACACTTTTAGGGCTGAATTGGAGACTCCAAATCAGAATTAAGTACTTATCCTCAGGGATGATTTAAAGCAATGCCTCCTGTAGTTAGTAAACAGGGATATATTCTTAAACTGTGAAAAATCTTTGACTTGATCAAAGACTTCTACACTGAATATTGGAGTACTGGTAACTTTTTACCCAGTCTCTCCTCTATTGTTCTAACTCTGTTAACATCTCCTTGAGGTAACCGTAAATTTCTGTCACGGTCATCTGTTTCAAATCTTTATCTCATTTGTCGACCTCCTGTGGTGTAGTGGTTGTAGCGCTAGCTCTGTGATCGGGAGGTTCCGGGTTCTATTCCCGGCCAGGCGACCCGAGTTTGATGATCTCAAATAATGGTTGCCTGGGACTGGTTGTTATAGGGACAGAGGGGGGACAGGACTATAAAGCGCAGGATTAGCCCTTGAGGGCTACTTGAAGTAGTAAAAAAAAAAAAAAAATAATTTATCTCTGTGATTACGTTGACCTTACTTACAGTGATTTCATTTTTACTGAAAACTTGTGAAGTTATGGAGGGATGAGGCCTTACTCAATTCATGCAATTTACTTGTCCGAAACATGGTTAATGTAGACCATAAGTGATAGCTATTTCTACTAATATTGTCTTATTCCACAGTGTATCTTCAGTCTGATATCTTAGTATGCATCATACACCAATAGAGTTCATGAAAAGCTATAAGCTGATCCTCTTTCAGACTGCCACAGAAGATTTTGCTGTCCTAATTTTAGCATTGAAAGTACAAACAAAAGTCAAGATAGTAGCTCTTCTGTGTTACTTCATAAATTAGGTAGACTTATTTTACATGGACTCTCTGTAGGCACTTTTTTTTAAATAACTGTACCCATATCAAATACTGTGCGTAGATGAAAACAACCTACAGGAAATATGAAGACTTTTTTAATCAATTGTTTTTCTCTTTGTCCTCAGGAATATTGGTCATGATGGACCAACGCTCTATCAAAATTACGAGAACGTAGGGGATGAAACAACAGATACAGACAAAAATATAACTATGACCAGTGAAGACTTACTACAACCTGGACATGTTGTCAAAGAACGGTGGAAAGTGGTAATTATCTTTGTATTTGCTTCCTGCAAATAAGTTTTTAATAATAACTTTTCACTCAATCAAAATTGTTTTACTGACTGGAGAAGCTTTTCTACAGAAATAGATAAATTTGACCTGTAGATCCTCAGCTTTTTGTGCAATGCTGTATTTTGAAGTGAAATATTTAAACAAAAATTTCTCAACACCATAAATGTATGGGAGCAAATTTGAATGCTACCACATGTAACCGAAGTATTTCAGATGAAGTTCTGTTGTTTTTAGCGGTTAGTAAACTTTTAACCTTCCAAATTTTTACTCGTTAACACCAATATCATTCCTCTTTAAAAGATTGTAGTTCTCATTACCTGCGAGTATGAGCTTGATTACCCATGCACTTCAAAGGCATTGCACAAAGTCATCAAAATTATGTCTATCATTCCAGCTAGCTTGGCATATTTAAATCGATGTATGCGAAAACGTCCGATGTCCAAGACAGTGTTTCAGATTTTGAGTGGACAATTTCGTTGTAACCTAACGACACAAGATGGTTCAAGAGTTAGGAATGTAGAAGAATTTTATAAATAATCCCCTAAGTGTAATTGAACGTTTACAAAAGAGATCGATCCTATTCATCAGTGTCGTGGGTCAAAAGAAACCCTGTATTGGACAACGGACGTTTTAGCATACGTCGATTAATTTTTTTTAATATGGGCTTCAACCTTTTTAATCTTTACAGACTCCTACTAGATGTATCAATTTTAATAGTAATTTATGCATTGTAATATTTTTTTGTTAATACTTATTTGGCGTTTTAGGTCCGAAAAATTGGCGGAGGGGGTTTTGGAGAAATCTACGAAGGTCAAGATTTGGTATCCAAGGAGCAGGTAGCACTGAAAGTGGAATCTGCTCGTCAACCAAAGCAGGTTCTCAAAATGGAAGTTGCTGTCCTCAAAAAATTGCAAGGTATGTATCTAGCATGAAAGTTTCAATTTTTAGTTGTTATTTTATGTTTGATGTCCAAGTGATCCTCAAAGTTTCAGGGAATGAGATCTGCCTCTAAGTTGCGCTGCTACACGGTTTCGGTCCTAAAGAAGCAATAATTCAAGTTCAGCAAACATTGTATTAAACAATGTCTAAAAGGTAGTAGTACTGAATGTACCGGTACGTGAAGTGTAGCCAAATGCTAGAAATAATGTAACATTTTTTTGAAAAACTTACATTTTATTGATTCATATAAAATTTGACCAAAGCGTTTCGAAGCAAGCGCTTCATTGTCAGGGTCACAAAGTATAAATCACAAAGGCCAAAACTTAATTTCAGACTGTGGTAAGAATTGATAACAAATTAACGGATCATAAAACTCTCAATAATCAAAACACTTTAATCCATGCATAGTGTTCAGTTCTCATCAGAGATGGCAGCATATTTTATGTAGAAAAACTTTGGTCAAATTTTATATGTATCAACAAAATGTAAGTTTTTTCAAAAAATATTACATTATTTCTAGCACTTGGCTACACTCCACAGACCGAAGCAATAATTATGACAATGCACAAGTAAATGCAAGAAAATTATCCACAGTGTGTACCTAGCAGCATCAATACTGAGTAGCTTAACATCAAATTTGTAAGGATTTATTGAAAATCTATCGAAAACTTCCGTAACAGACATCAATCATTGAAGCCATCTCTCTCTTACATATTGAGTCAATGAGCAATGACCGGCAACGGTAGTATCTGATACATATAAAGTTTCAATGAAGTCTCGCAAATATGATGTCTTACTACTCATTATAATGCTGCCACACATTATTAGTTAGTCTCTTGCATTAGTTTGGATGTACGATAATTATTCAAAGACACATACCCTGTGGCAGCGCAACATTTTACCAGATTTTGTTCCTAGCTCACCCAGAATCACTTTAAGTAATTGAATCATGAAAACTAGAGAGTGTGTGAGCTGGCAAAACAGTGAAGATTTGATTTGAACTTCAAAGATGAAGTCTTTCTTTTTTTTTTTTTTTTTTTTTTTTTTTTTTTTTTTTTTTTTTTTTAGAAAAAAAACCCTTCTTTTCTAATCGAATATTTTTCTCTATCAAGAGTAGGTAAATTAAGGTTTTATCTTTTTTAAGTACTGCTCAAAACCCTAGAAAGTCTGTATCGTTTCTAATTACACGCTTAACAGCTAACTTTAAAAGTTGACCTCCATGTCAAAAGTTTTGTCTTTTCTCGGGTCACATCAAAGGATTTCTTATCAATGATCTTTTAGTTTTATTGTCAGTTCTAAACAAAACGAGACTAATTAGTTTTGATAACTAAGTAGGGATAGTCTATAAAATCTTAAATTATTATTTGACTAAAATTTCTTGAATTCTTTTGTGTGATCTTTTTTCTATTCATTTTATTTTTTTTCTTTCAATTCCAGGCAAAGAACATGTTTGTCGATTCATAGGCTGTGGTAGAAACGATCGGTTTAATTATGTTGTGATGCAGTTGCAAGGGAAGAACTTAGCAGAACTTAGGCGTGCTCAACCGAAGGGTGCTTTCTCTTTGTCTACAACTTTGAGGCTGGGCGTTCAAATTTTGAGAGCCATCCAGAGTATTCATCAAGTCGGTTTCCTGCACAGAGATATCAAACCTGTAAGTGTCTTATTGGTTTTGACAGAGTCTGTCTGTCTTCTCTATCCCTCTTTCATGGTCACAAATAAGTATCTTGCTTTGGAAACAGCCCTATTTGGGAAAAAAGGAAAATCTTGTTTTATTGCTAAAGAGTAGTTTGTAGGATAACAAGCGTCTCTTTTTCCAATTTTTTTCTCTCATTTTACATGGAAAAGATATGCGCCAGTTTTGTCTCTTTAGAAAAGTACCCAACTCCAAGGTTTAAAAACATTCGTTTTACATCATTGAAGGCCCCGAAAATTTCATATTTTTAGTTTCAGAGTTCTTCCTGGCAACTGAATAACATGGGCCAAAAGGAAAATCCGATCGTGGTTTTTTTTTCATTTCAAGTTGAGAAAATTTTGCAATAACTTCAAATATCTTACATCCTCTTAAACTGGAAGAGTTAGAGATACCTTTTTTCTTTAACTCTACTATCAATCTGTAAAAAATATCCATGTGCCTAGACCAGACTACATTTATAGTTCATACAGGCAATAACGTTTATAAACGACATTATAGTCTGATGGGGAGTACTTTTTAGTTTCTGCAGTCCTCGCCACCGTCAGAGGTGAACCCAGTATGATATCCAGATTACTGATCAGACAAGGAAAGAATTTAGAAAAAAAGAAACTAGCCCATTTTGTAAATTTACTAATAGTGAATTTACTGACCTCTGTTTTTTTCCCCAATTTAGTCCAATTTTTCAATCGGTTTAAGAGGCTCAAATGCAAGAAAAGTCTATATGCTAGATTTTGGCCTTGCCAGACAATATACAGTTGCATCCGGAGAAGTTAGACCACCTCGTGCTGCAGCTGGTTTTCGAGGGACTGTTCGTTATGCTTCTATCAATGCTCATAAGAACAAGGTAAGGGTAAGGTCCTCTTCAAAACTACTGATTCTGAAAAGCTAAAGGAACTTTTGAATTTTCCTTGTAATACTGATTAATTGGAGCATCTTCCCAAAGGATGAAACCAATCTTGTAAGGATAGAAAATTTGCATGTGTCTTAAATTTTGTGGATTTCATGTTTAAAATGTTACTGCTAGGAAAACTGAGTACGAGGTTATCCTTGGTTTCTAAATTGGACAATTATTGGAGAAGATATGACAAAATAACGTAATCTGCTAAAATACTTGTGTTTAAATGGAAAATGCCGCCAGATGATGTCACAAAGCGGCAAATTTTCTCACTTATAAATCTATTTTTCTCAAATTTCCCATGTCAAAAAAAAAATTATGATAAATCCTGCGAACTCAGCTCATTAGGCACTCTCAGATAAAGCAATACAATTTTTGTGTGCAAATTCTTCTTTGGGAGCAGTCCTTACGTTAAAAAAAATAAAGAGTTTCAGTAGAAACTCAATTTGTATCCCTAATTTTATGTTTAGAAAGTGCTACATGATGCCTTCTGCTCTTTGAAAATGGAAATTACTGGCACTCTGCCTCTTACTCGGAATGACAAGGTCTTGTTAACTCCACTATCAGATCCTTGAAATTGCTCCCAGGCGGTATCAATTCTTTTAGATTTCTATTTTATTACTTTTTTAACACTGTTGGTTTTAATTTGCAGGAAATGGGACGGCATGATGATCTTTGGTCGTTATTCTATATGTTGGTCGAATTTGTAAACGGTCAGTTACCATGGAGAAAAATCAAAGACAAGGAACAAGTAGGCTTAATGAAAGAAAAATACGATCATAGACTCCTTCTGAAACATTTACCATCTGACTTGCGGCAATTTTTAGAACACATTCAGGTATTTTTTATACTCATCTATGTTACTTTTTCCCAGGACTTATAAAAATTTTCAACATGAAAGAGTAACAGCTAAAAAATGGAAATCAATTCTGAAAACAAGCAGTGAGTGGATTCAACTCATTTTTGAGCCGAATTTCACAGAATTACCAACCGACCAAACAAAAAAACAATCACCAAAAATCCAAAACTAAACTCCGTAATTTAATGACTTGCGACCAAGGTTTGCATGCATCCATTTTACGACCCACCTTGGAAGGTGCGTCGAGAATTTTTGATGTGGTCGTCATTGCTCCCTACATGAAAATCATTTGGACGTATTTATGCTAAAAAGCATAGCGCTTACGTCTAGCATAGTTCCGTTTAGCTTAAACACGTCCATTTGTTGTAAGGCTGTAGGTGCATTGTCAACCAGGAGGAGTTTCGATTTTTTGTGATGGAGGTTGGCTGTATGTGGATAACTTGAGCATAATCCCCCGCGAAAATTCGACTCGCAATCTCACCCTCGCATTTTAACAAGTCCTTGTATTTCAACATTTTTAAGCAGCTGAGTCTTTTTGCTTACCATTTATTCACATTATTTCATTTATTATTTTTTTTTTTTACAAATCTATGAACAACATTTTCAACTTTTAAGATTTTTGCACTGACACAAGTTGGCCTTTCCATATTTCTTTGGCTAAAAAATGGCTTTTGATTGGCTGAAAGGAATCTTTACTATTGTTTTTGCAGGATCATTTGATCTAAGGAAGCCTCACAGCCCTTCAAAACCTTTTAGAATATTGAATTACAAACTAACTGCAATTGATAGTCTCCTGTACAAAAGAATGAACTCAATTGTGCTGTTTCAGTATTTCTTACATTTTATCTGTATGTAGGAGAACTGTCATACGAATTTGGGAGACATTTCTAGTGATTCTTCTTTACTCTTATGAGAAAAGACTCTGAAATTTTCGGACTAATTTGTGCAACGATTTACCCATGGAAAAATAAATGTCAGTAGAAATACTGAAACAGCACAGACAAGGGACATTTCTGTTTGCAAAAGAAACAAATTTATTAGTCGGGTGCTTTTGTCAAATCATAACCTCAAACTCATGTTGGGTTTTTTTTCCTGTCAAGTAAACCTGAATTTTTTTCATCCTGTGAAATCTGCTCTACTTCTAGAAATGTTTTAATTATGGAAGCTAAATCTATCCAATAAGTTTGTACATACATACATTATCACTAATTTTTACATCTTTCACTGTGTGATCTGTATTTATTATGTTTTATAATAATCATTTTTTTGTCATGGTTTGCTGCAGAGTCTAGGATATGCTGACGAGCCAGACTACAACATGTTAGCAGGGCTGTTTGAAAGATGCATGAAAAGGCGAGGAGTCAAGGAAAGTGATCAATATGATTGGGAGAGAACGATGCCAATAACCGTACATAACCTTGATGAAACTCAAAACCCGACAGCACAAGTCATCAACAACACCTCTCCCGCCATTATAACTAGGCCGCTAACCACTTCTGTCGGACCAGGACAGAATAACCAACTGATAACCACGACACTGGATAACGACCAAGAAAATATCGAGCCTGATAATAAGAAGGAGCTTGAAGCGCAATTAGATTTAGAAAACAAACGGAAATACAAGCAAATGCATCGTAATCCAATTGACTTACAATCAGAGGAAGGCTACAAGCAAATCATGGACAGGCTGTGGCCGGCTGAACAACAGGACGGCGCCCCAATCAATCAGACTGGTTCTCCCAAAAAGTCCTCACAGAGACGCGCTGTGTCAATGCCTGGTCTTGAACCAAACCAAGGTTTGTTCCATTTTCTTCCCATTGCATTTAATCAAAATAAACAATGGTGCTCTGACATACCAGTAATAAGGCTATTTTTATCTTATAAACAAAATGAAAGAAAACGCAGAACTATTTGTAATGATCCCAATATACCTTGAGTATGCAGTAATTTCTATCTGTGAAGAAACTGCTTTGTTTCCTAAAATTTTTTGATTTTTTTTTTTTTTTTGAGAAATACATTCATGAAAAGTACAGGTAAAGCTAATAAGTTCAGTTTTCATGAAGTCAATCAATAAATGTCAGACATTTCAATCATATTTGTGTGCTGTCCCAAAAATCAATTTGACCCCTTATATAAAATATACTTGAGTGTTCGACTAATTAAACTTTGAAAGTCAACATTCATGAAACAAAACTTTTTGCCTACTTGTTGAAACAAGTACAACAACATTCAAACAAGCAAGCAAAGAGTTTGAGTTTTTTTACTCTCAAAAACGTGTTAGTCAAATTTTTTTGCTGTTTTTAAAAATCTTTTTGTTTTGGTCACTAAGCGCTCAAAATTAAATTATTTTTCAGGACTACAAACCTACCTTTGTAGAATTAGATTTTTGAACTCCATATCACTTTATCTTACTTACTTTATAATTACTCTTTTCAGGTTCAACTCCTCCATCTTCGCAGCAACAACCAAATGCGGATAACGCGGACGTAGATGGCGATGCAGTCATGATCTCAGCTCGCAGCCAGTCAGATGCGATCCATCGCAGTAAGACACAGTCCCATAATCAGAATGTTAAGAAGTCTGACACAACAATCGGAAGAATACGTGTAGTAACAGCCCCTCCATCTCTGCTTCAGGACCGCTCGAAACAGAGACTTTCGGTCGATAGCCCGGCTGGTGATACTGAGTCGATCAACAATCTGATCCCCAAAAATGAGTCGGTAACAGAATTAGATGCTTCTGTGTACTCCTGTGATAACAAAGCGGGCACTGTGAGTAACTACCCTACAGAAAGCACGCGGCCTACATCCGCTGCCAACAACAAGGAGTTGCGCGTTGTCAGACGGCAACCTGTGAATAGACCGCTCTCCGGCCGGTCGTTTGTAAATAGAGATGCATCCTTTACTCAATTTGCTGTGATAGATGATGATAATGTTTCTGCCATGCAACAAGTCACTAGAGGAGGTGGCGGTAAGTTATGTTTTGTTCTCAATCGAAACTAGTTGACTTTCTCTCGTTTATTGTTGAGAGATGCCTAACTTTCCATGCTCAGTTTACAATAATTTTTACCATACACCTTGACTTATAGTAATACCCTGATTACCCGACAATTTGTGCCGAGGGCCGTGTTGCATATTGTAAAAGTCAAATTGTTCGAAACCACTAAAAAAAAGCTGAATAAATCTCATTTCAGGCTCTGTCTTTAACCTAAAAGCCTAAGCTTGGCCAATTTTTCTGTCATTTTAATAAAATATAGTCAATGAATGGATGGGAAGGAGTACCACATATATGTTCTATTCTTGTCCAAAAAAACCTGTTTTTGTCAAGTCAGCGAACTTGCTCTTGGCCAAAAACTCAAGTTTGACTATGTTGGATAATTGAGGCCTAACTGTATTTTAATCTGTTGCATCTAAACAAGTTGGCACAAGTGGTCTAATCTATATTTTTACTTTCAAGCAAATTGATTGAACACGTATTGATGGGTCTCTCGAGGGGTAGATGATCTGCGCTTGCACGAATGATCTATTCCCATTGTAGAGCTAAAGAAACAACACCGCCTTTTCTATTTTTTTGCTAACCCATTTCTTTTTAAATGCCTATTCATGGATGTTACCATCTCTAATTTATCTTTTTTCCTACCCTCTAGTGTCAAAAACTCTTCATCATGCCTGTAACTGTTGGCCTATAGCCTTAGGAATAATAAGAAATTAAACTGTGAACATCTTTGGATTTTTTTGGATTTTTCGAAACGAGAGCGAGTAAACTGCATTGTCATATAATCCTTAAGTTGCGCAGTAAGATACATAATTTTGTTAATTTATCTTTTTAGTTAATAGGAGCTCCTTCAGTTGTTACCATGATCTTACTCTTATCTTTAGGTGTTTTACTCATACTGAACTTATGTCCATAGGTCTAACCTTAGCCTCTCAGTGGAAATCCCAATTCGATGACTCAGAAGAAACTGATAATGAGTGGAAAGGAGAGAACCTTCAAAGTCCTGAACATATGAAATACAACATTTCTCAAGTAAGTTGAAAAGTATTCTATCTCGAGCAGTAAAACTCCTGACCTAACTCTAGACATCAGAACAGCGCATTTATGAGGTTGGTTCAAAAAGTTAATGGAAAATTGATGTAATGGTGGTTTTTAAATGCACTTGGGCTGTTTCAAACTTTCCCCCAGTGTTTGAATCACTTGTCCTAGCAAGATCTTTCATTTCTGAAAGCAGTCCTCGAAAGCCCCTTGTAGGATGTCCTTCAGTACTCTCATCAATTCTGGAATCACCGTTTCTTAACCTGGATAGTGATGGTTTCGTAAACAGTTTTTTGTCTCGCAGAACAGAAATTCAAGGGAGGCCGCATTAGGCTAAAAGGATAAAACGCTTATGCAATTTCATGGTACTCTGATTTAGCAAAAAGAAGGAAAAATCATGTGTTTCCGTGCCAAAAAGTGAACCAACACCTTCTTTCCTTCATGAAGGCGTCCTAGAAAAGCCCAAGTCATTGACTCATCAGCTCTGCAGAGATTATGCAAATTTTTTTGTTCTTAATTCCACGAAAATCCTGAAAGGTTCGCTGAGGCTTAAAACTAAAGCTGCAGCAACGGGGTCTAAGCATATACCTGCCTATAGGCATTTAACTAAATTATTTTTCATTTTTATTAGATGTCATTTTTCCTAACTTTTCGATAATGTTTTGTGTAGGTTGCACTGTTAACAGAGTCCACCAATCCGATAGCTGCAGAACCCAAGCAGTCTAGTCAAAGTAATCCAATTCTACTAGCCGGCGCTCTGCCTACCATAGAACTTTCAAAAATTAGTGAAGACTCCACAAAGAACACAGATAAAAAATCTCAGCAAGTAAGTGACATATTTCCTAATTCATAGGTTTTACCATTGGACTTTTGAATTAAAAATAATAATACTAAATAATAATAAAAAAAAAAAAAAAAAAAAAAAAAATGCTTACCTTAACACTGTAAATTTATTTTTTCGTCGCAAATGCACTTGCCGTAAACTTTCATTGTCCAAGTGCATCATTTATTTCTCTACATAATTTGCCGAGACTTATCCACAAAATTTTTTGACAAACCTTCGAAATGAGACCATTTCCCAAACCTTAGTTCATTTAAAATGTCTTAATTTTTTTTTTTTTTCCAGACTCGAGAAAATGGCAATATCAAAACTAGTTTAAAAAGTGATAATAGTCGGAGAAGTAAAGAAAGAAGCAAGTCACCTGCCTCAAGGTGCCTAAACATAGCGGGGATTGAAAAATTTAGCGAACTCCAGCCTTCTTTACCCAGAGCTTGGAGTTTACCAACTGTAAATACAAAAATAAGGTTTGGACCCTATTTAATGTGCCATTAAATCCTGTTCAATCATTTTTTAGAACGATTCATTGGCCTTTTATTCAGTGGATAAAGAGTTACTTACTTTTTATCAAAAATTATATTTTTCAAAAGATTTCAGTTGCCTCCTAGTTATAACTATCTTTACAATGAGTCTGTTGTATGCAAAAGATACAGACAAGTGATTAGACTCTTTGCAGGCAAAATCGCACAGAAACCTCGTCGGGCACATCTCAAAAGTCTGAAATCCACTGTTTAGCAAGCATAATTTTGTTTAATTTTCATTTTAATGAGGTGAACTGGAAGGTTTGAATTTGTCAGGAATTGAAAAATTGAACCTATTGAGTTCCTCCATATTTTCATGTCAACAGCCTTTTACTGGCCTCTTTAACTATAAGTAACTCAATCTCTCATGATCCAAATTTAAAAACCACCATAGTGTTAGTTACCGAGGTCTGAACAATCCATCATCTGTGCTAATGGAAATAAATAAATTTAATTTGCAATATTGCAGAGCTACTAAAGAAAAAAAACTGTAAAAACATTCAATTGTTGCCAAACCCTTCCTACATCATACATCAATCAATACATCTTTCATTGCAATTTTCAGCTATTTCATATTGTATAGCATACAAAATTGTCTGAAAAATTGGGGGAAAAACGTTTATTTATTTATCTACTTCAAATTTCCCAGAGTCCCAAGTCCCAATGAAAGAAGATACATAAATAATTACATAAAGAATAATAACAAAGGCAACAAAATATGCAACAAAATGGGCTAAAAAGATTATGCTTAATAACTAATAAGAACCTGTTCTTTCACTGATGACTTAAAATTAGAAATGCCTAGGCCAAAGAATTGAATCCACTCGATACAATTATTTGCAAAAAGTATAATAAAATAAAAATATAAATATGGAAAAATATTCTCAACTTTCCCAATAAATTTATCTTTTACCAAAAGAAATGCCTGCAGGTTCAAAGAGTGTTTTTACTTAGCTTGGTAGAATAGAAGTTCAAATATCCAATTGACAATGGTAGTTGTCTGCATTGATAAATGCATTTACAGACTTCAGAATCCTCTTCAAATCAATCGATCAAAATCTTAATAGTTGTGATTAAATTTAATTTAGTTCTTTTTTTATTATTCTTACATGATTATTTATAATTATGAACCATGCATGAATTTTCAGATCGGGTTTAGAGCCACCATTACTTCAGCAAGCAGCATTTGATGATATAGTATACGAGCTTGATGTCATGCGGAATGTTGCTGTACGTAGATCTCAAAATGATGAACATGACATTGATAGGCGGCCAAGTTTACCGGTAGTTTTGGTGAGTAATAATTTCAACACACAATCATCATCACATCTGCCATCCGCAGCAAAAGCGCAATGACTCCATTCGTATTTTTCTTTTGCACACACTGCTCTTTACCAGAAAACCCAATTGCCACAAGACTTCATGTTTTCATTTTGAGTTCCTAATGGTATGTTGGAGTTAACCCGAAAAATGAAGGATGAATATCTGTTAGTTTTCTAGTAAAAAAGAATTTTGTCCGAAAATGGATGTAAAAAATATCGAATGAAGCTTCATTGTTTTTACCGTTGACACCTTATCGATCTCCAATTTTTCCCAAGAAATTTTCCCTCTTCTTTTCACCTTTGGCTCATCGAAAAGTGTCCAAAAATCTTCTGCAGAGTCCTCTCGAATCGATAAAAGAGCCTCAAAAAGAAATTATTTCTGTAAGTTTGGCCTTCTGAAACTTACTTACCTAATCATTCTCTCATTAATTTTCTAGTCTAATTTCCAAATGGATGTGTCAAAGCTTGATAAGCCGTCTGAAGAAGATGTTAAATTTCACAAAACATGCAATGGAACTTTAGGAAACCACAAAGTTTCTGGTGGAGACAAGGATGACGAACACTACTGGGAATCATTACTGACAGCAAAAACAAACACCGATGATGATCAGCAAGAAGGTCAGTTTTTTTTCCAAATTCCCCCTTACCAATGATTCCATTATTGTGGTGTCTTAAGGAATTCAGTTTTTTTTATTTTCAAATGCAATTTACATAAAAAAAAATTTAACTTCCTCTCTTACCAAACAATCAGTTGTCTTGCAATATTTTTCATTGAAGGAATGCGCAGGAAATCAGAGATACAGGATTCGAAAGATTCTGCATCTTCATGTACCCGCCAAATGTCCCTCCAGTTTCCTTTTGTATAAATTCCTGCCAAAAAGTTTTAACCCTTTTCTCTTTGATTTTCGACTTGTGACCCATAGAAATTTTCCCTTCTACGTTTACATGCCTTGACAGGCGCAAAATCGAGCATTTTTTTTGCATTCTTGTAGAAAACCAATGACTTAAAGCCAATGGTCACCTCTGAAACAAAGGGTTTTTTTGAGATGTCATGCCTTTTTTCTTCAAGATGTTTATATTCAAAGCAGTTACACTAAAAACTTTTTTTTTCCACAAACGCAAAATTGTTGTGTTCTGATACCTTGTGATTTTTTGTCAAGCAATGCACATCATCAAATAAAATAATTTCAGAATAGTACTTGATGTAAAATGTCTCATAATAATTGAATTAGCAATTAATTATATCTTGAGTGCATACAATATAGAAACAGTTTTAGCACCAAGCTACGCTCTTACAATTAGTATTATTTGTACTATTAACTGGGGACAAGCAAGGATAATATCTTGCCTATAATTTGATGCCTTGTTTCATACCAAATGTTGCAGTATCTTTCATTCTTACGGAAGAATTTTTCTGGCTTGGCAATCTATTGTACCATCGTAAGGTTATTTGTAATTTCATCTATGTATTTCTTTCATTTCAGGTGATAACGAAATGATTCCAATAGCAGGAAAACTGAAAATTTGTGTTGCTAACAGAAATCGATTCAACTCTGATCTCTCAGGAAACCTAAATAACAATGCTGCAGCTTGTAAGAAATTAGAAGTCAATAAAGGTTAGTTTTTAAATCATGCTTCAATGCCTTTTTCAGAAAAAATAAAAGCAGCAAATACGCATCAAAAACTACAGTCAAACCTGTCCATGGCAAGGCCCGAGGGCGGCAAAGAACCCCGCACAGAGCATGGGGTCAGCGGCTCTCTATGAAAGTCGATGAAACTTTAATAGATTGATATAAAGTTCATAATTAAGGGAAAGCAAAAAATTAGCTCACTTTTGCGAGTAGAAGCCGAGATATTCGCGATTGAACCCGGACTATTTTCTGTTCGGCGAAGGAAAATTCTCCGTGTCGCCTTACCTTCCTTGAGCACTTCGGCCAGGAAACCCCCTCTCCCCACCAGGTAACTACGATGTCGCATTGTTTACACTCACTCCTTTCATTAGGACGCTCCGTTCGGGCTGTGCGATATGGAGTTCCCTGCTTCTCGCACCTCTCCCGTGCCGGCCGGTTTAATCTGAAATGTAGTTGCTGAAACAAAATTGACAGATGCGGGCAGAGGGAGGGAGTACGGCATTCGCACCAGCCGAGCGCATAAGCACCTATCTTCACGTGAGTGACGTGAGGTCTGATCGAGAACGCTGAACAACGAGAGGAGAGGGGACTCGGAATTCTTCCGCCATGCTGCGGCATGATAGAAAATAGTCCGGATTCAATTGCGAATATCTCGGCTTCTACTCGCAAAAGTGAGCTAATTTTTTGGCTTTCCCTTAATTATGAACTTTATATCAATCTATTAAAGTTTCATCGACTTTCATAGAGAGCCGCTGACCCCATGCTCTGTGCGGGTTCTTTTACTTTAACAAAAGTTGAAGTTGAAAGATAAAGTCAATCACATTGTAATTACCTTTCTTTCTTTGTTCCATGAGATGGTCTCGAAATTTTTGAGACATTTTGGCTCTTGTTATTTGCAAAAATCACGGAAAGAGGAACTGACCAGCTAAAACTAATGTACCTCTCAATTCGACCTGCTGAAACCACTTGAAAACACTACTTTGGCTTATCGTCTGGGGTTTAAATCTTTTTCCTCCAGTCTAAGACCTGCTTTAGGAATACGAACGGTTTCTTTAACTTTTTACTTCAGTGTACTTTTGATTTCTCAGCCTATAAAGCACTAAAGTTGTATGATTTTTCCCTGTCATAGTATCCAACGGAGACTCAGTGAGTCCTGGCAAAGATGAATCATCGGTGTATTTTGATGCAAACGAAGACACCACGAAACAAATAACTCTGTCTCCTGTCCTAGAAAATGACTCCAACTCCCAAAATGCAGAAATGAGGTACAGTTTCTTTTCTTTTAATCAGCTCAGCCATCAACTTTGACCTTCATAATATTAATGTGAAACTAAAGCTAAATCCCTAACCCAATACGGATTCTTTCATTCAGCGTGTGGATTTGCAGTCGGGAATTTCGGGTGAATGCTCACAGGGTGTGCCTCTGAAGCTTGACGTTTTTGATCAGCACGATTTTATTTTTGCTTCCTCTTTTGCAAGTTGTTCAAATCTCTCCAGGGAACCAACAAAAAAAAATTTTTTTTTTTTACTCTTTTCTCTGTATTCCTTTTTCCTTGCCTGTTGAGTGCAGACTTCAGATTCTGATAACTCACACTGTTGTCTTTTTTTGGAGTAGCATGACTGGATATACTCTCGCTCTTGTAAGGTTTTAACTGGCCAAGGATTATCTCAGTACATAAGTTAATCTTTAATGGTTCAAAATAGCACTTTTTGGTATAACTAACCCTTCGCTTTTCCTCACTATGGCTTAAACGTAATTTTATCGGAGCAGATGATAACTCTTTGGGAAGTTTCAGTGATTGGAAGTCAACTTAGCTAGAATTTAGTTCATTTTGTGTGTGCAATTGTGTTGTAGGAAAAAAATTTTGAACGCTAAGGGTAGTAAAATCCCAGTACCAGTTGGAGGGAGTAAAAGTCCCAGAAACAGTGGCATGTGCCATTGCACAGATAGCCCCATCGATGACGCCAGGTACTTGACATTATCTGTTTGTCCCTCTCCAGCATGTGCGAAAAGCCTTGAGTCTTTCTCCTTGCATTCAACTTCTCTCAGTACACCACGCCTTTTTTTATCCATACCAGAACAACAACTAAGTACCGCTAGGAATCTTATTCTTGACAATTACGTACTATGAAGATGAAAAAGTCCTCAGAGAGCCCTTTAATATTCCAACAAAATTCTATCACCATGTCAAACTCTAAATGTCTACACATTTTTGGAATATCCATCTCCCATCTGGCAAGTCATAGTAGGCTGATAAACCTGTGGTGTCAACAGAAACGCATTCTATCATATTATCGCATTATTTTTAAGTCCTCAACAACCTGCACGCATCAGTAGCTTGCAATCCTCAGAGTCAATCACAGACTATATTGGTTGACATATTTCTGTCACTGCACGAGAATTTCAACAAACTGACTATTTGCCACAAAATAATATGCTTAAAATTATGCATCGACAAGTTTTATAATCAAAACTTCCTTACCGTTTGGACAAATTAGTTATGGAAGGAAATCTTCAATGTCGTTGGTTTTCCGTAGTAATTCCCTGCCTCATTTCTCATGTTTGTGTGTCGTGAATACCTTGGAGAATGCAATTACATGTAATATTTTCTTTCCGCTGTGTTAATTTTCTAACTGCTGTTTTATTTTTTCTGCAACTTGCAGATCTTTCAACAAAATATTTACCCCTCCATTTAAAAATGACATCATTTTCCGATCAACGACAAATTTCCATTTTTTCATTCTATGTGTATACTCATCTCTCAATTCTTTTTTACCTCTGTATTCTTTTTTTTCATGTCTATTGTGATTGTTCAGCTTAAAATCTTCTCAGTCAATATGCATGCATGTTACTATTTTGCTCAGTTTGATGGAATTTTATAGTCTCAAACCTGCAGTGCACTGCTTTTAATTTTATTTACTCTAACGCACTTAATTATCTACGCTCAATCTTAACTCTTGATGAATAAATTGGCATCGGAAAGGAACAATGTCTGAAACACGGTGATTAGCGCTAGCTATTAGGGTTTTGCATGTGAACTTCTATCCTCCAGCCAGCTGGCAGGAACTTACAAAAACATTGACAACACAAACGAGACAAAATTCAGACTGTGCCAGATGTCTTCTAGGCCCGAATTTCCGAAAGTTCATGAAATATTGTTCATCCGCGAAAAATCGGGGATACTCGTTATGAATTTTTGGATCCAACCAAAATATTATGAACTTCGGCTGCATCCATTAACTTCACCAGCAGAGATCAAAACATGATAAATTTACCTCAGAAAGTTTAAAGAAAACCTATAAATTTTAATCATGAGAAAAGTCTAAAATCTAAGAAATTTTCTTCTGTTGTAACTTGACTTTATCTTCAGTCCATCGTAGTTCGTTTGAATATCAATTATCTGAGCAAGCTGTCCTTTATAATCTTTTTCCTTGATCCATTTTTCATATCTATCAAAGGTCTGATTACATCAGTAACTCTTATTTCAATCAATTGTGAGCCCTCTAGGTTCTAATACCTCCAATAAAAGTGTCAATAGGTGTATATAAAGGTGTTATATAAACTTATAACAGGAAATTCTAACTTAAAAAGTTTTAGTCCACAGCATATTTGTAATTATCTTTCCTATGTGTAATAAAGTAGTGCATCAGCGTTTCCAAGGCTGCTGTGTGCGTAATATGCTATGAGAAAATGCCTGAAGAAATTGGTTTTGCATTGTATCGACAGGTACTCTGGAGATAATCTTGTGAATGCGGCTGCTGACATGTTATCTAATATCCTATTAACTAAGCACACTTGGTCGGATACTGGAGGTGACATGCAGTTGACACCAGCTTTACGCCGCCGGCGACAGACGCAAGATAAATATGTCACTGATGCCTCTCAGTTGCCTCTCAGATTTACACGCCCCCAAGAAAGACGCAATATTAGGTCTAGGTATGACTTGATGTTATTATTACTTTTCTCTGTACTTGGTACACGTCAGCAACAGTATCCAAACTCTGTTCAAACCAGAATGAGACTTAATGCTCTAAAGGATTAACAGCAGTTCCTACCATACTTGCCACGTGGTTGCTATTAGTAAGCTAAAATATTTCTGTTTATAAGTGTACTTGGTCTGCCAATCCATACATTAGTTCAAGTATTTTCTTCCTTTACGAAAGTTTGATCCATTGTCATCAGCCAATTCTTTTCTTTCAAGTCAGTGAGTCAATTCTCATGAACTGTGTGCATCCTCTTTCGAATGAAAGGAATGCATGTTCCTCTCCCGTGTTTTGCAGTTGCAACATTTTAAGCCCGGTTAAATTCGAGTGGATAAACTTTCTTAACCAAATTCCAGTATTCTAACAAACTCGATTGAATTGTGACCATGAGAAGGATTGTTTACAACTTTTTTCTTGTTTTTTACCCCCTCCTCTTGATTTTTCACTCCCAGCTCCTGTCTAATATACATTGATACTTGTTCTTTTCTGTAAGATTTATTATTGAATCATCAAGATCAATCGCCAATGATAGCAATGATGAAGAAATAACCGTCTTGATCAGAGACCAATTTATTTAGTGTGTTTGGTCCACTCCCAAAATTATTTTTATATGAAAATGTACGTTTGCCTCATGAATTCAGTCTTAAAATAATGGCGGATTAAGATTGTAAAATAGGCTCCTATGGCAGATAGTATGGAACTAAAACCATCAATTCTATTTAAGAAAAGAAAAATGTTTTAAGCTTGATGGTACTGCAAGAAAACTTTACAAGTCTCACGTCCAGGTTTTATGAACAGTATAGGTGAAATTCATTATGAAAAAGTACAGCTCAAAAAATGGATTTGCATTCAGTTACTTAAATCAAGGAAGTTCAACGTTCTGTGTTATTGAGGACTGATACGGTTGACTCTATTCGGATTAGTCACTTATTTTCATCTATTGCAAGTACGCCTTAATTAAATTGAGATGTACAAAGACCACTACTGTCCATTTTTCCAGTCTTCAGTTTTTTTGAGTTGATAATAGTTTTGGGAGTTTGATGCAACCACAAAAATGGCATTAATACTCGTCTTCGGGTTACCTTAATCCCAAAACGAGTCCTTTCATCACTTTCATGTTTGTATGAACTCTTTAAAAGTAATATCAACTCAAAAAAACTGGAGACTGGAAAAATGGACAATAGCGGTTTTTGCACGTCCCGATTCAATTGTTATCTGTGCAAGTAGAAGAAAAGGGTAAACTTATCTGAAACAGGATACTCCTAGATTGGTGTTCAGTTGCAAGCAAGTAATTCCTGTCACAGAAATGGGTCATGGATCCTCATGGGATGCAAGTAAAATGGGACTTGAATAGTAGGAAGTCAAATGGCAATAATATTCAAAGCTCATTGGATCGAAAATTTTCTAGAATCATATCCCATTTAAAAAAAAAACTTGTCAAGAACTCTAGACACTAGTGGGAGCTAATTGGCTCTTGCTATATTTTCGTGGACCTTTAATTGACTATCATTATGTTTATCACTAGGCCAATTCCAAAAAATTTAGTGATCGGTCCGGTAGAAGCTGAGATATCTGCAATTGAATTTACTTATCTGCGATTAAATTTACCGATTGCTTTGTTTTCTCGCTCTAACCTCAAGCACACTCAGATGCTATAAATCTCAGCTTGCACAAACACTGTATCCTTTCCGTAAGCTTTGTGTTTAATGAAGATTCTAATGACAATGTCTGTTATTTTCCAGATCAAACCCAACAAGTAACACTATAAGTGGAGCAAGTAGAGGAACATCTGTGATCCGAGGTATCCCATCTCATCTTCTCTCATCGCCCGGCGGTGAAGAAAGCAGTGAACAAGAAAGTGATTCATCTGGTGGCTATCAGCACCCATTTCCGCCTCCAATATCTGAACTGAAACAGACTGAAAATGATCCAAGGTATTTTAGAAAAGCTCTTTAATCGCTTCATTTGCTCGCAACAACCATCAGTAAAACTGGAAAGTTGTTAGTAGATCTTATGTTGGAGTTTTTTTGCCAACGTGCGTTAAAAAATTCAGCATAAAGCTGAAACTCTCAATACAGAGGGAAAAGCTCATTCGAGCACAAATTTCCCTCTAAGAGACATGCTGTTTGGAGCAACACTAGTTACGTCCATTCAGGAAGGCAACTGCAGACGCGTTTCGGCCTTGTTGGGCCATCCTCAGTGCAGCGCAGCCTCCTGAATTATCTGCTACCAAGCTCGAGAGGTCGTGAAAACCAACCCGAGACTTGGGCAAGCGGACGCTGGCGGCAAGTTTACTTGCACCATCTAGTGAGCGATTAAAAGAGCGATGGCGCAAGTATACTTGCCACCAGCGTCCGCTCGCCCAAGTCTCGGGCTGGTTTTCACGACCTCTCGAGCTTGGTACAGATAATTCAGGAGGCTGCGCTGCACTGAGGATGGCCCAACAAGGCCGAAACGCGTCTGCAGTTGCCTTCCTGAATGGATGTAACTAGTGTTGCTCCAAACAGCATGTCTCTTAGAGGGAAATTTGTGCTCGAATGAGCTTTTCCCTCTGTATTGAGAGTTTCAGCTTTATGCTGAATTTTTTAACGCACGTTGGCAAAAAAACTCCAACATACTGTCGTATGAGTGCGTCTACCGCAATCAGTTTGTAGATCTTGTTGTAAGATTAGATAAGATTTAATACCTGGGAGACAAAGCCCAAAACAAGGAAACTCTAAGGAGTTTTCACGACTTGTAGATGTTTGTTTGCCACCTTGCAAATTTCTTGCCTCTCTTATTTTTTTATTTCAATAAAATACATTCTCTTTTAAAAAAAAAAAAAAAAAAAAAAAAAAAAAAAAAAAAAAAACAATTCATATCATTCAAAACAGTTTTTGTTTAGTAACGTTATCATTTCTTTATCACTTTCAAGAAATTCATCAAAATTCTTTGTCACCATTTTCTATTCAGCGCTCTTTTTTTTACCTACCAGGTGCCGTAGGTTTCAACCTGTAGCGGTCTCTGAAACTCCTCTTCATGAATCCTGAGTATTGCCTTCAAGATCCTACGTTTCTGCTAAAATAGTAAGTCAATTTTGTAAATCATGAAACATGATTCACTTGTATTGTGAGTCGCAATCTGTTGTGCTTTCAATTTTTTATTACGTCCTCGGCTCATTTTCAGAGCTCAGGAAATATTGAAATCAGATTAAAATGAACTGATTTGGTAGTTTTTTCATTTAATGTGTCTGATTGCTCCATTTTAAAATAAAAGACAAACCCTTCATCTCCGATTCAACATATTTTATGAATGTGTCTTAATTTTCCTTGGTTATTATAGAGATCTAGATTCAAACAAACTAGTCTGATTTGGGTCATTTAACATCATCAGTATATCATGTTGTGTAATTAAAACTTGGATTAATCTCTCGATTAATTTAAATCCAAAGCCTAGACTTTTATCCTTGAATGTGATCAGTTATTTAGATGAAAAACAAGTTTAGTTTGTTCAAAACTGAAGAAGACTGTTTCAAATTTTGAAATGTTTCCATTTTTTCACTTCAGAGAAAAAATTAATATTTTTCATCTAATGTTGTTTTGATGAAATAGAAGAACCTTTACTATCCCGAGAAGAAAATTAGAGAACTATCCATTAAACATCCATCCTTCCACTCAAATCCTAATATTTTTCTTTCTAGTAATCAGAGTTTTTGTTTGTTCCAGATAATGTCGCTGACATGGAATGCCTTTAAGGTAGTTGAACACTCGTTTTTTGTGGAAGTCTTCTCTCAAATTTTGTGAATACTTGAGAACTTATCAGTTTTTATCGGAGTCAAATGCTTGTGCCTGTCCGTTTTGTGTGTTTATCATCCATGCTAGTCAAAATATATTTAAAGTCTATACATAGTTTAAAAATTAATTTATTCATTTTTAATCATGCAACAAAGTCTCCCTTATCGAACAGGATACTGGCCCTTTGTTAACAACCGCTCACAAAACAAGCATGTCTTTTTTTTTGTCTTTTTTTTTACAATTTTGCTCTAAAAGATCACCTCTGAGCGGCTGAAGTAGCTTTCCATTTATTTATCAAAGTTAATTTCTCTGGATTTTCCGCAAATTTATTTTCAGGCATTAATATGATTGGGATGAAATCGACATTATCCTTGGTTTAAGAAAATCATAAGTAAGCCGAACCTACTTAGAGCATTATTTTGTTAGTTTTTAGAACCATTAACAGTCACATAATTACAAATTCAGTTCAGTAATTTTATTTTCTCAAAGAAATATCATCCTTGTCAGAAATTAATGTCTTTTTACTGTAGACTCCAGTTTTGTCTCTCGCCTCCTCTAATTTTTTAATGTTTTTCTCTATTTTATTCCTCTTCTTTTTCTCATTTGAAGCTACTTACTACTTTACTTTTAATGAGAGGAAGCTCAAAATAATATGTAAAACTGGAGTCAAGAGAATGCAAAAATTACTTTGATATCTGAGACTATGTTGTAGCTTGCATTGCTTAATTTGATTGAGGATTGAAATTGTATAGTAACTAGTAAATATAGTTGCTTTTTTTTCTGGCCGTCAGGTTTTGTAAATAATATTGCCTATATTTATAAATTTTGTTAATCAAATAATGATTAATTTGTAAGTATTATGATAGTTTTAAATGTTGAAACTGAGATGTGTTGTTAGAAACAATTGAAAGAGATCTCTGAAGTGAGTGTGAAACAAGGAAAAATCAAATTTATGTCCAGATTTCTAGGCTCAGTTGTTAATTTTGTCACGCGATCATCCAGGTATTTAATACTGTCAATGAAATTCTATTGAATTGTATCATGGCTATCCCACAGAACTTATTTGAAATTATTCTAAGTGCGGAATGTAAACGAGGTCTCGATTTGTTTTTAAATTTGCTCATCTAAGATATCGGTGCGAAATGACCTGATTTAACTTCATGAAGTTAAATAAAATACTCACTGTTGTAACCTATAAATAGCTTGCGATTATTAATTCTGATTCGATTTCTCTCCATAAAATGTTTCTTAACTTTTGTTAATGCACTCCAAGAATTATATACTGTGAAATAATTTCATTGATTACTCACAACTCACTCTGAATTTTATTGATCAATACGTTAATTTCTTCGTTAGACTATTCTATTTTGTAGTCCAATGGGTCAGCTGTGTGAATTTTAGAATCGTATTTTAATGCTTGATTCTTGTAGATAGCTAAGAATCTTAAGGTCTAACCCAGCACCAAAATTTTACATTCAACACAAGTCGATACATAACATTATCTACCATTTTTTTGAAGGGTAATTTGTCTGTTAATAGTGCCATGAAAGCGTAGATTCCGGACGGGTCTTAATGATTTTTGCTAGTCCATAAGAAACAATAATTAAAATAAAATTCTGTGCCAAGAGCAACTGATCCAATCGTAGTTGAAAGTAGTTTAAAAAGACGGAGCAAATACCTAAGTTGTACTTTGTAATTTCTATTATCTTCCTCTACTTATTGAGTTTGTAAAAAAGTAAAGAAGTCAACGTTATTTTTGTACCGGTCGTCCTGTACTGTCTGAAGTAACTATTAATTTAAACTGTATATTTACAGTGTATTTAGTTCTGTGTGCATCGTCTGCTGTTGCTTAGCTCCGCTCAACATATCTCTAGAGTTAATTCTCGATTGTTTTCCTCCTTGCCTTTCCTTCGGCCATCCAATTGTCAGGGGCATTTCAATGAACTAGTCAATATCTCGATCTTTGCTTACTTTCTAATCTAGTATGGAAGCTCTGTTACTGAATCGAAGTAAGTCTCAGGCCTTGTTGAATTGCTTTAAGTTGCTACTGATAATGTGGCTGAATGTCTGTACTTAAAATCTCTAGGCGTAGTCTTCAAAGTTTTTTCTTCTTAAGATTAATGGTATAAAATTGAAGGTTGTTTTTTTTTTCTTTTGTTTTCATTTTGGATCGTAATGTTCCTCATTTGAGCTTTGAACAAATTCGAGTAAAGTTATTTCCCAAAATTGTTATAATTTTATGTTTCAAAGCTCTGCAGGTTTGAATATTCTTTTTTTTATCATATTTTTTTTTCTATCTGTACAGAGACCCTGGGATTGTACCTCCTTTTTTGAGGAGTGGTTAATTTTATTTTAATTGTGGTAATAATTAACTTCCTCAATTGTCGAACCCAAGCTCTCGTGTATTTCACTCTACTGCGAACATACCTACTTATCTATTTATTCAAAGACTTAGCAATATGTGAAGTCTTGTTTCATTTTAAAGGATAAATCAGCCTCTCTTTGGTTAATTGCTTCATTTGTTAATTTTGTGCCACTAATAGTTCTTAACTTACAATGGTTTTTATTTAATGATGATTTTAGCCATCCCACCGCTGATTTCTGCCATACGCCTATCTTGTATGTTTCTTAAATTTTCCTGTTACAATTTCAGCTTTGCTAAATCTTAAGTAATTATCACTCAACACAACACTTTTCAGCGAAAGTGTTTGCCTCACTTTTGATCATGAAATTCAATGCATCAAAATCATATCATGCATTAAATACAGTCTGTTGAAGTTACCCAATGTCAGCTGGCTCGGTCACCCATCAAACTTCTAGACCTTCACTGTTATCCGTCGCTAAAATTTACTTTTCTTATTTTTACTTCAACTAGTCTGTGATTTGTTTCAAGGGTTTTTTTTTAATTTTTTCCATCTCTGTGCAGTTAGGTTCTTCTTTCATGTTGTGATATTATTTTATACTTTACGTTACAGGAATCACTGTGGTAAAACTTGCTAATATTATTTGTATTCTTAAGGATCCTGTTGATTCGCTAAAATAACAGCTCTATTTTTTTTTTATTTTACTCTTTTTCTTTGTTATTTTCCAATTATCCATCTTCCTTGTAGTAGAAGCCTTACTTTCCTTTTTCTTTCTGTCTAATTAAAGTGATCAGCCAAAAGAAATTTAAAGTACCAAAATGGTGGATGACAATTCAATTCAGATTCAATGGTTTTCATTCATTAGTCCTGTATTCATCGTACGATTATTTTCCTTCAAACCCCACTCAAAAGTCCTTTTTTGAACAACTAGTTGAGTCATTTTGACAGCTAACGGTTGTTCCGTTAACGTTAGAAAAAAAAGTATTTTAGCTTTGATTTTTTTTAAAAATGTTTTTATTTTTTTTTCGTAGCGATTGCTGAAAGTTGCTCAGACGAATCTGGATTTACTGAAGTCTTTTCTTATCAACTGATCGTTCAACTCTAAAATCTCGAGGCAGAATATTTCAAATGTGATTCTAATTATTTTCGATGCTCCCCTTTCAAAAGATTATTAGGATGAGAAACTTCCTCGGTGAATGCAACTGTAGGATAGTAACGGAATTGAGGTTTGAAATAAAATATCGAACAGCTATTGTACAAAATCCTGCATAACAATCGTACATACAGTTTGAAATTGTACCATCTTTCTCCTTCTCACTGAGCGCATTTTTAGATGCAAGCATGTTTTTACTTGATGTAAATGTCGAACTCATAGGCAAGTTGCCAGCAATATTGTTGCAATATCTTGACAATATATCACTACCAGTCCCAGAGAACGGATTACGTATTAAAAAAAATTGTACATAGACAAGGGCCTGAATTTTGTTGGCAGGTTTACGGTGTGCGGTTGGTCGCAAGTTGGAGTAAGAATGTTGACTTGGTCATTTGATCGCTGATTAATAGTTTGCATCGCTAAAAAATTCAGGGTAGTTCATGCTATGAAAAAGCTCAACTTGAGTACAGCGTGACTTTAAAATATAATTTTTCCAACATGAAGTTAAATCTAAAAGTTAGGTTTCGCAACTTGCGGTTGACCGCAGCCAACAAAATTAGGGCCAAGTGCCGCATCATAATCTAAAGCCTGCCAAGAATTATATGTAGAAGACGAACAGAGCATTGTTTTCTTTCTCCTTTTGTATTAACCATCAGCATAAAATTTGGGAACTAATGTGTCGAAAATTTAGAGCTTTTCCCTCAAATGTGACTGAAACGTTATCTGACGAAGCAATTCTCTTTTTCCATCCTTTTTGAATGATGAACTTTTTTAGCTAGATTATAGTTTGAAAGCAGCCTAAAACAAGGTTTTGCTCATTTATGTTGTATTTTTCAAGGGAAGCAATAAGAGACCTGCTGTATACATGAAAGCGTGCCCTTGAGATAATCAAAATATCTTCCTCTTGTCCACATGTCAGATTACCATACTCTCATTTTCTTTCTCGGGTGATGTTTTATTTTAGTTACCTACTTCATTATCTGGATCAGCCAACTTCGCAAATATCTAATGCCAAGCTTCTCTGTTCAGTCCCCATCACTGACTTTAATGATTTTAGCATAACTTTGCAAAAATCCTTCACTAGTGATTCTTAGCAAATCAACTGTGAAATTGTAGGAATGCGTATCTCTTTTGCGGTGTTTCAAAATCTCCGCTTTCGATTTAATTTATCTAAGGAAAACAAACTAACGCTGTAGCTTGAAACTTTAACAGAATATTCTTCGCATTGAAACAAAAAATAAGCGAAGTTTTCCAGAAATGACACTGAATATTTTTCTTTTTAATAAAGAAAGTAAGATAGGAAGTTTGCAATGTCGCAAACTGAAATCCTCGTTCCTCCAGTTTCACCATTGGAATGGAGGTGAGTCAATCAATTGCACCATTTTCAATATCTATCTTTCAATGCAATACAAAACTAAGCCTTTCTTGTTATCACAGTAGGGCACCTACCTTCGTAATCTCATGGTCTGATATAGGTATTTGAATCATCTATTACAATTATGCTTCGAAGAAAATTGTACTCCTGGAGTGAAAAATGTGGATGCTAAAATAGTTTTCTTTCTTTGTCATTTTGCGGTAGGATTACATTCCTCTTGACGTACCTCAAGTTTTGTGCCATGCACTTTTTATACTGTGTAGTTTCTTTAAGAGAAACCAAGCGCTTTCTTTTGAATAACGTGAATCTTCCTTAGAAGATACCTTTCTGTGGATGAAATAAGTCAATATTGCTTAGTTTAGGTTTTTCTAAAATTGATAAGTTGTATAAATTGCAGAATTGTGTCTTTTGGTTAATACTGACCTCGCTGAGAGTAATATTATTTGTCAAAGCAAAATATTTCCACATAGTGTCTTTAAAAAATTGCAGTGGATCACATCATCCACTGTATTTTAAAAAAATGTCCGTGTTACCTAGTTTTCAACAAAAATTTTGCTTCAATCTACTATTATCACTCTAAGCTAATACCCAAGTAACCACCAACAAAACTCAATTTTGTGATTTGTGCAATTAACTCACAACTAACTAGAGTTGAGCAAAACACTTAGGTTTATCCCTACGTTGCGCTGTTTCATAATCTCATCTCCTATTATAATTTTTTGGAAGGTAACAAAACAATATTTTTGCTTAAAATTTGTGAAAATATCCCTCATGGCAAGGTAAGCTGCAAAAATTTTCAAGTGTGAAATGGCTGGTTTCCTTTCAAAAAATCAAAATAGAAGATAAGATTTTGAAACAGCGCAATTTAAATGTGACTGTTTTGATTTATCTCTATCCAGCTGTCAGTCTGAGATAATGTATTTCTGGTTTTTCTGCAGAGGATCCAAATACATTGTGGTGCCATTAAATGCGTAAATCAAACGTCTGAAATCATGTCTACATCCTTGTTATGCCTTTTAAAGTTCATTAAAACAAAATTTAATCAAACTAATTAAGTACCACTGAAATTACTAACTCAAAAAATTGTCTCCAAGAATTTCAAGGAGCGAATAGACAATTTAAGCAAGTATCCTGTTTCTCCTCCTTTTTTTTGTTCTTTTGTCAACAATGATATTCTTACCTATTTGCCTCTGCAATTTAAGTATCTTCCTGTCTGAATATCTGCGCGTTTTTATTTCCTGCCAAAATTTATTTTGTCGAAGAAAAAAAATCTCTCGTTTAACGATCAGACAACACCTTAGTCCGTGTTGGTTAAGGCTCGTAGCATATTCCTATTTTCAGATCTTTTCTCCCTTTCTTTAAAGTTTTGAGTCCGTTCAGTTTTCAATTTAGAACCTCATCACCAGAAGCAGCTGTTTTACTATTTTATTAATTGTACAGTATTATTGTTTAATTATTTTTAATAAATAGATAATTGTTTAAATTTGTTGGGCTTTTTTCATCTAAGTTCCCGCTCTTCCCACCAAAAAAATGTGTATTTGATTCAGTATACAAAAAGTGGTATTACCTCTCCCTTAAAGTTCCCCCTTCGTGCTAAAATGAAGCTAGTTTCCTGCAAAATAACCCGTAGAGTTCGATTTAGACCGCGTTAAGCAGAATGAAACCAATCCACATTAGCTATTGCCAAATTTACTTGGACAATTCAATTTTTTACATGAAAACGGTTGTGTAGATTGTTGTGCGAACTTCAGTGAATTTTCTGCTCAGTAGGTACAAAGCCACTTTCCTAAAATTTTCCAGGGAATCCGCACAGATGTTCTCTTTGTTAACATTTAAATTGCCCACTTAAATTTGGTAGTAGCTGATGTGGCTTGGTTTCTTTCTGCTTAATGGCTGCTAATACGCCTCAAACTATACATCGGACACGTCAATTGTCTCGCCGTACAAGAAGAGATAAAAAAAAGAGAAAACAAAAACCCAGTTGAAGGTTGAATGGTAAAATTTGCCATTGTCTTCAAAGTATTTTATGGGTGAAAACCCCTCAGGTATATGTCGTAGCCCTGGTAAAAATTGGCAGTAGAATCTGTGTTCCAAAATACCATAGACCTACAGCCGGCTGTAAGATTTCCCATAGCTTCTACAGCCGGCTACACAATTTCTTACAGCCTTTTATAGCCGATGGCGATTGAGCAACAGTCAGACGATAAAGTGTATGCTAAACGTTACTAATTGCGGATGCTAGGACTTACTGAGTTTTTGGAATACTGCTCTCTTTTTGGGCCGTAGTATCTTGATTTATTTTGCGAGGAAAGCTCCGTACTTTTGATGGATGCCTGCCATTACTAATATATTAGAGCGCCTTCAGTTTAGTATGATACTGTGCAATACCTCTGGTGTGAAATAGTTGCTTCAAGCGCCGTGGCACGCTGCGGCGCGGCAGGCGGGCAGTCAGCGCGAAATGCGCATTTGCGCCTACAAACCTAACAGGGATACTTCACGCAATGCGTGAAGTATCCCTGTTAGGTTTGTAGGCGCCAATGCGTCGTCGCTCCGCTTTGTGTTAGGCTCTAATATTTAATCTGGCGGAGTCAGCGTTATTCAACTCATGATTTTGAAATTTTTGCACATCCTGTATGGATTATTCTCATTTTAATTGATGGAAAAAATATGTATTAAAGGAAAATATAATGTGTGTTTTGTTAATATTAAGGTGGTTCCGTAGGTATCAAACTTAATGATTTCCAAAGCACACGAATTTCTACACAATTTCTTATAGCCTTTTATAATCGATGGTGAAAAAGCAACAGCCAGGCGATAAAGTGTAAAGCCCGGCGATACGAACTATAGGCCGGCTGCATATTTTTTTATCGCTTCGTATAGCCCGGCCGTATGATTTTCTCCGCATTCTATACAGCCAGCTATATGATTTTCTGTAGCCTTCTTTAGCCGGCTAAGAATTCCTATGGTATTTTGAAACGCAGCTCTTATCGCCAATTTTTACCAGGGAGGCAAATAGTCAAATCAGGCATTTTATCAAATGCCTAGGTAGATAGGTACCTACTCAAATCAAAGTTTACGAGGTTTTTTATGTTTTCACAAATACCTATATCTCTAATTTTTAATATTTCGAGACGAAAAATCCGTTAAAGTACAAACTGTCATTTTATTTCCCGTTCAAAAATGCTCCTCACAATTCTTCAACCGCCCAAATTGTGAAAACTTTTTATTTTACGAAATACTGCATGTTTTTTGATAAATTTGCATTCATAGACTAGAGAAAACGCATGTAGGTATAATCGTATGGAACAAGTTTTTAAAGGGAATTCGTTTGCACATGATCTGAGAATTATTTTATCTACAGTCAGCAAAATGATCAGAATTTCAGTCTAAGTAAGAATATTTAACTATTCGCCTGGGCATTTAACAAAATGCCTGCTTTGACTATTTGCCTTCGACATATGTACCACTAGTTGGGTCTAAAATAGTTGACTCAAGCGCATTGTCAAAATCGACTGGAACCTTCGGACGATTGGAGCCAACTTCTTCCACCTGCACAGTAAAGGTTACCCGCAGCCTCTCGTTCAAATTTCAACTAATGTTTTCTCTTCCTTGGCTGTCAGTAATCATTGAGACATTCTCTGTGAAATCAGAGTATATGCTTCGCAATGCTCCCCAGATCATGCGACTTCACTGATCATTCGCAGCAAAGCAGCAAAGCAGCAGCTGCCTCCCTGACAATGCGAGCATAACGCCTGGATGCAAGGATGCAACTTTTCGAACTCGATGAATGTCCGTGTTGCATACTCACGAAATTGCGGACGCGCCGACTGTCCTCGCGGTCTGTGATGTTGATGTACGACGTACCGCATCGCGTCGTCGGTCGCCTGGACTAGTAGACAAGGCAATGTACGAATTTAAGCATTCTGATATGATTCTTGATCAAAATTTCACGTAAAGCACGATTCGCACGACGAAAATTACTGAAATCAACTCCTATTGTTTTTATTTTACATTGGAGCGGGAAGTTTAGATTCCCCACTCACCTAGGGAAAACAAAAGTCTACTTGAATTAAATCGCGCACCACAACGGTTTTGCCAAGTTTCTCCATCGAGCAACATTCCCTCCCTACTGTGTGTTGTTCAAAGTGTTAAAATCGTACAACAGCTGAGCAGAAGCACCAAAAATCGAGGTTGCCATATTTTCATACCGCAGCGACTGCTACATACGGTAAACGTTCAATGCGCGATTTGACTCGCATAGACTTTTGTTTTTTCATAGGTAGAAAGTTCAAATTTACGCGTCAAGAAACAATAAAATATATTAGTTAGGAGCTAATGGTAGTAACGTAACGTTTCGGTAATTTTTGTTGCACGAATCACCTTCTGCGTAAAATTCTGATTGAGGAACATGTATCAAATGCTCAGATCTGTCACTCGTCTACTCTAGTCCTTTGAGCCATTCTCTCTAGAAACGACATGAAAGTTTTTCAGCCCTGCTCAGATTTTGCAACGGATATTGTATGTACTTCGTCTAAGTCAATCGCAGCTGATCAATTTGAAAGCCCCAACTGGAATGTTCCCCCTACAGCTACAGTCTCACATATTTTTATCCATTTTCCGATAAAAACGCAATTGATTTAATACAGATTATACAATCCGTTCCACAATCTGAGCAGCGCTACATAGCATATACAAGGGGCTTGTAGAACAAGACGCATGAGTGTAGTTTTTGACAAAAATTGAGATATTAATCATTGTAAGTAAAACTAGAGTTGAAGCATATTCTGTGAAAGTTTGCTCCCTGATTCAAATTTTGAAGAATCAAAAAGTCAGTTTGAACTTTCTGTCCCCCGTGAGGATCCATGTAATGTCGAAACTTCAAACAAGTATTTCTCGAGATAGCAGAAACTTCACTTATGCGCCTTGTCCTCCAGGCCCCTCACATGTATATTGTTTCTTCCAAAAATGGTTCGTTTTGGAACAACAACGCGGTGCAAGCAGCCGCTCGGACTGCGAGGACAGTTGGCGCGCCCGCAATTTTGTGAGTATGCAACGCGGACATCCGCCGAGTACGAATAGTTGTATGCAGACGCCTGCCGGGCCTGCTCTGCTAGTCCTGCTACCGCACCGTGCGTGACTCCGCGTGCCGCACAGAGACAAGAGACCCTCCACTAGTATCTTGGCCATGGTGGAAGCTTTTACTTTCGGGACTTCAGCATCCTACTGTTGACTTACCTACATGGTTGATGTTCAACAACGTGTTGGCAGTCTCGTTTTGCAAACAAGCCGAAAGTGGCCGACGTTTGGGAAAGTTGTTTGGCTCATGACGTCATCCGAAGCTCATCATCGACCATGTAGGTAAGTCAACAGCCGAAACTAAGGTGATGACTGTTGCTCCCTAATAATTGTCCATAAGGAATTGTTGAAACCCCGAAAGTAAAAGCTTCCACTTGTCGCTAGGAGGCCAGTGGAGGGTCTCTTGTCTCTGGTGCCGCATCGCGTCGGATCAGCAGAGAGGGCAGGCATCATGTTTTAGTCACGAAATTTTCCTCACACCACCAAAGACATAGGATATTTTAGAAACACCGCATTTAACTCGCCTAAGGCTTTCTATTATTTAAAATGTATTTTCAGGGATCAACGCCGTATTTCTCTGCCTGCCAGATTTTTCCGCTTCATAATGAAGAACATAAGGGTGGTTTCACTATAACTGGAATAGTTTTTTCGCCGAACAGACAGCGCACATTTTTCAGTCATATTTTTAGTAGTAATGATAATCATACTCGAATTTTTTTGGCATTAATCTACACAGGTTTACGTGTTATAACGCTTTTCAAAGATGTATTGCTCTACTTTTCAATTTTGCTGTATAAATGGCCGAAAATGTGCTGTCTGTTACGCTGACTTTTTACCGCGTGATAGACAGCACATTTTCGGAATTTACATAACATTAATTGCGAAGTAGAGCAATAAATCATAAGAAAGCGTTATAATACGTAACCTTTTGAAGATTAATGCGAAAAAATTCGAGTGATTTTCATTTCAACTAAAAACATGACCGGAAAATGGAGACAAATTTCAAGTGCGACCTGAAGTGGTCACGAAAAGGTTTAAAAATTGAAAAATGGACTATTTGAGAGATGGGAGAAGTGAACTAAAAATGTATCGGAATATGTTGACGATCATTTCTACTAAAAAATATGACCGAAAAATGTGTTGTCTGTTAAGGCGACAAAACTATTTCAGTTATCGTGAAACCACCCATTAATACTCAAAAAAGATGCTTGGTTTTCTACTTTAAAAAATATTAAACACGAGAGGAAATCAGGCAATATCTAACAAAGTTAGGTTGAGTCTCAGTAAACCCGTCCGTAGTACACGTCTGCAAAAATTATGAACCGTTGCGATAGAATTACGATATCTCTATTTCCAACAGCTTATTTATGCCCGACTCCACACTATCAAACTACAGCCAAAGCAGCAGGGCCGCTGCACGGTGGAGCGTTTATCAAATTGATATCTGAGTAAAATTTTGAAAAAAGAGGGAATAAGCAGTCGCCATGACGCCAGGACCGCGGCGGTGTAATCAGAGTTTTCCAATTAGGGGCGCGATGCTTCAATACTTCAAATGCACTTAAAATGCTCCGATTTATTGCACCTCCGATCCGATGCACCGCGGCACCGGCCCCACGACTGTGTGGAGCCAGAGATCGAGCTACGCGCGGTGCTGCCAAATTGCACACCTCTAAGAATTTTATGAAGGAAAAAAGGAGTAATACTATGAGCAGCTCGATAGTTTGCACTGAAAAAAACATCTCGGTGTATTTACCAAGAAAAGGGTAAAATTACCAAGAATTCAGGGTTCTATTTGATCCCAGTTTTTTCTTGGTAAAATCACCATTTATGGAATTGGTAATTTTACCGAGAAATCTCGGTAAAATTATTGAACTTTCTCGATAATTTTACTGGACCTTGGTAAAAACGCCAATATTTTTTATCGACTGCGGTAGAATTACCGAGATAAAATGTAAAGTTACCGGGAATTGATTACCAATAAAAATGATATTTTTACCCGACAAAAAACAGTAAAAATACCGGTTTTTAGGTACGCTTACCAGTCTGTCTTGGTAAAATTACCGATAATTGGTAAAAAATGTGAGATGGTGAAGGTACCAACAGACCGTGGTAAAAACGCCGAGAATTTTTTTCAGTGTGGTCCTTAATAAAACGTAGCTTGATGGCAAAATTCGGAAAATGAAGTATTTCAAATTTAAATGTTGCAATCTCAGCTAGTGTTTTATTGTGTTAAAGAAACCACCTACACGGAAAAAATTAAATTGCTGATCAAACAATTCAATTGCTAAAAAAAAGTGACTGCAATATGTATTTCAACGTAGATTTCACAACAAAAAATGCTTCTTTATAACCACTATCGTAAGCTAATTCAACCACGGGGGTGGTTAAAGAATCATTTTTTTTGTTGTGAAATTCACGTTGAAACATTGCAGTCTCTTTTTTTAGCAATTGCATTGTTAAATCAGCAATATTATTTATTCCGTGTGAAATTTTCTGTTTTATTGTTTTGTATGATAATATTTACAGACGATTTCAAAAAAATATTTTAGTTTGTATTCTGATAAAAAGAGTGAATGAAATCGGAAATTGGTAAGTCGCCAAGCAAGTCATCGATATTTGGATTTGAAATTCGGCAGATTTCCTGTTTTATTGTGTTTAAAGGAATAATTGTGAACGTTGCACGTTTCGGAATTTTTGTTCATATTCCTTCATCTTTTACAGAGTATACCGTGAAAATTGAAGGCAAGACCATTCATATAATCGTCTCTAAAGAATAAAACAGCACAGATTAAACAGTTCAGATTTTGGAACATCGATTGCCAACATGTGAAACACGTAAGCCCGTTTACAACTTTGCAGGTATCCTATCATACTTTATGTCCTTTTTAGAATACTAGTCGACGTAAATCCTTGAAAACTTCCTTAATTTCTGTCTGGAAGTATGTTCTGTGCAAAATTCACCTCAATAAAATCGAATTTTCAAGCATCAAAAAGTGAGCTTATGCTTTTTTTCACTAATACATTCCATGTAATTTTGAAACTTTAAACACGTAATCCTTGAAAAAGCAAAACCTGCACTTATCCCACTTGTCCTGCAAGCCCCTGAATTTGATTTCCTAGATTTAGCCATCCACAAAAAGGCAAATTGGACCGAGTTTAACATAAAGGAACCAAGCCACATCAGCTATTGCCAAGTTTAACTGGGCAATTAATTTTTTTACGAGAGAACGTTTGTTCGGATTTCTTTGAAACTTTTAAGGAATTTGTTTCGTACCATGGAGAATTTTCACTGAAATTTGCACGAAAATCCGCACAACCGTTTTCATGTAAAAAATTAAATTGCCCAGTTAAAGGCAATAGCTGATGTGGCTTGGTTCCTTTCTGTTTAACGCGGTCCAATTCATATGCGGTTTCTACTTGCGCTGGAGATGATGGGAAAAAAAGGGATTTTCAGAACGATTTGGTGAATACGTGCGAGGCACATAGCGCATGGGAATACAGACCTCTACGCTCTGCAGATGCAAACGATTGTCATAGCGCATGAAAATATTAGGCACTCGGAGCGATGGTCGAAATAGGTGGACGCCGATGTAGGTTGACCAGCATAAAAACAAACCAGCGACTAATAAACATGAAATTGCATGCCATTTAAACCTATGAAAAAGGATCGACAGACAGGGTGTTCGCAGCGAACACCTTAAAAATCGATTCTTTAACATTGGTTTAAACGGCATAGCAATCGATATATCGCAAAGCACGCCACGCCACTGATATCATCGAGGATTCATCTCCGAATTGGATCATTCGTCGAACCACTTTGCAGGATGAAATCCTGGTAGGCGACCTCCCCCGTTTTCCTCTACATCATCGCTGGGTAAGGCGTTCATCAACATCACACGCCTCAATTTTTTGTATTTTATTTAATTAATAAAAATACTTATAAAGCAGATAAATGGAAGGTCATTAAAACGATTATGAAACATGCATAGGAATATTTTACCACAAAAGTATCACAATCGTGCATGGTGAGCTTGCGGGCGTTTAAAGAAGAGGTCTCGGGGGACCTAACTCCTGGAACACCGAGAGACTCCCCCCCCCCCTATTCCCATGGAAAATTTGGATTTTTCTTATTGTTCAGTTGTTTGGCTCTCTATTCATTCCTTTTTTCCTGGGAATCTACAGCCATCTACAGTCATATGTTTTTGATTCAGAGACAGGAGGGATGATCAAATTGGTATTTTGAGATTGTATGTGGCGCCAACCACTCAATGCCACTGATTTCCTCCGCGTATAGTGGATGACCCCAACCCCTCGATCTTAAAAATGTCTCGCCACAAAAATTAAGGGTGTCCCTGGTAAAAATTGGCGATAAGAGCTGCGTTTCAAAATACCATAGGAATTCTTATAGCCGGCTAAAGAAGGCTACAGAAAATAATATAGCTGGCTGTAGAATGTGGAGAAAATCATACGGCCGGGCTATAAGAAACTAAAAAAATTATGCAGCCGGGCTATAGTTCCTATCGCCGGGCTTTACATTTTATCGCCTGGCTGTTGCTTTTTCGCCATCCATTATAAAAGGCTATAAGAAATTGTGTAGAAATTCGTGTGCTTTGGAAATCATTAAGTTTGATACGGAGCCACCTTAATATTTACAAAACACACATTATATTTTCCTTTAATACATATTTTTTTTTCATCAATTAAAATGAGAATAATCCATACAGGATGTGCAAACATTTCAAAATCATGAGTTGAATAACGCTGACTCCGCCACATGAAATATTGGAGCCTAACACAAAGCGGAGCGGCGACGCACTGGCGCCTACAAACCTAACAGGGATACTTCACGCATTGCGCAACGCGTGAAGCATCCCTGTTAGGTTTGTAGGCGCAAATGCGCATTTCGCGCTGACTGCCCGCCTGCCGCGCCGCAGCGTGCCACGGCGCTTGAAGCAACTATTTCACACCAGAGGTATTGCACAGTATCATACTAAACTGAAGGCGCTCTAATATATTAGTAATGGCAGGCATCCATCAAAAGTACGGAGCTTTCCTCGCAAAATAAATCAAGATACTACGGCCCAAAAAGAGAGCGGTAGTCCAAAAACTCACTAAGTCCTAGCATCCGTAATTAGTGACGTTTAGCGTACACTTTATCGTCTGGCTGTTGCTTAATCGCCATTGGCTATAAAAGGCTATATAAGAAATTGTGTAGCCGGCTATAGAAGCTATTGGAAATCTTACAGCCAGCTGTAGGTCTATGGTATTTTGGAACACAGATTCTACTGCCAATTTTTACCAGGGGTATGCGTATTAATTTCGCGAAAACACCTATTTCACTGTATACTTTACTTTTTATGCAATTTCGCAGGATGTTAGTCTCACCTTTCCCCCTTCCCCCAATTTGAGTCTTGTCTTTCGTTTGTGCAAAGTAATCAAAACAAGAAATTAAGAACTTAATAGTGGTCCATTTCCTCATCATTCATATCACTTAGATAGGGCAAAAATGGAAATAAAATGTTTCACCGACGTGAAATTTTTGAAAGTAAAACTCTCAGTTTTCCTCTGTATTCGTTGTGAATCTAGGCTGTCGACTTTTCTTGGCACTAATGTGACTAAATGCGGCACTAATATCGAGGACGCATGTATATACAAACCAAAACAAGGTAACATTTTACCGCTCTTAGCATTGTTTAAATGGAGGGTGATTGGAAATTTAAAACGATCTATCGTCATTTTAAACACACTCTAAGCATAATTTGGACACTCTTCTTATTCCTATTTTACATTGAAATCTCCCATTTATAACTTCGATGCCAGTATCGATCTAAATCTCAAGCACTTTGGTTTTCCGAAAATGTAAGCGTCACTTACATCCGGCCTTACTCCCGGCCTTATTGGTATACCTTGTTTTTACTTTTGGCATAAAATATTATCAGGAACGAACACAAAATAATGTAAATTTACCGTCATGTTTTTGAATGGACCTCCCCCCCCCCCCCTTAAAGAATTCTTAACTAGGCCACTGTTGAAATTTACAACTTTTTCTGAAGATCCGCGAAATCATAGATAACCATTTCAGTCTGGATGGATGATAAAAGTAAGTATCTTCAAATTTTTAAAATACGCACAGTTGTGACAAAAAAAAACCCCGCTTGGCGTGTTTACCAAGAGAGAGGTTTCTTCAAAATTCCTTTTCTTCGGCGTGAGAAAAAATGTGATTCCAGACCATCTTCATCTTCATGGTAGATCTTAAGCATTGAGGGGGTTTCATCGACGAAAAAAGGCCCAAAAAAACTTGATAAATTGAAGGATGCACGATAGTTTTAAGCCGAGCGGCGCCGCTTTTGATGCACATTCAAGCGGACTGATTTCCGCCCACAAAAGCGCGGGCCGTTGAAGAAAAAAAATCCAAGAAAAGCCACGAAAAGCTTCCGGGCGTCGGTGGAACAATAGTGAAATTAAAACGTAAGAAAAATAAGTTAACCAATGGCGTGGCATGCGTTGCAATATATCGATTGTTATGCCATTTACACCCATGGCACAGAATCGATTATTAAGGTGTTCGCTGCAAACACCCTGTTTATCGATCCTTTCCCATAGGTTCAAATGGCATAAAAATCGATATATCGCAAAGCACGCCACGCTACTGAAGTTAACTCGAGAGGAGATAAAAATTCCCACCGTTGCGCTGCTGCACCGATCAAAAACCACGTCTCTTCCATAGGGTTCTCATGCGACTTACGCGGTTTTTGGTTTGAGCTCGACGGTGCGCCACACAGTGGATACCGTCAATGGGGAAGGTCGGACGAAATTTGGAAACTTTAAAAGCTTATAACTCCGTTCATACAGAATTTTGAGGTCTTACAAGTGGTTCTATTGGTTTTCTCGTGAAGTTTCCTTGCAGAAAAACTCCGTACAATTCAAAATGTGACGAATTTAACATCCAAATTTGCAATTTTAGTCAAAAATTTCAAGTCCGACCTCTCCGATCGGCTCGATCCACTGTGCGTTGGGCGGCGGCACAAGCGCCCGAATCGATAGCCATGGCGCCAGCCCCGGCGTTCGGGTCGCCTAAGTGGCAACTTTACGGGCATTTTGTTATTTTATTCCCCCCCCCCTTTTTTTTTACTCATGGGTTTTTAGTGCGCCCCGCAAACGAACGCTTCCTCTGCGGGTATGGACTGGACCTGGAACATTGTCGTCCGGACATTTTGCGACTCACTTTGTTCATTAAGGACGTTTTCGCGATTTGATGTTGGGTTTTAGAGATTATGTCACATTAACACTGTAAGACTTATTGGTGCAAATGGACTGCGCTAAGCAGAAAGGAACCAAGCCACATCAGCTACTGCCAAATTCAACTGGGCGATAGAATGTTTTTACAGAAAAACGGTTATGCGGATTTTTGCGCAAATTTTGGTGAATTTTCTGCAATCATTTGTTCAATAAAGCAAAACCGTCCATGTAAAATAGTTCAACTTCTAGTTAATGACCCTTATTTGGACTACATTTTGCAATTTGGAACTATAAATTCTAGCTCTTCTGGAAAAACACTTACGTGCATAGGGAAACTAATGGCACATACGTTGTTTTTAAACCGGACGAGAATCTATAGGTCCAAATGTAGTCCATTTGGACCGCGTTAAGCAGAAGGGAACCAAGCCACATCAGCTATTGCCAAATTTAACTGAGTAATTTAATTGTTTACATAATAACCGGTTATGCGGATTTTTGCGCAAATTTCAGTGAATTTTCTGCAAAGTCAAAGCAAATGTTTTAAAACTTTCAAAGGAATCCGCACGAACGTTCTCTTGTAGAAAATGAAATTATCCGATGAAATTTGGCAATAGCTGATGTGGCTTCGTTTCTTCCTGCTAAATGCGGTCCATATGTGACTGTTCAGGAGGAACACTCCACGATGAAAAATTTTCAGTCCCACGATGGACGAATTTGCAGTAATTAAAGAGCAATTAATTTCGTTGAATTGAGAACCAAAATTGGAGTTTGGAAATTCGTCAAAAATCCCTTCTTAGTGTCCTGTTGAATGAAATGCCAGCGGTTTGGTTCGTTTTTATGTAGATAGAGCGTAAAATTCTATTTTCATTCGACAATTCTACCTTATTTTTTTTTCTTTTTGATATCCTGAAGCGTTTTCAGAGGACCTCCTTTTGCTCCAGTATCATTAAATCATTGTTGATTTCAAGGTCAGTGGTGAGACATGAATGATATCGATTATCGATATTCCTCCATTTGAAGCTGTGGTGAAGAATCGATTATTTAGGTGTTCGTTGCAAAGACCCTGTTTATCGGTCCTTTTCCATAGATTTAAATGGCACATCAATCGATATGTCGTAAAGCACGCCATGCCACTGATTAAGGTCCCTTTGCCCGAGGACGGTAACGACATTATGATAACGGAAAGGAAGTTTAAACATACTTTTCAATACTTTAAAGTTGGATTTTAGTCGAGAATTTTACACAGATTATACTCAGGGCCGGATTTACATTTTTAGCGCCCTAGGCTAAACTTAGGGTGGCGCCCCTAAAAGTAGGCGCTCTCGTGGGGGGGGGGGGCGCTCCTCCCCTCCAGATCAGAAGGAGGATGTTAAGTGTCCGGAAAATGTTCAAATTCACCTTTAAAAAGCACAATTTTAAACAGTTTTGAGGTACGTTTACGTTCGCATGTTGGTTTTGGGAAATACGTTTTTAATACATTTTCAAAAATTGAGCGCCCCTCAGAATTTTGCGCCCTAGGCTATAGCCTATGTAGCCTATTGGTAAATCCGGCCCTGATTATACTTTCAAACTAGTTTTAGTTGAGTTCATGAATACCTCAATTTTTTCAAAACCCACTGGGTCGCGGCTCATATCAGTCATGTTGGAATATGTTCGCGCACTTTTTGCCAATCGGGTCAATGGAGAATTTGCATGCAAATTTTTTATTGCTTCATCTGAAAGTGCTTAAAGAGCTAATTTCACAGTATTTTTCATAAATTTTTTCTGATATGGGAAATAGTATTAAAATCAATTTAAAAATGAGAAAATGCACCGCCTAGTGACTTCATCTGGCGGCATTTCCCATTTAAACACATGTATTCTATCAGATTAGATCATTTTGTCATATCTTCTCCGATAATTGTCCAATTTATTAATCAAGGGTATCCTCGTGTTCAGTTCTATCAGTAGTTTCCACTTAAACACGAAATTCGTCAAATTTCAGACACTTGCAAATGCTCCATTACCGAAATAACTAGAATACCTAAAATTGAAGTCAATTTGAAGTAGTTATAGAGACCGCACAAAGCGATTAATATTTTGAAAGAATGAGTTACATTAGTTGAATGAAGGGGGAATAGGTCGATGCGCGGAAATGAATTTGTTGGCTACAATAAACACCCAAATAAATAGCCGAACCATCCCTCATGGAGGCATCTAGCGACCTTCTCTCAAACGAGAAAATCACACTTTTGACCCTTGGTTGAGCCTCCACGGTAGATGAAGCACTGTGTAACTCGATTGACTCTAATACAAGTTACCGTTGTGATGAATCGTCCAATTGCGTTGCATTGGCCAAGAGAGTGAATAATGGACATGAACGCTGCTTGCCGCTAGTAATAGGTGCCTATATGAAGGTATGATACTGGAGGGCCCTCGAGTGATTAGCATTTAGGAACTTTTCGAAACCAGCGAATTCCCGAAAATATTTAAAAACACAGAACAGTCAATCAGCTTAAGTATGCTTTAGGCGGGAATCACTGAGGAGAGCGCGTTTTGCGGAAAGCGCGACTGATCAAATGAAGGGGCCAAAACGAGGTACGCATTTCTGCACTTAAGCCCGAGCGGATACGCGAAACAATTTCTACGGTTTTTTTCGATTATAGTCTCTTGCTGGCAGCTTGACGACATCTTCAACAACGCGTTTATGCAGCTGACTCAACTCCGTCAAAAATTGAGATACGCACTTCTGCACTCTCACCACCGAGTAATGAAATTTCCACGGTAATTTGCCTTCAAAATGACCATTTTTTGGTAGGAAGAACAACTACTTGCCATTCTTGTGCGTGAGAGGAACACTATTTTTATACATGTACACCACTATGCTCTATTTATACAACACTATGATCGCGTCGCTTCCCCTCTGAAAAATGCGAACTATATCATAGTCACATTTTTTATTTAATTTTTCTTCGAATTTCTATATATTTATCTTGTTATTATGCTTAATTATTTTCCAATTTTTTTATCTTCGTACTTATTTGTTTAATTTTTTTAAAATTATTATTACTTTTATTTATTTATTCATAATCATTTATTTCTTTTTAATTCAGGGTTGGTCGGCGCATCGTAAATACTAGACTCTTTCTGAAAGCAAACTCTTGCAGTAAATTACAACTATACCCAGTCCCTCCCTCCCCCCCCCCCCTCCCCCCAGATTTTTAATGAAGGCCGGATGGCTATAAAACGAAAGTCTCTTTTAAATTTGGATAGACAGAATTCTAATAGATTACCATCGACTCCAAAAAGGTTCTCTACTCCTGTAATCCGCATAATAGTTCGCTCCGCTGCTACCCCCCTCCTTCCCACAGCTGCGCTCGGGCTGACGCGAGCGCTCGAATTCAAATACCAGGTCCATTCGCGCCACAGCTCTGCGCCAATCCGGGCTTTAGTTTTTTACATTTTGAGGAAGAGCAGCGGGTATGCCAACATGCGCAATGAAATATCCAGTCCGTCATGTTCTTTTCATCCAAATTTTTTTGCCACAAATTTTCTTCAATAATTTTCATGGTTTTTAAATATTTTTATTTTATTGTATCATTCCTAAATGTGGTAATTCAGATCGAGCAGTCTGATCTTAATTCTATGTGAGGATTTGGCAGCCTTTGTACAGAGTTGGCATACCCTAGTATTGCAAAACCAAAACAATCGACGCCATTTTCCTCATTTTCCATCCAATTTCCACTCAACCACCTGCTTAGCTGCCGCTGCGTTGGTGAAGTCTCAGACTTTCTCTAACTACTTATCGTCAGAATTTTTGTTTCAAATCAAGAAAATCAGTGCGTTGCGCATTCATCTTGCCACTTGCCAGATTCCACCAACTGTAGGATTCCACTCAACAGAGATTTCTTTTTATTTGTAAGTAGCGTTGTTATTTCAACACTCACTCTTAATGTGAAAAATTCTCCCCATATACTTTCTCATGTGCAGGAACAGAGAGCACATACCGTTCTCTAAAAACAATGACATGATATTTTAAAGTCATCTATTAGTAGCTAGGAATGAATTTTGATTGCCGCTTCACACAGTCATGATCACTGTTTCCGAACCAGATATATAGCCGCTCATGATAAACCCTCTCCAGAATTGTTCCCAATCACATGGACTGACTCTGAACAAAGAAAGTCTCAACACTGAAATTCTAACCTATTGCATTGCTGAGGAAATAGAAATTTAAGGCGATTCGATGGACGCCATGTTTTGTGTCGAAATGGCATGCGATGTTTCGAACAATTGGTTCCATTTTTTCAGCTACTCGTCATTTTTCTCCAATTTTGAGATCGCAATTCTGTTGTCAGAAGACGGAAGCACTCATTTACCAATTTTATCAAAGAAATTCAACATAATAAAGGTGTGGTTTTCTTAGAGAGAAAATATCGCATTAGAGTGCAGTTATTCGATATCAGTATCGAACGCGATGTTTTCTCTCTGAAAAAGACACGCCTTTATTACGTTGAATTTCTATGTTAAAATTGGTAAGTGAGTGCTTTAGTCTCCTGACAACAGAATTGCGATCTCAAAATTGGAGAAAAGTGACGAGTAGCTGAAAAAATGGAACCAATTGATGCGATATATCGCATGCAGTTCCGACACAAAATATGGCGTCCATCGAATCACCTTAAAGTGCAAAATAGACGGTTCGTTACGCTTGGCGGTCAATCAATTATTATCTTTCAGATCTTGGCTCTAAGTCAGTGTTGGGATTTGAACAGACCAAAATGAGATCTCAAATTTCATTGAGATACCTACTTAAGTATCTATTGCAAACTGTGGACTGCCCTTCTGCGGAAAGATTTGTAAGTAAAGAGCAGTGGCAAAGATTCTGTCAGTCTACTCCATTATTTTAAGGAAGAGTTGCAATAATCCTGTATAATTGCGATGGACCTCTTTCTTCCGGTAAGAGGTGATATTATTTGTAAGAAAGTTTTAAGTAAGGCTAGGTACTGAATGGCTGGTTTATCACATCCCTCCAATGCAAGTTTCAAGTTACCTATTCAGACAGTGCAATGTTGAAAGGCTCAAAGTTATAAGTCAAGGGTATGCCCACTTCATAGTTTACGTCGGATGTTGAAGGGAAACTTTTTTCTAGGACCCAGGACCTAAGACTTCTATGGTCGAAAGCCTTTTCATGAACCTAAGTTTCTTGAGCCTTTTCCTCTCTGAGACCCCTGCAAATCCTCTTTAACTTTGTTTCTGCTATTTTTTGGTCAGAAAAGATACCCAATACTAAAGAACTTTATAAGTATGTACTTTAGTGGGTTCCTACCATCCAGATTCCCTGGGTTTCCAGCAGTTTGAAAAGGTGGCTAAGTCAGGTGATATGTGGTGATGAGGAAAAGTTGGAAAAATCAGGATAAAAGTTTATTGATATTGTGTGTAACACAATGGCTCAACAATTTCAGCTGTTGCCACTTGAGAGACTAGGTACATGCTTTGGGTACTGTTTTCCATAATTTAAATCTTCAGAAGTAGTAAAAATTTTGCCGTAAGTTTAGCAAAAGTCAGCCTGTTCAAGGGAAGAAAAAAATTCCTTCAAAGGAAGTTCTGGAGGCCCCATTCGGCTTCTCTGAGAAATCCCATGGAGCCTCTTTTGGCCCTTTTGAACCTTTGGTCCTCCTTTATCAAAAGAGATTCCCATCTTCTTTTCACTGGGGCCTGTCCCTGTAAAATTGGAACCATTGCCTTTTCAAATAGAATGATCCCAAAGCTCTCCTAGTTTATGACCTCTCAGGGGTCTCAACAAACTTACCATTTTTGGGTAAAGTCGTTGTCTCTAAAAGTAATGGCTTCTAGCAGAGGAGGCTGAAAATTTTTTGCAGGAGTTAAAAATTGAAAATAGGTACTCAATAAAGAACAAATTAAGGATACTCAAATTTTGGCTTCGCATCTTTTACCAGCAACTATTTTGGTTATTTAGCTGATCTCTATCAAGGCTCTTGGGTTTTTTTTTTTTTTTTTTTTTTTTTTTTTTTTTTTTTTTTTTTTTTTTTTTAAGCATGTTTTTTTTTATTTTGCAACTTAGTGTGTGTCTGCTGTGTTTTCACAGGTGAATCATGGATGAAGAAGCAGATAATCACAAAAAGTTTTGGGATGTCCTTCTTCAATATTCGTACAACAAAACGAACAAAAACATGGCCAAAGATGAGTGGACTGCTTTGTCCAAAGTTGCAAATTGTTGTGATTTAAAAGGTGGTCTATCAAAAGAATTGATTGATCATTACAAAATAAAAAAATTACCTCCCCGCAAAAACAATTGTATCTGCACTCATTGGATAGTGAAAAACAAGCTCATATTCAACATAAAAAATAGAAACATACTAACCCTCGGATCTTGTTGTATCCGTAGGTATTTGAGTTACACTCCAAAAAAAATCTGTCTTGAGTGTGAAACCCCTTTTAGCCCTTCAGGTCGGAAAGGTAGAAATTACTGTCCACCTTGTAAGCTTAAGTGGTGTACAGAGAGAGGGTACAGTTATCGCAGAATCAATTACAAGGATTCAGAGAGAGAAAAACCTTGTCTTGATTGTAAAACCCCTTTTAGGCCTTCAGGTCGAAGAGGTAGAAATTACTGTCCATCATGCAAACGTAAGTGGAGAGGGTACAGATATGGCAGATTCCGTACGAGTCTATGCGCCAAACAGGTCGCTCAATGAGAGAAAATTTTCATAACTTTGGAAACTTTAATGTTATGCCAAATGAAGGCAGGGAATCAGAGTTTTGCGGCACCGGTACAAGCATGTCTTATAATCCTAGTGCAATGCTAAATAGAAACAGGCAATCAGAGTTTTTTGGCTGTGTTTCAAGCAAATCTTATGACCCTAGTGCAACACTAAATAAAGAGCTGCAATCAGAGTCTCGTAGATGTGATTCAGGCGAATCAAGTAATCCTAAGGCAATGCCAATACCCAAACAAAATACCTGTGATACCTGTGAAATACCTGTGATTGGTGTTAAAGAACACCAATCACAGTTTCGTGGCCATGGTTTAAGCCACTCACTTAATAATAACAATAACTTGAGTAAAATTGTAAATCTCAATCTAATTCAGCAAGTTAAAGCACTAAAATTTACAAATAAGGCGGTCTTATTCCAGTATTTAGCATCTCAAGAATACATTAAAGGAACTAAAAAAATCAATTTTGGTATATATTCCACAAAAAAAATGAAAGACTTTAATGACCACAGGTATTATAAGTTGTTTATTGAAAATGTCATAAAGCTGAACGAGGGCAAACAATTAAACGATGAAAAACTGGCATTCTACTTTTATGTTAGTTACATAAACAAAAAAATTTGAAAAAACTCCATGCACAAGTGTTATGGGCAACTTTTATCAAATGTCTGTACATCTGAAACATGTATTTATTCGTATAAATAATCATATTTTTGTTTCAATCTATACATTCTCAACCAAATAAGTTTTTTTGGCCTGTAAATACTTAAAAACTGATCAAATATGAGGCATGTTATTTTTTTATCAGCGGTTCTTTTAGTTCATCAAGCCTTCAAAAATGCATTGCTCTATTTTGTAACGTTAAGCATTCCAATTCTGCTTTTAATCCTTTTTTTCCTTTATCTTTTTTTCTCTTTTTCTTTTTTTCTTTTTTTATTAGTCTATTTCAATCAATCTGTTTATAACTGTATTAAAATTTTGTAGATTTCTAATCTATCTATGTGTTATCCAAATTTCTGTATTTCTTCCAAAATATTTGTTTTAAATGTTGTCCTGTAAATCCTGAAGTAGTTATTTTTAATTCAAGTCGGAACTAGTTTTTCTGGAAATAGAAATACTCAAATTGCTGAGACAGCTCTCATTTATTTCCAAGAAAAAATACTTTTTCACTCAAATTCCTTTCATATGATCCGAAATTGACAGGTTTAAGTATGTCATGACTTGTTCTTGAAATCATCAAAATCATGTAATCAGCAATTGATTAGGCTTGTGAGACTGTTCCAGCTTTTTCCAAACATTTTACGCAGGAATGTTAAGTATAGTTAATTCAATATTATCTCTGCACCTTTAGCATGTGATACAGGGTTTTACAAGTTGTTTAATTTAGTAGACACTTAGTCTTTCAACATTTACTGCTGTACAATTTAATTTTATTGTAGTCGTGTAAAAGACATTCCCAAGATCTTTCACAAGGGTGATTTTAATGGTTAAGCATCCTTTTTCTTCTCATTTTCTCTGAAGAACCCATTTTCAGCCTTAAAAATCATATGTTAGCTTGCTTAATGAAAGGTGATCTTTTAACTTAAATTTTTAAAGTGTGCAATAAGGTCTGATTTTAATGCAAATAATTAGAGTAAACTTCATTTTCTTTTTTTAAAAAAAACGAAATTTTTGGAAGTAGATATTTTTAGATTTTTAGTCTCAGTGCTAACTTGTAATTTTCCTTGAAATGGGTAGTTAAAAGACTGCATGTGTGTGTAACTTATCTTCATTTACACCTTTTCTCGTCCAAATATTCATGTATGTAATAAGAGAAAGATCACTGAGTTTGACTCAATAAATAAGGTCAAGAGGCCAGCATTAATTGAAAATGCTCCCAATCTGTAATTATACTTATTTAGCAACGAGCATCCAAGGTATCAATTTTTTATATATCTATCAAGTTGGTAACATCATCTTCCACTGCAGTTTTGGCCCCTTGCTTTCATTTTAAAAACTTAGTGCTTGACCGTTGCAAAGCTCGGAGCGTTTACTCTCAATACCACAAAGTCTTGATGGTAATTCCTTTTTCTAACCACAGTCATAAACACTACCTACTGTAACTGTACAATTGCAGATGATAAAAGGCTATTTTAATTGCTGTAAGTAAAAATGTTGTTACATAACTGTGTTTTTTATCATAGTGTACGTTCTTATTATGACCTGCAAATTATTTAATTAAGTATTGTAATCTTGAAAGATATTTGTAATGTACTTCCTTAATCAAAATTTTTATCACTTGTTGTTCTTCAATCTTGGATTACACAGTTTTACTGCCGGTTATCAAAGAAAACAAATGTCAGAGGAATAAATCATCCCAAATACATTATCTAGAGCTTTTAAGAAAACATAAATTTCATGTCATTTAAAAGAAACACAAATAACATAGATAAAGCTATATTTTCTAGTAATGTAAAAATCCTCCACCAAAGTTTAGCTGTGTTTAGTAAAATTCAAATTCACGTCTTTTTGCTATAACTCAATGTCCTCTGCTTGTTTTTTTTTACTGTAGTGTATTGTTTAGTAAAACTTAAATATCTATGAAGCCGCTGTCACTAAAGATATCAATATTTATAATATTTAATAAAACCAAAATGTGTAACTCAATACTTTTATTCTTTCAACTTTAATTCCCCAACCTCTTTGTTAAAAAAAGGACGGAATTAAGAAAGAAAAAAGAACCACTCTCATGGGGAAAAGTTCTGACTTTACTCACGCAAGAAAAAAAAAATAAAAATCTGTAAAACAAGTTCACCGATTTTTTTAGAAATTTTATTATGCAGTCTAGAGCGCAGTTTTTAATCAATTGGGTAGGTACTCTCTGCACTTATTTTATCTTTTTTTCTGTATCCTGTGATTTTTGACTTCTAGTGCAGAATAACCTTGAAGTTCCACAATGGAGGTATTTCATCAATATCAACTAATTGATAGCTGATGTTTCCCGCTGAATTATACGACCAAAATTATCTCTTCAACAGATAGTTCACATGATTTGCCGTTTACAGCGTCAACTTTGATCCCCTCCTAAATAATTTCAAACATGTTCGGTGTTTTGCTCTCAAGAAGTGATTCCCTATCGACTCTAAGATCGAATGACTGCTTTTGCAGGTAAAGTCCCTATACTCAAAGCGATCTATTCTCATTTTGCATGAAATTTTTGATTACAGGGAATTACATGTGAGAGCACAAGTCACATTGAATATCCCCTCCCCCCCCCCCCCCCAAAAAAAAAAAGGAATCTGCTCTTTCATAATCTGTCAGGAGATGAAGTGCAGATGAATTTTCACGTTTGGATGCCCCCACTTTTCATGAAGGCATTTTTAAGAGATTTTACAGGCGTAGGCAGCTGAAATACCCATGCCTAATGGTTCCGTCTTTTTCTATAAATTTAAAGTATGTACATAGTATTCTATCAAAATAGGTTTCTAAATTTCTAGTAGGGATTTACCCTAACATCCATCTCCTGCATTGATACAGAAAATGCTCCTTAAATTTGAAAGCCGATCATGAATAGGTAAATCATGACACTTTCTCACTGTTTTACCAAATATCGTCACCCTCTGGCCATAGTATCACAAGCGCCATGCGACGTTTACAGATTTCCGCCGCCATTTTATTTTTTCACAGAGAAATTGTTGACTGAATCTGTTAAAAAATTTCACTGAATTTGATCGGCAGCACAAATAAAATTCGGTGAAATTTTTGGAGAGCTTCGTTGAACAATTTCTCTGTAAAAAATTAAAATGGCGGAGGAAATTTTTGACGTCGTGTGGCACTTGTGATACTTCGGCCCGAAGGTGACAAATGTGCAAGGTACAGCAAGTCCGTAATAAAAACACATTCAATTCGAGAAGAAATCAACACTTACATTAAGAGGGATATTTAATATTGGCCGGAATTTTGTAAAATAAAAGTGTGTTTTAAATGTAGATCGACAATTCTAAGAGATTACCGTCCTTCATTCCACAAAGGTACTCCAGTAATCCGCATACTAGTTCGCTCCGATTCTAATTCTACCCCCCTCCTTCCCACAGCCGCGCTCGAGCTGCCGCGAGTGCTCGAATTCAAATAAAATGCCAATTCGCGCCACAGCTCTAGGCCAATCCACGCTTTAGTTTTTCACATTCTGCGGAAGAGCAGCGAGTATGCCAACATGGGCAATAAAATATCCAGTCCATCGCGTATTTTTCATCCATCTTTTTGAGCCCCAAATAATATTTGTGGCCATTGAATATTTTAAATAATATGTTTTCTACTTAAACTTGATGGCCTAGATCGACTTGTCTGAATTTTGTCTGCATTAAATCTTTTGTGAAGGATTCTCAGCCTAGGATAATGTTGGCATTCCGTAATTTTGCTGAACCAAAACAATGCAGATTCCAAAGAGAAAACGATTCGACACCATTTTCTACCACCTGTTACTGCGCAATTGCGCATCGCAATTCGCTAAGTATCAAAGCCGCTGCTGGGTTCGTTAAGTGTCGCCGTCGTGTTGTTAATTCTCGAATTAAGTAAACTCCTGAATTCCTGTGAATCGTAAGTAAAGTAGATCATTTGGCACTAACTTCTGCTCACTGTCAACGTACTATATGTAACTGTTGAGACAAAGAGTTTGTTTTTTCATGATTGCGCTGTGAAAAGATCTTGCTAAGCCTTGTTTCAGTAATTAGATGAAATAGATGTAATCTCAGTGCCTCTTCTCAAGTACTGGTGCAAATAATTTCGACAACCGTCACTGACTGAGCAAGGTTCCCAAGAGACAGCATGATCATCGTGAAGTCGACACCTTCCGGCCAAAGTATCAAGCACCATGCGACGTTTTAAATGTTCGCCGCCATTTATTTTCTCATAGAGAAATACCTAGTTGAATCTCTTTATAGATTTCGCTGAATTTTATCGGCAGCACTAAGAAAATTCAGTGAAATTTTTAGACAGCTTTGTTGAACAATTTCTCTGTAAAAATAAAATGGCAGCAGAAATTTTGCAGCATCGCATGGCGCTTGGGATGCTTTGGCTGGTATGTGACCAGGTGTATTGAGCTGTACCGCAGATAATGGAGTGACCACAGAATCTGATCACATGCAGTAACCCCAAAGAAAAAAGTTTCAGCACCTGAATCGAATTCAGCACATTTTACACGTGCACTACTAGATAGGTAATAGGAATATAGTGTCTGAATTCTCATGGAATTTTGACCTCTTACTCCTCTCTGCACTATAATTTACATCATGTCTCTACCTCAGCATAAATAACTCATGCCCACTAAATTCTTCGCACTTTTATCTAGAGCATAATAGGAGTCCATCATATTGACTCATGCACTTATTGTCAATGCTGAACTGAAGCCATGATCTTTTGTCGCACTCTGGGAGTGTTGATTCTTACTTGGCCTGGCCTTCTTAATCAAATGAGAGGTCTTTCGGATTTTACTTTCTCGACAGTTTTTTTAATTCCTTGTCCAAGATGAAGATCCCAAATTTTTATTGATACTGGTATAGTTTGAAACAAACTGCCGTGTTTTCAAAGGTTTGTCTGCATCGCAGAGTTGAACATTTCCTTGTTCATATTATTTAATAGTACAAAGGATCGCCCCTATCTCTCAGAAATCCAATGGGCTTTTTTCTCTTCAATACAAGGGGATACCTAATATAGGAGTTTTCAGAAAAAATTCATGAATGGTTTTTAACTCTGCAAGGCACATTTATTTACACATTGCAATGCTTTAAAGCTCATGCATAGTTTTTAAGTAGGTGGGCCCAATTTAAATGCAGATAGATGTGCTACAACCCGGGAAGCTGGTAAAGTCAATAAATTTAGCGAAAATGCGATCGCTTGGCGACTTCAGTCAGTGCCATCCGAGGAAGCGTAAACAACCGCCAAGTTCTTTTTTTTCAGCCAAAGAAAATGCAGAAATAGAATATGAATTTCATGGAATTTTACATGTAGGTATGCCCGCAACCTATTTAAGTACATGTTTTTGTGCCTACCTAAATTTGAAATCTATTTTTTCTATGATTTGCCACCTCTCTATATATTTTTGACTTGTTTCAGGTTTCTCGATTTCATCCAGAAAATGCCCAAACGAACATACAAAAGTCAAGGCGGCTCTTCTTCGAAGAAATATAAAAAACGACTAACTTCAATATCCCAAATTGTTGATATTTCCAAAAGTAATACATCAGTGAGAGGGGTCATCCAAAGTCTAAGTGGTTTGAAGGAATCTGATGCAGGGAATGAATATTTCCATTTCTATTTGCATGACTCAAATGGCAAAATATATTGCTTTGGCTTCTGTGAAAAACAACATAAAAAACTACGTGTAAGTAAATTTCACAAAGAGGAGATTCTTTGAGACGAATGTTAAATTACTAATTGCATAACTGAGAAGCTTCCTTGGAATCACACATTGTTCTTTTTTTTTCTTTCTTTCCTCTATTTCTAAATAAACTTGTCTAGAAGTATTTATTCTTTCAATGGTGAGCTCTCTCTTTCTTTATTAGGAGCATTTCTGACCATATCTAAATTGAAATTTTCTTCTGATTCGCATTGAACAAGATCATAATGGATGACATAAACTTAACAATGTGTAAACATAATGTGTTAAACTTTTTAGTATGATCTATTGAAATATTCAAACCTTTTATTTTACGTCTCTGGCTTCATTTGTGTAAAATCAATTAAATTTGTCTAATACTTTTTTCCTCATCTGTAGGAAGGAATGTCAGTAGAATTAACCAATTTCTGCATCCAGACCAGCAAATTCACAGGAAAAACTGAAATTAAGTTAACCGATGAGTCCACCGTGAGAAAGATAAAAACTATTGATGTTACAATACCCGAAAACTGGACTAAAATTGAAGACATATTTGCAATGGATGGAGATTCCCTCATTGGTGAGAAAAATCACATTGTCAACTTCATATTAATATAGTATTAAATTCAACATAATGCAATTATTTGATTAATTGTCTCTTTCCTTTTTTCTTTACTAATGACATTTAAGTGTGATTTTTTGATTTTCAGATTTTAAAGGACAGTGTTCAGAAACACCGAAGAAGGATAAGAAGAAAATTACTTTCATGGCAACAGATACAGATAGCACCAAATCTAGCGTAAGTAAAATTAAACCAACCAATTTTTTTTCAATCAAAACGAACACATCATAACAAATAATCTGCTGACCTTCACTCTATTTTCTGAACTCAACTGATTGTTTCTGTTTTACAGATTCAGATATATGCTTGGCTAACTGACTTGAACGTACCTAAAATCCAAAACATTCAAGAAACCAATAATTTCACATTGAAAGATGTGTTAGTTCGGACTTCATGGGTGAAAAAGTATTACAAATAATTGCAACTACCATCATTCAGGTAGGAGAAACAAGTAAATAGGTATAATGCCCTTTGATATACTCACACATTTTCAACAAACACTTTTTCAGATTTATCATTATTTCACTTAAATCCATTGTTCTTTTCTTTTTCTTGAAACATAAGAGTAAACATTACCGTTTTGAAAAAAATTTCCTCTCATATTCTCTGAAGATTTTTTATTTTTTTTTAACTGTAGGTACTTAAGTTGTGAACAGTTTCATCTATAATCTTTATATTATATTTGTTTAAATCGGGGGGGGGGGGGGGGGAGGGGGGCTTTTTCTGAAAACTAACTGATTGACTGTTGCAGAATTGAAGCATCTTACTCTCAGTACTATACACTCTTCATTGTAATTTTTCACTCTAACCTCAGTCTTAAAACTATCTTCTGCGACTATATAAATTCGCAGATTATAAAAAGTTATTCAAAATTGCTGTAAGTAAAAATGTAGGAACTTTTTGCTAATCATTAAATAAGAAAAATATCAGAGGAATAAACCCTCCTAAATAAATTATCCAGAGCTTTTGAAAAAGTATAAATCTCATGTCATTTAAAAGAGGCACAAGTAACAAAGGTAAAGCTTTATTTTTTAAGTAATTAATCTCCATGTAACATCTTTCATTAATGAAGAGTAGTATTTAGTGAAATTCCAATTCATTTCATTTTGCCGTAGCCGTAACTCAATGTACTATCACTGGATTTTTTTACCGTACTGTATCGTTTATTATAACTTAAAAATGTAGGTACTTTTATCTTTAGTGTTACTTTTTATTTCTGGTGTTTTTTTCCCTTAAACATTTACTTTGCTGCTGTCTAATATGTGTAATTTGCTGTGGTTTTTTTTTTTTTAATAAAACCAAACCTCTTTCTACTTGGATGCCTTTATTTTGTTCAGTTAATTTCCCAAAAAAAGAAGCAATCTCATAGAATAATGTTGGAATACTAAGGCAATAGAAAGAATAAAAGAAAAAAAAGTTCATCTATTTTTGAAAAATTTTATGATTTAACCTAGAGAAATTATTAATCAATTGGCTAGGTATTCTCTGCACTTATTTTATCCTATTTTGTACATCCTATGAATGTTGAATCGCTTTGCAGATTCACCTTAAAATTTCAAGATGGACTTTTTCCAGCACCTATTATCAGCTATAAATAGCTGATGGTTCTTGTTAAATTTTGGCAAGGCTTACTGTACTCGAAGACCAATTCTTATTTGTAATATTTGAGTGTAGGGAAAATCACCCCCCCCCCCCCCCAAGTAGCTCCTCTCAAAATAGGTGACAGGAGATGAGGTGTGGATGAATTTTCACGTTTAGTTGACTTTTCATAATGGTTTTTTAAGAGATTTTACGGGCATAGACAGCTAAAATACCTACCTATACCTAATATTTTTTTATCCAACTTTTACCCTCTTGTTGCCACTATCTCGCCTCAGTTCCGAAAACGGGTGAACAGGTACACTAATACTGCCGTGCTAAAGAAAAACGCCGTAAGAACTTTTAAATGTTGCCATATTTCCCTCAACAAATAATTCTTTACTGGGAAAAATTGTGAATATTTGTTTTCAAAATTTTCAGACAATTTTGTTCTTGATCTAATCAAAAATACCTAAAAATTTCAAGGTAAACGATGCAAAACTTTCCTTTCAAATACATGTTTCATTCGAGGAAATTTGGCAACTGTCGAATGTTTATACGGCGTCTTTCTCAGTAGAGCAAAATAATACACCGTAAACTTTAAAAATTTCATGATCCCGGCGGCGTTGTCGTAAAGCGTTGAATCATTAATGGAGATGTTGCATGTGTAAGGAATTTGCGATTTGACTATTGATTCTTATGTAAAAGTTCGCGAGAAACACGATGGTCCCACTGGTTTTCTCTGAAATCAACTCTCAAGCTCAAAAAAAGCTCTCAAGTTGAGGTCAAAATGGAGGGGATATCCCACGCTATCCTGAGAGTCCTCCTCTACATCAAGACAAACTCTCCATGCAAAGATAGGGAGCTAATACATTAGCAGGGTTGCCGTGTTTTCAGTTATAGAGTCCCCAAATAAAGTGGGAGCCCTGTCAATGTATTTGCTCCCTACCTTTGCATGGAGAGTTTGTCTTGATGTAGAGGAGGACTCTCAGGTAGCGTCGGATTTCCCTTCCATTTTGGCCTCAACAATTGAGAGCTTTTTTTTGAGCTTGGGAGTCGATTTCAGAGAAAACCAGTGGCACCGTCGTGTTTCTCGCGAACTTTTACATAAGAATCAATGGTCAAATCGCAAATCCCTCACACATGCAACATCTCCATTTTCCGCACAGGAGGATAGTGTGCGCCTTCAATTTTTCGGGTCAGGGCCGGATTTACCTACTTGCCGCCCCCTTCTTATTCGTATTGAAACATCAATGAAAACCATCAAATGAACGTGCCAGCGGGGGAGGGGTGCATAAGATGCGTTTACTGGTGTTGAACACATTTTTTGGGAAAGCCCTGTCAACAGTACTAGCAAAAGTTCACGGAACTTGCGAGAAAGTTAAGTTTCGTAAACCTATCCCTGTGTGGACAAGGCCTTCCATTCATAAGAAATGAACGAAAAAATTATGAAAGAACAAACATAAATGTGGATTAATGACTTTAACTTCCGCCGCCGCGCCTCGCAAACCGCACTGTGTTTGACGCAATGCGTGAAGTATTTACGCAGTCTTGTAGGCGCTACGCGTCTCACGCTGATCGCACTGTGTTTGCCGCAATGCGTGAGGTATTCATGCATTCTTGTAGGCGCTATCCGTTTCACGCTGTCCGCAATGACCGAACTGTGTTTGATGCAATGCGTGAAGTATTCGTGCAGTCTTGTAGGCGCTAATATGTGTTACATGCCGATCGCCGCGCCGAGGGCTTCTCCTTTTCATCTCAAGTCCTAGTCATCATTTTTTTCTAGGTAAGTCGCGCCGTTCCAGGCCAAATTGCGTGTTTGATTTCTCTCTTAACTCGCCTAATTAAAGGTGCTGCTTCTTGTATCACTGAAAGACGACAAAAGTAGAAATTACTATACTCTCGGAAAATTAGAGATTTTGTCGCCTTTTCTCGTTTGTAATTTTTTTTCAAAATCCGAATTTTTCCTATACCTACATTTAAAAAAATTGCAAAATTTGCCGCCCCCTATAGATTTGCCGCCATGGGCCGCGGCCCATGTGGCCACCCCCTCAATCCGGCCCTGTTTCGGGTATGCCACCGAGACATCCATCGAGCCTGAATAGTTGCATTCTTGTTATTGCTGTCATCCGTGGTGTGCGCGTCGCCGTCGTCCTCGTTCGGCTGAGCCGTTAGTAAGTACTCGCCTGCTCAGTCGAAAGCCATGAACGTCTCCGATAATTTTGTCACGAATTATTCCACTTTCACGCCGCTAAGCAGGATGTCTATCGACCTGGAAAATCGAGAGTTTTTTTTTTTTTTTTTTTTTTTTTTTTTTTTTGTCAGGGAAAACGGCATGTCAGAGAATCCGCAAAAGTTCGGCATGTTAGGGAATTTTATTTTGCAAGCGATTTTCGTGTCAGGGTAATCGAAAAACACGGATTTTTCGGGAGATGTTCCGCGAATTTTACTCTCGCACAGATTTCTACCGGAATTTCTGCTGAAGTCTTTTAAATTTTAAAAATGAGGCAAAACTATCCGCACAAGTTTAAGCACGATATATTTTGCTCTATTTTGTATTACAATATATTCCCAAAATTCGAAAAATTCTTAAATCTCATCAGTTCAACCGTGTCGAAAAATTAGGAATATTTTATTCCTTTTTGTCAAAGAAATGCCAGGGATTATTTTTTCCGTCTGTAAGTGAATTTTAAAATTCTTTCCCGTCATTTTGGCTTTCTTTGCCGGGGAAATTAGGGATTTTTTTTTAAATTGGCAGACAGCCTGCTTTAAAAAAGTAGCTGGAAAACCGCTGTTTTGGGACCACTGAGCCGCACTTCTGTGGCTTTGAATTCGATTCAAAGGGATCATAACGATGTATTCTTCGAATTTTATTCAGTCTCTAAGCTCGCAGAGGCGGGAAATATCAAAAGACCGCTAATTATTTAAATTTCACGCCTTCTTAATTATCAATGTTTCCTTTTTCCCTCTTTGTTTCCATTCCACCCTCGACACTCCTCAATGCAATTTTCTCCCTTGCGTATCGCAACCAGTTTTGTAGAAGCGTTGAGGACCCTTAATAACCACCTTATGTGTCAGTATTCACGCAGAGAGAGGGTAGTTTTGGGGAAGGTGCTTAGTCAAATATTTTTGCTTTTGAGCAGTCTGCAGCGGTGCTAGTCATTTAAAAAACTCGAGGAATAATGATGTCGAGAGTCGGTCAAATTGATCCGACTATAAAAAATAATCGGACAACAAATTGAAAAATAGAGGGTAAAAACAGTGTCAACACAGCCGAAGACAGGAGAGTCGTAATCAGGCCTCGTTTTTCACTTTTTACCACGCATTTGAACGACACGTCATTGCCAGCATACAGCGAAGCATTGCAAGTTCACGCCTCACGCCATCGTCGCGCCTTCAATTTCGCAGATACAACACGGACATCCATCAAGCACGAATAGTTGTGTCCCTGCGCCGTAATCGAAGCGCGCTCTTTTTCTCGCTCTATTTCCATGATGCGTTGGTTCCGTTCGTCTTATTTTTATTTTAGTGCTTCGAAAACTAATCGTCACCTTCCGGCCAAAGTATCACAAGCACCATGCGACGTTTCAAAATGTCCCTCGATATTTTTCTCTTTTACAGAGACATTGTTCAACGAGGCTGTCCGAAAATTTCACCGAATTTTTTTGCGCTGCCGATAAAATCCAGTGAAATTTTCAAACAGATTCACCCAACAATCTCTCTATAAAAAAACAAAATGGCGGCGGAAATTTTGAAACGTCGCATGGCACTGGTGATACTTTGGCCGGAAGGAGACGAAATGAGCCTCTCCGGGCAAAAATGGCGGATGGGTCAAAACATCCAAGTACGAGGGTCGAACAAAGAGTTAGTTTCCCTATTTTTTTTTCCTCGGACTCAAAACGTTACAAGAAAAAAATCCCATTGGCCGTTGAAAAGGCCATACTCTCAACTTTCCAACGGTAGAAAGGTTTTAAAATTTGTGGCATCAATCACTAAAAAAACTCAATTCTTGTGGAAGCCTTCCGGAACATTTCTCGCCAACTTCTGAAAAAAATGGTACAGAAAGCGAAAGAACAACGATTTAAGGAATACAGTGATACCTTTTTTTTTTTTTTTTTTTTTTTTTTTTTTTTTAGAGTATCTCTTTCCTAAGTTTTCTCTACATACTTTCCATCTAGAAAGACACATTTTTTACTGCCAGAAAATATGAGGTGAGACCATGTGTGAGGCATAGTGGTCTTGAAGCAAAAAACAAAATGCGACAAAAATTTACGTGAAAACGGTTTGCAGCTAGCTAGGGGGTGAGTCTATGGTATGTGTGGACATAAAATGGTGAAAAATCAAAATCTTGGCTGATCCTAATTTCGAGATATGGCAGTTTGAAATTTTCTTTGTAAATTCAAGTTTTCTATTAATTTTAATCCGCTTTTACATTTACTTGTCCATTGAAGCGGTGTTGTTCGGTTCACCTTTTTTTTATTTTTTGTTCGATTCAAGTCGATCGAATACATACCCTCTCGTTGCATACAGAGTACTTATCATACTCAATTTTTTTTTTAACTGAGCAATTCGCCTTCTACTGCGTCTGCCGCAATTGTTATTATGAATATGTTGTGCGTGCTGATTTTGGCCGATTACATACTCGATTCCCTGAAGGCGATTTATGTGCACAAGTAGAGCAATCTGTCGGAGAACGAACGAAATAGAGATTAAGCGATTCATTCAGATTTCACTTCTGTTGTTCGCACAACATATTCGTAACAACAATTGCTGCAGACGCAGCTGAAGGCGAATTGCTTTCGCACATAAAACGCCTTCAGAGAGTCAGGTATGTAATAAGTGCAATCAGCACGCACAACACATTCGTAGCAACAATTGCTGCAGGCGCAGCTGAAGGCGAATTGCTTTCGCACATAAAACGCCTTCAGAGAGTCAGGTATGTAATTAGTGAAATCAGCACGCACAACATATTCGTAACAACAATTGCTGCAGGTGCAGCAGAAGGCGAATTGTTCAGTTAAAAAAAAAAGAAAAAAAAGAGTATGATAGGTAGTATGCGTGTAACGAGAGGGTACGTATTCGATCGACATGAATCGAACAAAAAGTAAAGAATGAATAACGAAAAAATGGATGCTTTTTTTTTATTTTCCGGCCGAAAATAATCAATACCGATGAATTTTTTTAAACTTTTTCGAATTCCGTCCACTTCATTGTATATGTCCTTCAGACAGGGAGAAAACCGTATGAAAGCCGACTTTCGTCATTATTATAACGCCTTATTCTCCCCAGTTTCAGCAGGTACTTAAATCAACTGGCACTGTATAAAAATTATTGATATTTTTTATTCGGCGACAATAAAATCCTCTCTCTGTTGCCGAAGAGAGCCATACCAAAAAATTAATTAAGTTGAACCCGGCGAATGATGAATTTCTCGACAGCCATCACGTGTCGTCTTTAGTGCCTGCCCCTCCTTCCCATTCCGAGGGACTTTGATTGTAAAAATGTCTTTAAATTTTCCGAGGTGCATTATTCCACCTCCATCGGATGAGACCGTAAATTTCACCGCTTCGACGAACAATGCCGTTGCCCTGTCAAAGGTCGCATTTTGGCCTTTCAAAAGTCTCAGAGCTGTACAAGATACGGCCAGGAGCCTTTGCACCTATCTTTGGCATTTTCAAATGTCGTCTCGCGCACTTGACGCTCATATTAAACTTCCGCTAAAGGTTGCTCCCCGACTCAATCAGTCTTTCAGCAACTTTTCAGACCCTCCTTTGATGCACTTCTGAGCCCGTAGAGTTAAGATAAGTTCCCTGATCCAGGACTCCTCGATTCCTTGTCTTTTTTTAGCGGAGCCTTTACAAGGAGAGTTGTACTCTGCCTTGCTAAGGAAGAACGCCGTATGAACATTGGAGAGTTGCCAAATTTCCCTGGTAAAACATGTATTTTTGACAACATTCATGCATATGTTTCCTTGAAATTTTCAGATATTTTAGATTAAATTGCGCACAAAATTAGTCTGAAATTTTTGGAAAATAATATTAGCAACTTTCCCAGTGAATTCGGTTTTTATCGGAGGAAACTTGGCAACGTCTAAAGGCTCATACGGCGTTCTTCCTTAGCACGACAGTATTGAGCGCTCAGCCGATAAAAAGCGCTTTTTGATTTCAACCTGCCTCTTGAATTTCAGTAAACTAGTGGCTAATGCATTCAAACGGCGCACTTGCTTAACAATAAGATACAGGGTTATTCAAAAGTCACGCACCACTAGCCATGAGGGGGGTGGTTCGAAATTTTTCAGTTGCCCCCCGCCCTTTCCCCCAAGGGATCAAAAACTGGGAGATACCAAATAAGTCCTCCCCCTCGACTTGAGGAAAAACGCCTTAAATCGCAAATCGATATCATAATTAGAACTAAATTTATGGCCAGTGGTGCGTGACTTTTGAATAACCCTATAGATACAAATTTTTATAGAGCAGCCCGAGAAAATGGGAACAGTAGAAAAGCGAGAAGAAAAAAACGGGAAACAAGGCTAAAATGCACAGTGAAACAGCCCGAGACGTTTCGACTCTAGACTGAGTCATTTTCAGGCGGAATAATAATATGATAGTAATTAAAAAAATCGATGAAAACCCTGAGCCCTACATTCAGGATCCATGAATACAACAAGAGAAACAACATCGATTATTTAATTTGTATTGTTTCATTATTCCGACTGAAAATGACTCAGTTCTGAGTCGAAACTTCTCGGGTTGTTTTATTGTGTATTTTAGCCTTGTTCCCCTCGCTTTTCTACTTCGGAGATTTCGTCAACTTTTATAGGCAATTTTTTTATTGACGTTAAACTTGCGCGTCATTGCGCTGTGGTCTCAAAACGCAGTCATTTCATGTTTTTCCCCCTTTCTGTACATAAAAAAAAGTACAAAAAGGTGGCTCCAAGCTCAAATAGTGGACCAAACATTTTACTTAGAAGTTCTCGAGCGAGCACGTGACAGTGCTCAAAGGAAACTGTCCGATTTGTGGTCAACTGGGATTTGTTTTTTTCACCATGACAACGCTCCCGCCCACGCAGACATTCTGTCATGCTAAGGAAGAACGCCGTATGAACATTCGAGAGTTGCCAAATTTCCCTTGATAAAACATGTATTTTTGACAACATTAATGCATATTTTTCCTCGGAATTTTCAGATCTTTTAGATTAAATTGCGTACAAAGTTGTCTGAAATTTTTGGAAAATAATATTCACAATTTTTCCAGAAAATTCGGTTTTTATCGAAGGAAATTTGGCAACGTCTGAAGGTTCATACGGCATTTTTCCTTAGCATTACAGCATTGCGGTCCATCAATTTGAGACTAAAATTACCATGATTCCGATATCAAACCTCCCTTTCTCCAGATCTAGTTCCTTTGTGACTTTTTACTCCTGAGAATGAAAAGAAACATGAAAGGACCGCGGTTTAAGACCGCTGTTGAAGTTATGACGCCGGACGGACAGGCGGACGCCTCGCTGAATTGCATCCAACCAGCGGCGTGCTTTGCGATATATCGATTGATCTACCATTTAAATCTGTAGAAAAGGATCGATAAACGAACAACTTAATGCTCGATTCTTTATACTGTAGCTTCAAATGGGGAGATATCGATGGTCGATTATCACGCCTCACCACTGCATCCTACCTCAGGAGTTTGCAGACGGCTACTTTGAAAGTTAGAAAAGCCAATTGGACGAGAATACCGAGGGAGATTTAAGTAAATTCAAATACAGTAAAAGCTCGTTAAGTCGAACTACGGTTAAGACCAAATGCCGATTAAGTCAAATTTTTTTCGGTCCCTAGACACGTCGATATGTTAAGTGGAGAATCGGTTAAGAGGAATTGCAGCTTAAGTCGAATTTTTTTTCGGTCCCTTTGCAATTCGACTTAGCGAGCTTTCGCTGTATAAAAATTCAATAAGAAATATTTTTTGACAAATTCTGGCCCTCATATTCTTTTCCCAGTCCATTTTAATAAAAAAAAGGTGATCCCAAAAATTGGCAAAGCTTCCAAAGATCTCTCGGGAAATTATCGTCAAAACAATACAAATTTAACTAGCAAATTTGCCAATGAGCACTTGGGCAGACAGGTTTAAAATAGCTTCTAGTAGCAGCTGCAGGCGCCGAAAGTCGGTAATACAACCTGCGGCCAAATTGCAATAGAATTTCGTTTTCTGTTGGGGATGTGGGGGGGGGGGGTGCTGGATCTCATAACCAGGATGTAACTCTAATATCTTAACCTGCAAACTGAAGGAGCATCGTATAGCTCGAACACGTTCTCTCGTCAATTCTAGAAAAGCCAGTTTGGCTTCATCCATGCAGGCTCGGAAAAAATGAAGTGGTCTCCAGTGTTTATCTAATAATCTTTGAAGGCAGGGGTATGACTGTTCTGCGAAACGCATGTTCCTATCGCGGAGCCTGTGCGACATGCGACAGTCAAATACTGATTATGAAGCAGACACACCCCTACTAAAACATCTGTAACATAATATGTGTGGTTTGTTCCGTCGACCTTTTCTGGGGTCTTAAAACAGATTTTGATGGAAACGGATCCATTTTAAAGACATTACTATCTATTAGAATTAATTTTATTCGAAATGGAAAGATTTTTTTTTTCTTTCCTTTTTCTTTCTGTCTTTTGCGCACGCTTTCATCATGAGACCTTAAAGAGAATGTGAGTTCACAAACTGTTGAAATTTTTCCTTCAAATTATATTGACCAAAAAAAAAAAAAATCTTCCTTTGAAAAATTATTTCAATATAATTATTCTGTCATGCTAATGAAGAACGGCGTATGGACATTCGAGAGTTGCCAAATTTCTCCGGATGAAAAATGTATTTATGAGGAAAATTGTGAATATTTACCTTTGAAATGTTCAGCTGAACCCAACATCACTACCAAACTTCTGAAACTCTTTGCCTCCTTAATTTAAAAATCTAAATTTTTGTATTTACACCCATCTTCCAAATTCTGTGTAAAGACGTTAATAGCCTAAAATGCTGAATATCTTTAAATAAATTAACTAACTAACTAACTATTTCAGATTTAACTGCGAAAAAGCTGCTGAGTTTTGTTTTTTAACAAACCAAATAAATTATACAACAACGAATCAGCAACTTCCTGTATTTACCGGTAGTCACTTACAAGTCGCTTGAAGTGGCCGTTCGCTCGTTTCCGGTGACCGTTGAAGAAAATTACCCCTGGACGCGAAAAATTTAAAAAACCGCATTATGAACTACGCAAATTGCGAACGAAGGAGGGAATTTCAGACTTTTTCAGTGTGACCGTCGTGATTTTCTTGTCATCTGACCCCCTGCCGTTCATTCCACAGTGGTATCTCTTGCGTACAACGGACCCATTTTGTCAATCATTTATGAGACCGTTCAAGTATTACAACTCAGCCACTTTGACCGACTTTCGTACCTCCCCTCCCCTCTCCAATACTGCCTTGCTAAGAAAAAATGCTGTATGAACTCTCAGGCGTTTCCAAATTTATTTTGATAAAACACACATTTTCGAGAAAACTTATGCTTATTTTTCTTCCAATTTTTTAGATAATTTTGTTCGCAATTTAACTGAAAGTCCCTGAAAATTTCAAGGAAGAATATTAATGAATCTCTTTAAAAATAAAAAATTTACCTTAGAAAATTTGGTAACTCTCGAATGTTCATACGGCGTTTTCCCTCAGCACGGCAAATACGCCACCCGTCAGCGAACCTCTCGCTTCTTCTCTTGAATTACGTGATCCTGGTTTGTCTCCCTAATCCCTCAATTTTTCCTAAAATATAATCAGATAACCTGAGATATCGCTACAAAAAGTTATAATTGTTTTCCCTTCAATGATCCCCATCAGATACTCTCCCCCTTTCAAAGTGACTTACGTCCTACTCAAACGGCTCCTACGGAGCAAATTTTCGCGTTGGATGAGATAGATCGTATTAATCCGATGAAATTTCTGAACTCAGTGGTGTCAGTGGGTCGACAGACTCATCCATCAGCACAGACCAATCACAAAGCTTCCTACGAGTATGGACAGATCGCTTCATGGAGGGCTTAGGGCCCAAAAGTGCAGCCACCCTTCTAACCAACTTCTAACGCACAAAATTTCACTGCCAGTCTGCAGGTTCCAATTCTAACCAAGATGGCCAAGAATGTACATAAATGAGCGTTCTTCCGCAAAATTGAGTAAATTTATGCAAAAACTGAGTCAAACACGTGCTTAATAAACGACGGTTCGTAACAATAGTATTAGTAAATCGTTCTGGATAATTGAAATTCATAGGTTGGCTGCATTTCTGGGCCCTAACTTTATTCGCAGAAGCATCGGTGAAGGCCTGATGGATTCTCGGAGTTTCACATCTGTCCATACTCTCGCTATACAGGTACTCTACTTCCTACTAGTTAGTAATTCACGGGATAAGGTCTAGGTACACGATCAAAACCGATCGAAGTAGACCAGTTGATGACTGATGGTCACCATGCAACATTCCGCTTTGATCCAAATTGGACCGACCGTCAAATTTTGACCAGAATGGAGTGTCATATCATTCATCATTCCTTACCACCCAAAACATTTCTGCCAGGTTTCCATTTGAAAATTAGTCTAGCAACTATATTAAGCCTGATGACTCCCGACACTTTGATGGTAATTGGTTCGGGAATTTGATCGCATACATTGGCGGATCCAGCAAATTGGCAACATTGCGTTTTCTCCATTTAAACCTATGGAAATGTATCGATTCTTGAAGGGGCCAAGTGCTCCGACAAGAATCGATTATTTAGCATAGGTTTAAATGGAGCAAATCCAGGGTTGCCAAATCGCTGGGTCCGCCTCTGATAGTGTATCGAGACCTGAAATCCAAACGATGACCCCGGTGAACACCAACCATCCTTTTAGTGAGCCCCGAAAACAAGAATCAGGTTCACACAATCTATTCGACCCAACGCAAAAATGCACCTAAAGTGAATTTCCTCAGATTTCGGATGGTCCTCCTCCCCTGACGTGCTTCAATCCTCACGACGACGCCTTTGCGCCGAAACTTAGGCCTCCGAGCTCAGGAGGGTTCAAAGACAGCTGCAACACGAGCGCGTTGGAAATGTCAAATCAGGGTCTCATTAGTGGAGCAACGTGGCCGGCCCGTTCCGCATTATCTCCGAAGAAGGATGGAGTGGTGGGGGGGGGGGGGGGCGTCTGATCGGAGGCGGGGGTGTTCTTGCAGTGCTGCGGCGTTATCACTTATCAGGGGCAATGTGGACTGGTGCAGGAGTAGCTCTGCGCCTGCTCTCCGGCGAGCGTTTATAAGAGTGGATGTCCCCCAGGAGCTCAAGTGAGTGCTCGAGTGTCTGTCGCGAATGTGGTGCTGGTGCGGGTTGGTGCGCCCTCCCCCGTTCCAACCTCGTGTCGCCCCGGTTCCCAGTGTCGCACCAACCCCCAGTGTCGCACCCTCGCCGGTGTGCTCCTACTTACCCGAAGTTCTTTCTAATCCTCGTGTTCATTCATCAAGTTCAATCATTTCTAAAGTTTTCCGGATTATAGTGCTTATTTTGTATTTTGTATTTTTTTTTCGGGATTCAGTTCGTTTGAAAATTTTTCAGTCCCTCTCACCAATTTTTCGAAGCATTTCGTCGTTGTGATCTCTCTGGTTTTTCATCTTCCTTCTTTTCCTTTTTCAAGCAAAGCAGTTACCCTCTTTTGGTTCGTTTCGCAATCGTCGGGTCTCTCTCAAATGAGCTAATGTTGAATGTTGATTTATATTTTTACCCTTTTCAATTGTCAATGCGTGATCTAATTGAAGCGGTATTTTTTTCTTTAGACCGCGTGATTATTTCCTTGCTCCGAAGTGAAAAAAACGTAAAATTTGGAATTGCTTTCCTGTTTTTCAAGATCCAACGATTGATTTAATGTCATTGATTTCAAAAAAATCAAAAATCCATGATTGAATTCAGAAAAGCGAATTGGTAAAATTTTACTCTTAATTGTACATTTGTATGAGTACCATTCGTCAGTTGATTTTTCTTTACTCCGTGGACGTCATTGAAGCCAAATTTTAAGTGGAAGCGTTTGGAAACGGCAAAATGTTTGAGATGAGGAGGCGAAAAAGTTTAAAAAAAGTTCTTAAAATTAATCAAAATCACCGAACATGGCCACAAAAGAGATCAGCTATAAAACGCATAGGAGGAGTAGGGACTCCTCTCAACCCTGTCTGACAAAAAGAGTTTCGGTTTTTCAAGTTAAAAAAAATTTTGTGATATTGACTATTTCGTGCGACATGTACCGTTTTAAGTTCTTTTCGATACCAATATTAACGCGTTTCACATTTACAACGTGTTTTATTGATTACTTTACCTTCAAATGTATCAAAAGCAATAATTTATTACTTGACGATATGATTATTCGCGAGGCTAAAGCGCGCAATAAAGGCCGTCTCTATTACGAAAACGCGTTTTCACAGGGTGTTTACGAGAACAGGCTGGCAAAAATCAGTACTTTTACAGTAGTTTTTCAGTACATTCCCAAGAAATTCAGTACCTCCTCAACTGAAAAATTCAGTACCTTTTCAGTACCTCCATTTGAGGATATTCGAAAAATTTAAAAAATTTGAATTTCTCGCTCAAATTTCGACAAAAATGACAAAAAGATGGAAAAAATTCCGGAACCTTCTTGCGGAATTTCCGCACTTTTTTTAGCACTTCCAGACCACCCTTAAAAAATCAGTACTATTTCCGAACTTGTAGACACCCTGTTTCACTATCGAAATAGAAACGTTTACTTTGAATGATCACTTTATCGCATGCGGTAATACACTTTCACGACCTTGTCGTGGCATTTTTTCACTCTATACATATAAATGTAATTGTTTTTGAAACGTCTAAATACGTTGAAGGCTCGGAAAAAGTAATACCTTTAAAAACCTGGTTCATAGGCCGTTTCTGAAATATAACGTTCAATTATTTAAATGAAAAACACGGGCTGGAGCTTACTCTTGTATCTCCGCTCTGCGAATTACATGTGCAAGTCTGCACGCACTTTTGTGTCGCTGCTATAATTTTTCTCTTGTTTTTCATTATTCCTCTCGTCTGACCGGATAGTAGAAGAGATAACGCTGTCATATTGTCATTATTTCGCGGAAAAGGAAGAGCGGGAGGAAAGCGTTATGAAAATACGAGCAATTCCCACTGGTAATGGCTCGACGTTTTCATGACAATTATTCATAGAGTCCCGCACATTAACGCATGTTGTGTAGTTATTTTTGAAAAGACTTAAATGTAAGTCTGCAAGTAGTATATCGTTGCTTTCATGAGCTCCAAGTAGGGTGGCATGAAACGTAAGAAAGAAATGAAAGATTGGAAATTTCAGTGAAATATTTCATGAAATTTCATGAGGCTGTGAAATATTTCATATTTTTCAGGGGCTAGCGTATGCAACCCGCACTCAAACACACAAAAATAGAAGAAATTCACTATTTTTACATTTCGCGAAACATGAAAAGGAACCGATATTTTTCGATATCTTTCATACATTTCTGAAATTTCATGAAATTTTTCACGTGAAATTTCAAAATTTTATTTTTCATGAAATTTTGCCACTCCAAGTGTCATTTAATCGGAAACTTTGCTCTGTTTCAAGGTCGCTTTTGAGTCTTGAGTACTGCTTCAATTTTATGAATTTTTTACCGATTCCAAAATGATAATCAAGTGCTCTTAACAAATTGTTCAAGTTAGTTCATTTCTCGGAATGGTTTGGGGTGCATTTTGCAATGAGAAAGCAGAGCTCGTAGCAGAGTATGTGTCATTAGTTCCCCTAAGCAGATAGGTGATTTTTGCAGGAGCCAGAAATTATAGTTCCCCATATTGCAAAATGACGTCGAATTTAAGAAAACGACATGCTGAGTGACATTGAAAAACAGAGGGGATAATGAAGATATCCATAATTTTGAGTTGAGCCAATCTCAAAGCATACCTTGAAATTTTAAATAATGGAACTATTTTTTTAATCTCTCAACATTATAGTTAACCTCTTCATAATGCTCATTAAATTTTTTCCCTAAGTTGATCAGTTTGCATCCTGTTCTCAAAATTACAACAATTTCTCTTAAAATGTCAACGCACTGACCGTAATCCAAAAGGACTGCAGCAATATTAATTTTATGGGAGAAGATAACCGCATTCACCGACTCCAACGTTAGCGTGCGTTAGTAATCGATGTCCAATCGGCCTTTTACAGCGAACTCTCATTTTAAGTATAAAACAGAGGAGCTTAATTAGGATACTCGTGAATTTTTCCAAAGAAACTTAGCCTATTAGTAAAACCCTAAACGTAGTGACTGAACCTCTGAACTTGTCGGGAGAAACTCCTCTCGTAATTGCATTAACATGAATACATGGAAAGGTTGTAACTCAAAGATACATGAACTTTACAGGCAATCAGCTTCGCTGAAAAAAATTTCCTCGCAATTTTTCCCTTCTCTGGAGGTCGATCGCAAAGATTTCATAGAGGAAAGTTTAGAGCCCAATTTACAATATCAAACTTTACATTCAACTTTTGGATGCAACTTATTGTAATGAAAAGTTGGATAGTGTGATACTGACAAGAAAAAACGACAATAATTTGATGAAAAATTAAACGGAAACTTGAATGTGACGTCACTTTCAACTTCTCGGTCAATTCTCCATCCAATTGGCGCCGCCAACTGGATGGAAATTTGAACGGAGAGTAATTGAATCAAATTGTTTTGCGTTGAACTTTCCATCCAACTTTTCGTTCCATCATGCAAAGGTTGAACAAATGTATGTTCATAAATTGGATGAAAAGTTGAACCGAGAATAATTGAATCAAATTTTTTTGCGTTCAACTTTCCAACCAACTTTTCGTTCAATCATGTCGGATGAAAAGTTTGATCGTGTGAATTGGGCTTAAAATTGAAAATTTTACTGCGGGAAAATGTTGAGCATTTTGCGATTCTTATAACCCGGATTTGACATTGCAACAAAGAGGCTTTCGGGGGTTTTATACGGGTATGTAGACCGCTACAAGAGCTAGGAACTGGTAAAGGAACAGTGGACAGTGTGAAGTGTTGCAGCACCCGCAAGGCGCAACTTGCACAGCTCCCTCGACAAAAAGATTGTAAGTCAATTTTCAAGGAGCTTTGAACCGCACAGCCGCACATACTGACGCGGCTCGGTGAAAAATCAAGTTACGTTGTTCCCTTGTCACAGTTGTGACTAGTACAGCTCGGGCCGCGCCGCGCCGCACAGTGGACCGAGTCAATAGGAGAGGCCGGACAACATTTAGAAACTTTAAAGCTTACAACTTCGTTCATACAAAACTTTGAGGTCTTTAAAGTGGCTCCATTGGTTCCCTCGTTAAATTGTGTGATAGAAACGCCCCTTAAAATTTAAAATATGACGAATTATACATCGAAATTAGCAGTCTTAGTCAAAAATGTCATGTTCGACCTCTGTGATTGGCTCGATCCACCGTGCGCCGGTAGGTCCCGTCTCCTCAGCACTCCGTCGAAGCCTCTTCAAAGTCGAGGCGAAAGACTTGAGGCAGTGCACCGAGAAGGTCCTCGAGCCCCTCCCCCCCCCCCACGGGTTTTGCATCCCCGAATCCACCCCCTCCCCCGAATCATGGGAAATGCTTATCTTTTCGAGTCATCATCACTTTTTTCTCTCTCTTTACAACGACGCAGTGAAATTGCCAAGTTTGCGGGGAGCAGATCGAAAGCTCCCGTGGGGTCGCGTCCTAGGGGATGGAAATTAGACATGTATGTGGCACAGTTTCGCCTCGCTACCCTTAGCGCCCCTACTCTCGCACCACCAGCGGTTTTGAGTACGTTCTTTCGCATCCCTCCTACCCCCTCACCGCCTCTGTTTAAAATCGTAAATTGAATTTTTTTTTTTTTTAAAGCTGAGGTAATCATTTTCCTCTCGTTTGTAGTCTCCTTTACCCTTCCTCAAATTGTCAGCTATTCAACTCTCCCATTGAATATGCGTGTATCTTTGATACCTTTCTAATTCATCCCTCATTTGCGTCTCATCGTTGTATCACCTCCCTCTCCCCTCCGGTGGTGTGGCGTGAATGTTCGATCATCGATATTTCCTTATTTAAAGTTGTGCATGGTAAAGAATCGATTAATAAGGTGTTCGTTGCGAACACCCTGTTTATCGATCATTTTCCATAGGTTTGAATGGCAGATCAATCGATATATCGCAAAGCACGCCACGCCACTGACTCCCCTCTCCCCCGTGCCTTCATCCCTTCGTGAAGTTTTTACGTGAAATGTTCCCCAATTAGTTGTCAGTTGCGTGACTGATTTTGCACTAATGAAGTTCAATGTGGAACAAACTTTGCCTATTTAATGTTTTGCTTCAAAGTGCAATATAAAGGCTCTAGTCTAAAAATATGCTCAAATTTTAAAGATCAAATGTATTGAGTCTTTTGGCTTGCGAGTGCTCAATTTTTGATTGTCTGCAAAGTAAAAATGATAAAACACGGTTTTTTTCATTGGAAATTATTGTGGAATTATTCCAAAAATTTCTTGTGATTTACAAAAATATTTATCAAGATCGTTATTCAACGTATAATAAAGTACTTATAATAGATACCTGGTGGAACTTGAATAGTAAAATTGATAAAACACGGCTTTTTTTTTAGGTTTTACCATTCAACATCCACCAGGTGCCTCATTTTATGTACTTTATATCATGTTGCATAACAATCTTGAGATATATTTTTGTAAATTGCAAGCAATTTTTGGAATGATTCAAAAAAGGTTCAAGATTTTTTCGAGTATTCCTATGCCTATATACCCAGAGAATCTTCTCGCCAAAAATTAGCGCGTAACACAAAAAAATTTCGATATGGAATGTAATAAATGACTATCTGCATGAAGCATCAGACAAAAAGCTGGAAAAATACCATATTTTTGCTAACATATAACAGGGCACGAATTAAAATTTAGTAATCAAATTGGCATACCTCAGGCTCAAATTGAGATATTACACCAAAGAGTTAAGATTCTCATTCAGAATAACCCCTCTGCAGTACTACCGCGTTATGGAAGAACGCCGTATGAACCTTCAGGCGTTGTCATATTTCCTTCAATGTACAACGAATTAACTGGGACAAATGTGAATATTTTTCTTCAAATTTTTCAGACGATTTTGTTCGCAATTTGATCTAAAAAAAACTGAAAATTTCAAAGAAAGATATGCATAATTCCCCACAAAAATACATCTTCTATTCGGGGAAAGGCAACTCTCGAATGTTCATACGGCGTTTTTCCTTGGCACGGCAGAGTAGATGAGTAACGACCAAATCCTCCCCTCAGATCAAATATTAACGGCCTTGATTATTGACCCAGAATCAACATAAGTAATGGGCACAGCCGCACGGCTGAGATGTCAAACAGAAATCCAATACTTTATGCTGCAACGCAAAATCGCCGCTGTCAAATCGCCGGATCGTTCGTTCATCTCTTACTCGATGAATGGATATCACTTAGGGGTTAGGTTATCATTAAGGGCTGATCAAGTATTACGAAACGCACTTGGGGGGGGGGGGGGTGTTAGCCAACGTTACAATGCGTTATAAAGGGGAGGGGGTCAAGCTCAGCGTTACGTAACAAATCCGAGGCAGGGGAAAGAAAAAAACTTTGAAAAAAAACGTGCAAAAAATTGAAAATCCCGCCCTTCCCGAATGAATTTCTTCACACCTTTGTTGATCTCTTTCTGTCGTATTTCAGCTCCAAAAAACCCCGAATTTCTTTCGAGATGTTTTCTCAACGTTTACTTGATTTTTTTTTAAAAAAATTGAGGGGGGCAGGCCAGCGTTACATCGTTCAAAAGGAAGGGGGTTTAGGGTTGCGTCACAAGGGGGAGGGGGTTAGCGGGGTTAACCCCCTTCCCTCATTCATGAAGAAAAAATAACTTAGTGAACCTGAAAAATTGATGGCAAAATCATTTTTTTTATTTATTTATTTTTTATTTGTTTTAAAATTGAGAGGCTTCCGTAAGCCTGGACCTGACCCTCTGCCCCTCGCTCCGTAAGCCAATCGCAGATCCTTTCCCTCTCCAATCTCAGACCCCTTCTCTCTCTAAGTGGCTTACGCATTACTTAAGCGGACTTTTCTTCTAAGATTACTTTATTCCCCGTTTCCGTAACTCTTCACGCGAAATAAGCATTATTTTTCGTCCGAAAACAATTTACAAAATATAGCGCATTTTTGCACCTGAGTTTCCACGTGTCATGTAAAAAAAAACGACGTGTTCGACCCGAATTCGAGCTCGTGAGGATGAAATTTTTCCCGATCGCGGCAACCGGCGGTTTCGTTTCGACGAATTTGATCGACATGGTAATATGATCGGCGGATTGGAAGCATGTTCGATCGGATCGGACAGCGTGACGTAAGCGACGTAAGCGACGTAACGTGCGTAGGTAAAGCAACGGAAGACGGGACGGTTACTCACTCAATCTGGGTGTGATGTGTTTACCTACGATCCATCACAACCTCCTTGAGTGAGCGATTTCCTTACTTCATTTTCTCTTCGTCTCCTTGTCATCGGCCTTTGTAGCGCCCCAATCCAACGCAGCTCACTGGTGAAAGGTTGTATTTTCTCTCTTTCCATCTCTTTTTCTATCTCTTTTTCCAGCTCTCTCTGAGAAATTACCAGGGTGGCATGAAACGTAAGGAGGAAACGGAAGATGGGAAATTTCGGTGAATTATTTCATGAAATTTCACGAGGCTGTGAAATATTTCATATTTTTCAGGGGCTAGAATATGCAGCCCGCACAAAAACATAAAAAAGTAGAAGAAAGTTACAATTTTTATATTTTGCGAAACATGATCAGGAACCGATATTTTTCCATATCTTTCATAAATTTCTGACATTTCATGAAATATTTCACGTGAAATTTCAAGATTTTATTTTTCATGAAATTTTGTCACCCTGGAAATCACTCACAAAATCGATGCGTTGCGTACAAGTGGATTCGTAGTAAGAGTTGAGAATGGGTCAGTTGCGCTGGTCACAGAATCGTGTTTTGATGTTTGATTCTTGTAGATCAGCCAGAAATAATAAGATCCGTCCTAACAGCAACTTTCTACGTTCAATACTAACCGAAATATTCCGCCTTGAAAAATTCGGTTTATGACGTCATCCACCATGGTAGAGACGCCTTTGGTAGTGACGCCATCCGAGTTTCACGTTGAGTAACCAGTAGTAAACATGTGTGTTTCCCTGACAATTGAAAAGAAGGGGGAAGAAACTAAGGGTGTCACTACTGGTGTCACCAATGGATGACGTCATAAACAGAATTTTTCAAAGCGCAATATCTTCGTTAATATTAAACGTATAGAAAGTTGCTGTTTGAACGGATCTGATTATTTTTACTCGTCCTACAAAAATCAAACTTCAAAATACGATTATGTGACAAGCGCAACTGACAAAACAAACACGATGATTGCACTGAAACCACCAGAGCACGTATCTCGTTTGCGGTGTCTAAAAATCTCCGCTTCCATTTTATTTTTTGACGAACACCAAATCAATATTATTTTTTGAAGTTTTTACAGATTTTTGTTCGCACAGTGAAGAAAAATCACGGAAGTTCTCAAGAACTGACGTTGAATAGTGTTCCATTAAAAAATAATGTATGACAGGAAGTCTGCAACGTCGCAAACTGAGAAACGTGGTTTGAAAGTTTCACCATCGAAATACAAATAGTTACAATGAATAGTTAAATGAATATTCAAACGTGTTTTTAGTTCATTTTTTCAATAAAAAATACTTAAAAACTTCATTTTTTATTTTTTTCAGTTTGCGGACGGGGCACAATGGATCAGTGCGGCGGGAGCTGAGCAGGGCGCTTGCTCTGTGGGCTAAACATTCCAAACTGACCTTCCAGGAGGTCAACGATGAAAGGGCGGACATCCTTATCGAGTTCAAAAAGTAAGCATTCCACATTTTATATCATCATTTTAAATTATTATGCGCAGAGAGAAATTTTAACACAAAAGTTTGGTGAGTACGGGAAGGAACACACAGAAAAATCCTAGCCTTCGGTTGAAAATTTAAAGAGAAAATGCCAGCTAGTTTTATTGAGGAAATTTAATAAATAAAACTGGTAGTGAGTGCAATCGCGCAATTGGAGGAATGCATTTTACCACGCGGAAAAAATGGATCGCTGATTGAACAATTAAATTGTTAAAAAATATGTCCGACAAGTACATTTCACTATACTGGAAATCACGGGGATGGTTAAATTAGCATTTTCTACTGAAAAAAAACTACATTGGAACATGTCGGAAACTTTTTTGACTGCAAAAATGGTAAATCTGCAATATAATTTGTTCCCTCCAGTCTCTCCATTGTTTTCTGCCCTAAATTCACCGCAAACTAAGCCAAAATCAACACAAAATTTGCGCTGGCTTGTGTTTCACTTCCTACATATATATTAACCAAAAGTAACACAATAAAACAAATATTTTTATCAGTGTACGCGACTTGACAGTGTATCACTGTGAGACAACTTTTAATTATTTACTCCGGAGTCTCATTAGTGGTTCATACTGCTCAGTGTGTCAAAAAATGTATTTTTAGGCGCTTTAATTTTAAGTGCCCTAACAAGTCACTTTACCGAGTAAATAGTGGTTAAAGTGGGCTTGTGGAAACCTGTGACGTACAGCACCATAAGAATGAAAATGTTGCTAACTACGAGTTTGAACAGTTTCTTTTTGCATTATGAACCTTGCAAGGAATTTCATTGACTTGTCACAACAGAAGTAAGATAATTTTCATTAATAAATAATAATGATTCAATGTAACTTTATTGCATGGATTTTAAAACGTTTAAGGTCCATCCTTGAGGACCTACTTTGGGGTTTGTGAAAATCATGAAATTTCTCTCTTCGTATGTTTTACCTTTGATTTCTGTCATTTTTGTTCTACACAAATGTATGGTTGGTTGGTGAAGAAAAATTGCCATCAATGTGGATGTCTTATGCCGATTTTACGTTTGATATTTCATGTGAAATTGGACAATGTCTCAAAAAATGTCCAGAACTAAACGAGAGTTTTCAGGGGCCAATGTCTAAACTAGGGAAAGTTTCCAAAATCGCACTAAAGCCTTAATGCAAAATAATTTTTGTTGCAATATATTTCAAACCCTAACATTTTCGAGGTACTTTTCATCTCAGATATATTGATAATAGCACGGCAGTGATGTGGTTTGGTCCCTTTCTGCTTAACGCGGTCCATGTAAAGCGAAGCCAATGCTCAGCAGATAGAACACGATTAACGGAGTTACTGCTGCCCCGACCCGATGGCACAATTTATTCTACCCTCAAGCAATTACACTCCATAAAAATCCGACCAGACCTCGATTGCAGTGGCAGTGATTCTACTTCAAAGATGCTCACCGACCACCGGAAATAGGAGGATTGCGATAAAGCACGATATGACACGGTCCCTCTGTCAGAGAGGAAGCGGGACTCTCCTCTGACTTTTGAGCGATATACGTTATCACGCTCGCCGGTGCCGGTATATTAGCAAAACGTTCACACTGCATATCCTCTTTTCGATTCTATCACTTCCTCCTCTCGCGACACGACTGAAAATAGCCGGCGAGGAACTCGCAACTCATCCCTTATCGAGCGGTTAATAATAGCGGAAACGAGGACTTGATTCTTCTCATTTCGTCTCTCTTTTCTCCCTCGAAAAACAAATAAAAGACTGTATAATAAAACGAGTAACTACCCACTGACTTTATGCTTCCTTCGGCGGGTACTTCTAAACACCTGTCCAACCCCTCGGCAGTCTTGAGACGCATAAACTATGTTTCGAAACGGGAATGATTAAGATTTTTTTTTTTATTTTCGACTTTTCGAGCCGTTCTCCTTGACTGTTAATGGGTGACGTAGCGCCCTCAAGTACGTATGAAGGCTTGGAGGACAAGGCGCATAAGTGTAGTTTTTGCTATTTCGAGAAATACGTGTTTGAAGTTTCGAAATTATATGGAGGCTTATGGCGGAGAGAAAGTTCAAACTGACTTTTCGATGCTTAAAAATTGGAATTTTGGAGAGAATTTTACACAGAATATGCATTAAGACTAGTTTTACTTGAAATCATCATTACCTCAATTTCTTCAAAAACTGAACTTATGCGCCTTGTCCTTCAAGCCCCTCAATTATGATCTACTGAAATTGTTAAGAAGAGAATTTTCCGTGTCGAAGTATTGCCACCTGTCATATAGACAGGTTAATTAGACGTTTCTGCCTCCGCGAGATGGTGGGTTTGTCATTTATATATACCTCAAACACGCTGTATAGAAAGGCAAGGAAAGAATAGGTATGGTAATTGACACATCAAAACAATATGCGTAACGGTGTAACGTGTGAAGTATCTCTTCGATGTCGAAGGCGTTGGAAACGCTGCGCTGCGCGCTGCTTGCCGGCGCGGCGCGCTGTTAGTTGCCCACGATAACTTTAATTATTGTGACGTTGGTTCTCGGAATATAAGCGGTAAAGACTGACTAACGACTGAGAGACTGACACGGTAACGTTTAGTTTGCGATTTAACGTACTTAGACCATTGTGCTCTCTTGAGCGGGAGGTTTGAATTCTCACGAGATTAAACATTAAATATCATAGTTAGGAGTTAATTTCGGTAATTTTCGTTGCTTGAATCGTGTTTTTCGTTTAATTTTGGTCAAGAAACATGTATCAAAATGCTTAACTTCGTACCTCGTCTAGTGGTCCCTTGAAGACTTGGGTGCGAGAGGGGCACTCTTAAGTTTCGTTTTTTAAGAATTTCCTTTTAGACCTTTATTATTTCACAGAACAAAAATGCTCGTAGAGCGATGGAAATTTTGGTGAATATTCTTCATGATTTAGCAATGTTTTCAGCAAGGTGATTCGATGGACGCTATATTTTGTGTCAGAACGACATGCGATGTATCGCATCAATCAGTTCCATTTTTTCAACTACTTGTCATTTTTCTCGAAGTTTGAGATCGCAATTCTGTTGTCAGGAGACTAAAGAATTATTCACTGACAAATTTTGACAAACAAATTCAACGTAAGAAAGGCGTGGTTTTTTTAGAGGAAAAATATTGCATTCGATACTGACATCGAAACCGCACTCGAATGCGATATTTTCTCTCTAAAAAAAACCACGCCTATATTATGTTGAATTTGTTTGTCAAAATTGGTGAGTGAATTCTTTAGTTTCCTGACAACAGAATTGCGATCTCAAACTCCGAGAAAAATGACGAGTAGCTGAAGAAATAGAAGCAATCTAGGCGATGTATCGTATGTCCTTTCGAAAAAAAATATGGCGTCCATCGAATCACCTCACACAGACATCCACAAGACAGACTGGTAAGCTTACCTAAAAACCGGTATTTTTACTGTTTTTTTCAGGTAAGAATACCACTTTTATTGGTAATCAATTCCCGGTAACTTTGCCTTTTTATCTCGGTAATTCTACCACAGTCGATAAAAAATATTGGCGTTTTTACCAAGATCCAGTAAAATTACCTAGAAAGTTCAATAATAATTTTACCGAGATTTCTCGGTAAAATTACCAATTCCATAAATGGTAATTTTACCAAGAAAAAACTGGGATCAAATAGATTCCTGCATTCTTGGTAATTTTACCCTTTTCTTAGTAAATACACCGAGATTTTTTTTTTCAGTGTATCCTCTTTGATTTTCCATAACAGAGAGACGTCTGTTTTATTGGTTTCAGAGGATATCACGGCGATGGATATCCTTTTGATGGACCGGGGCGTATTTTGGCCCATGCGTTCTTCCCGGGTAGCGGCAGAGGAGGGGATGCACATTTCGACGAAGAAGAGAATTGGTTACTCGATGATTCCGATGACCGAAGAGGTAAGTCACCAGTGCCCTTCATGTTCTATCTAATGTCTATCTACTTCACTTTAAAATCTTGAATCATTTGCAATTCCTGTCCGCCTGCCTAAGAACGGCTTATAAGCCATTCTCATTGGAAAAAAAACTCATTGGATTTACAGTCCTGACTCTTAAAAACATCGACAAGAAAAAGTGCTCTTGATTCAATCAGAATCTAGCTTAAATCAAGAACCAAGCCTCTTAATTTAAGCGGATTTCGTTTTGATTCAAGCAAAAATCCGATTGAATCCAGAGTATTTTTTCTTGTCAATGTTTTCAAGAGTCTGGACTCTAGATCCAATGTGTTTTTTTTCCAGTGTAGGTATTGCCTTGCTGATAAGAACAAAGGTGATATTCCTAGCCCTTCTCATCGTATTACTAAGGAGACTATACCTGGTCTTAAAATTAACATTAGTATAGAAATTCTAAACATAATTGAATTATTTTTTTTTTTAATATAAAATTGAGTATAAACTAAGATTCTAGTTGTAAATATTGTAACTATTGAAATAAATACTTAAATTCCGGAATCACAACTCCGGAATTTTTTAACATTTGATTCCGAAAGTAATGGAAGTATCGCGGACTATTTCTTCTGAAAAATGCCGACGATAAGGGAATTTTCTCAATTTGAATCGTGGAAATAATGGAAGTATCAGGGATTTTCCTTGTCGATAGTTGCTGGACACCCCATAATTCCCGTTTCTAGCTATGATAAAATAACGCGTTGGATTGAACCTCTACTTTTCGTGTAGTGATTGTGGCGTGAGCGAAGATTTGAAGGCGTTTTGTTATTTTCAGAAAACGGGATGAGCCTGTTCGCAGTTGCGGCGCACGAATTCGGGCATTCGTTGGGACTGAGCCATTCCTCCGTGGCCGATGCTCTCATGTTTCCCTATTACAAGGGCATCTCTGGCGATTACGATCTCCCCAACGATGACCGCCTTGCCATACAAATTCTTTACGGTAAGTTCACCCTGACGGTAGAATGACACGCAAAAATCCCGTTTTCAGATTTGTAGAGCTATCAGGAAGTAGCGTCGCTTGCTATCGCTTCCAAAACGACGGATGCGTCGTTCCCAACCCTTCCAACTACTGTATATGGATCGCATTTAGCAGAAAGGAACCAAGCCACATCAGCTATTGCCAACTTTAAATGGGCAATTTAATTTTTTACGAGAGAACGTTTGTTCGGATTCTTTTGAATATTTTAAGGAATTTGCTTCGTACTATGGAGAAAATTCACTGAAATTTGCACGAAAATCCGCACAACCGTTTTCACGTAACAAATTAAACTGCCCAATTACATTTGGCAATAGCTGATGTGGCTTGGTTCCTTTCTGTTCAACGCGGTCTATATATAATCATACATTTTTTTTGTAATTTACCAAGCACTACATTACACAAGTATGCAGAAGATGGTCACATTCTGCTGTCTTACCTAACATGGACCAAATTAGACCCTTTTTTATTGAGAAAAATTTAGTCCACCCTGAATTTCTTGAACAATTTCTACAAGTCTAGATGATTAGGGGTTTGCCGCCACCCCCTCCCCCTGGGGGCGTTTATGAGTTTATATTACAAAGTAAGATTACGAATAATTTTACGAAGACTAGAGGAATTTTTAGTAAAATTTTCCGCTCAAACAACTTCTACTTGCATTTACTGGGAAACTTTATGTATTTCATCCAAATATTTGGATAATTTTATTCAGAGTGCAATATTTTTTTTAAAAATAATTTTTCATCAAAGTAAATTTGGCAACATTTAAACCCTTTCCCTTAGCTTAGCCAGGGTGGCATGAAATACAAGAAAGAAATGAAAATTGGAAATTTCAGTAAAATTTCACGAAGCCGTGAATTATTCATTATTTTTCAGGGGGAAGAGTGTAAACATTGGTGGGCCCAGCAATTTGGCAACATTGTCTCTCTTCCATTTAAACATGAAGAAATGTATCGATTCTTGGAGGGGCCAGATGCTCCAACAAGAATCGATTGTTTAGCATAGGTTTAAATGGAGAAAATCTGGTATTGCCCAATTGCTGGATCCTCCTTTAAGTATAAAACCCGCACTCAAACACACATATTAGATAAAAGTCACAATTCTTACATTTTGCCACGGAGAAAAAACCTCGTGCGTGAGACCCGAAGTTTAGGTCATATGGATCTCTGAAGTTTTCAGATTGAGCATCTGAACACTTTAGGTCTAGCTGTCGCGGTTCGGATCACACATCTGAAGTACTTCAGATGTGAGAACCGAAGTTTTTCGGATGTGAAAACCGAAGTACTTCAGATGTAAGAACTGAAGTTTCAGATGTGTGATCCAAACCTCAGCAGCTGGACCATAAGTGTTCGGATGCTCAATCCGAAAACTTCAGAGATCCATATGACCTAAACTTCAGGTCCCACGCACGAAGTTTTTTTCTCCGTGCGAAGCATGCAGAGGAACCGGTGTTTTTTTTCATATCTTTCATACATTTCTGAAATTTTACGAAATATCTCACGTGAAATTTCGAGATTTTACATCTCATGAAATTTTGCCACCCTGATGAATAGCAGTATCCCACCCTTTGATTCTGTGGCCAAATTTTCAGGACGTGGCTCTGTTTCAGGATCCCGCGATGACAAGATGTGGGCCCACATCCCGGAGTACCGACCCAGCGTGGACAACGGCAACGGTCTGTTCCCGGGTCACCGGGCCGGGGGCCACCACCCCCATCCCCATCCCCACACGCCGGCAACGGAGGACCCCCGCAGGAGGCACCCCACCCCACCCCGCACCACCCCCACCACCACGACAACCACGACGACGACCACCACCACAACAACGACAACTACACCAAGGCCGACGACTCGCCCGACTAGACCCGTATATCGGCGACCCTACAACCCCCACGGTCCGGCCTACCAACCCCCCGTTCCGCTCCCACCGCAACCCCAGAAGCCGGACACATGCGACACCTCCTACGACGCGGTCGCTGTCATCAGGCGAGAAACCTTCATCTTCAAAGACAAGGTAGGCCAAAGAGCAAATTAATTGCATTTTGCAAGAAGGAACCAAGAGCCTATTCTGCCGTGCTAAAAAAGAATACCGTATGAGCATTCAGGCGTTCCCAAATTTCCTCTGGCAAATCACTAATTTCTAGGACAATTTTTGAACATTTTCTTCCAATTTCTCAGATAATATTGTTACTAAATCGATCTAAAGTGTTTGAAAATTTTAAGGAAATATATTCATAATTTTCCTCAATAATAAACATTTTATCGAAGGAAATTTGGCAACTCTCGAATATGTTCATACGGCGATCTTCCTTAGCACGGTAGTATTGGGGATACTCAGTTAGACTCCATTTTGCAATTTGGAACTCCAATCTCTGGCTCAAGAATCAGCAGTTGTGTCATCAGTTTCCCTATGCATATATATGTCGTAGGCAGTCAGCAATCGCAGGCAATTTGCAAGCTCTGTACTTGTCAATTCGTCAAATTGCAATTACAGGAACATCAATATAGTAAAGGTTTCCATAGCGAAGAAATTCATGGCACGACCTCAGCTAGGAACGCCTTCAAATCCAGCGATACTCTCCGCTTTGCCAAGGAGTTAGTTTAGTTGCTGAACCAAACCAACGATTATTGATTACATTTCACGAACTCACGAGTGTGCTAACTGGTACCATGCATTCAAGAAGAAGGGGATAACGTATATATTTGAATTCAAAGCATAATAATTACTACTTCCATCTCGTTTTTTCACTTTAAAATTTTTTAATTTGTTGATTCAACACAAACAGATTGCAATGTGCCGGCGATTGCTAATTGCCTACGACATAAATAAGTAAGCGTTTTTTATGTATCAGCCAGAAGTTAAGATAGTAGCTCAGTTCATTATCATTCCTAATTCAATTATTTCAAAAATGTATCTTAGCTCCTTTTTTATTCAGAAAATTCTTTGTAAAGTCCTAATACCTGAAGGCTGGCATTTAGTGATCCATCCCCAGCTTCCTTAAAACGTTCACCATTTTTCATTCACGGTATCCATTTTTTTGGAAAAAATTCCAGTATATTTGGAGAATCGGTGATAAAGGACTCTATCCCGGATATCCAGCCTTGACAGAGCGACTGTGGCAGAACCTTCCTCCTAACTTCACCCACATCGACGCCGTGTATGAGAGACTTGACAAAAAAATCGTATTTTTCATCGGTAAGAAAACATTATGATCAATCACTCACTAATTCTCTAACGCCAACGGCATGCATCTCTCGCTAATTTCCTTTCCACCTTTGAGGTGAAGTCTTTTACCTCGATGAGCTCATCACCGTATTTCACCTTTCTCAGTGACTCCATTATCCAGAGAGATTTGATTGATGCGTGATGGATGATATATAATCAAAACGGCCCGGTTGTTGGTACCTATTTTGCCGATTCTGAAATCATAAACAATTTCCCTGTAGCAGAAATTCAGGAGACCGGTTGTTCTTGCCGGGATTGCGAAATTTTCATTATACTGAGCGTCACACACTTGATCGAGTCAGTGGGAGAGGTAAGACAGGCTCTGGAAACTTTGAAATCTTATATTTTCTAAAATATAAAACAAAAAGTTTCAGAATGGTTTCATTGTTTTCTTTTTTGGGAAATTTCCCTACAGGAACACCCCTTTTTTGTGCGCACCTTTTTTGTCCAGTAGTTTACGCCCACACGTAAAATAAGCAACAGTCACTTGGTCCATGCGTTATATTTTAGTCGGTATGTAAAATTATACTTATTGACAATATGGAAATGAGAAATTGAGAGAGAAGGAGGTGTTGTTATGATTGCTCATTTTCTCGATGAAATGTTATTACTTTCTCCTTTTGAATCATCTTTTTAAATTGTCATTGGTGAATATTTGGTTTTATTTCTATCCTTAAAATATTCGATGTACAATATACCTTATATATGTGAAGGTACTTTTTTTATTTTTTATTTTTTCTTTGCGAAATTATTACTTTATTTTGAAAACATTTATATTTTTAAAACGTGGCAAATATTTGTAAAACCTTTTCCAAGCGACATTAATCTCAATGAGCCGCAGTTGTGCCGTCAGAAACTGCAAAAATGAATAAAAGAGGAAAAAAAAACCAAGAAGCACGCAATCTTCAGTTTTAACCCATTTGTACATCGATCTTTTAGAGTCAAATACGTCAAATTTTGAGCGTTTCGTTGCGCGTACACCTCGCTGCAGCACGATAAAAGCACAAAATGTAAAAGAAAAAATTAAAGTGCTTTGGAAATCATTAAATTTGACACGGAACCACCAATATTTAAAAAACACACTTTATATTATTATTCTCCTTTGATAAATTGATACATATTTTTTCCCCATCAATTTAAATGAGAATAATCAATGCAGAGTGTGCAAACATTTCAAAATCATGAGTTAAAAAACCCTGACTTTGTGAGTGGAAACCTAAGTGGATACTTCACGCATTGCACAATGCTTGATGTATCCACTTAGGTTTGTAGGCACCAGTGCGTCGCCGCTCCGCTTTGTGTTAGGCTCTAATATTTAATCTCGCGGAGTCAGCGTTTTTCAACTCATGATTTTCAAATGTTTGCTCACTCTGTATGGACTATTCTCATTTTAATTGATGAAAAAAAAAAAAACATGTTTTAAAGGAAAATATAATGTGTTTTGTAAATATTAAGGTAGTTCCGTATCAAACTTAATGAGTTCCAAAGCACACGAATTTCTACACAATTTCTTATAGCCTTCAATTCTTTCTTATATCGCGCTGCCAGCGCGAGAGGCTCACTGGCGCCTACAAACCTAAGTGGATACTTCACGCATTGCACAATGCTTGAAGTATCCACTTAGGTTTGTAGGCGCCGATGCGCGTTGCCCGCCGTGCGGCGGCGCCTGAAGCAACTATTTCACAACAGCGGTGTTGCACAGTATTATACGAAATTGAACGTATCAAGAATGACAGGCATCCTTTAAAAGTACAGATCTTTCCTCGCAAAATAAATCAAGATACTTATCGTACACAGGAAAAGTTTAAGAGCCTTTTGCTGAGGCAAATATAGAGGTTTATCCGGCTCAGGTTTAACAAGGTGGGAATTTCTTGAAAGATAATTAAGTCCTGTTACACCAAAGAGGTGTAGAGAGTTTTAGTGAATTTTGTCTCATGGAATTGACGCTCCCCCATTTTTACCAAAACTCTCAACTATATATTATTCTCCGTTTTACCAAACAGACAAAACAAAAAAACATGCAAACCCTCATTCTTCCAAGACATTATGAATTTTCATCCAAAAACGTCGTGAGCAATTGTCGTTTGTATTTACATGTGGGCCAATTAACTTTGGGTCTTAACTGGCACGTGGACTAAAATTCCCGTGTTGAAAAGACGCGTGGACGTAAATTACTGGAAAAAACAGGTGCGCGGACAAAAAATCGTTGACGAAATGTCCTATAACCTCATCTAATACATAGAACTGAAAACACTGTATGTAACATGCGAGAATACTGCCTATGAGAAGTTTGCCTTCAATATACCCGGATAGGCAACAAAGCTACTGCGGAGCGCGAATAGTTATCTATTCAGATAATACACATATACTCCGCTTCATGATTCAACTCAACCGTGTATGCTGTTAGTGAATTTTGTCTTCGATTTTGATGGATAGGCATCAAGCTTCACGCATACCGGAAAGCAGGGATAGTTATCTATCCGAATATTAAACCGTCACCCAGCTCTATTCTTTGACTGAACCAATACATGAAATGTCATATTATTCGATCCCTTATCAAGTCCGCTATCGCATCGCTCCTCCGACGTAAGGGCGTATCTCCTTTTTCAAATGAGCCCCGGAAAGTATGGTGCCATATGGGCAACAGGGCTCAAGTGGAAATCAAGATACACCCTTACGTCAGAGGAACGACGATTGTAAGTGATGAGACTGCCATATTCTCTATTTTGAGCGTAAATGGAGATGTTGCATGTGTGAGGAATTTGCGATTTGACTGTTGATTCTTTTGTAAAAGTTCGCGAGAAACACGATGGTGCCACTGGTTTTCTCTGAAATCAACTCTCAAGCTCAAAAAAAGCTCTCAAGTTGAGGCCAAAATGGAGGGATATCCCACCCTACCCTAAGAGTCCACGTCTACATCAAGACAAACTCTCCATGCAAAGATAGGGAGCAAATACATTGACAGGGCTGCCACTTTATTTGGGGACTCCAAAACTGAAAACACGGCAACCCTGCTAATGTATTTGCTCCCTATCTTTGCATGGAGAGTTTGTTTTAATGTAGAGGTGGACTCTCAGGGTAGGGTGGGATATCCCCTCCATTTTGGCCTCAACTTGAGGGCTTTTTTTGAGCTTGGGAGTTGATTTTAGAGAAAACCAGTGGCACCATCGTGTTTCTCGAGAACTTTTACGTAAGAATCAACAGTCAAATCGCAAATTCCTCACACATGCAACATCTCCATTACGTGCATTTAACAAAGGAAGTTTAACATACCGGCCGCTTCCTTCACTAAGGTAGTACGTAAATAATTTAGACCAAGCATCCGTAAAATAAATCATGAAATCTAATTCCACGTCTCCAAGAAAAATCCCAACAGGTCATTTTCCAGCCACAGGTTTGTCAGAAAGTTGATGCTAAAAGCTTACAATCCTGGTAATCTATCTTATTTGTGTTATTCTCAGTATTAGTTTTATGTAAATTATTCGAAACTCCCTTTTGTGTTCAACAGGGAAATACTTCTACGTGTTTGATGCGAATGTTTTGATGCATGGATACCCCAAACCTCTGACAGAACTAGGCCTTCCACCAACCCTGGAGAAGGTCGACGCGGCATTTATTTGGGGTTACAACAGCAAAACCTACTTTTTTAGTGAAACGATGTATTGGAAGTAAGTGACACTCTCTGTTCCCGTGTAAAAATAATTTTGTCAAATACATTTTTATCACTATCTCCTGATTCTGATTTTGAACATATTCCCAGCGGGCCAATTGTTGAAATTTGTAGACAAAGCTACAGACAAAGAAGACTGAAGGGATATGGAGGGCTCCTGTTGGTAGTGTTGGTGTAGGCGGGACGATGGTGGTGGTTACAATGGACAAAGGAGGTAGGTAATAATAGACTTCACTGGAAAAAAAACACATTGTGTCTAGAGTCCAGACTCTTGAAAACATTGACAAGAAAAAGGACTCTTGATTCAATCAGATTTAAGCTTAAATCAAAAGGAAATCCGCTCAAATTAAGAGGCTGGGTTCTTGATTTAAGCTTAAATCTGATTGAATCAGGAGTATTTTTTCTTGTCGATGTTTTTAAGAGTCTGGACTCTAGATCCAATGTGTTTTTTTCCAGTATAACTAAGGCAACCCACGAGAGACCCTATATTGTAATCCCTTAATAAGCCCTTAGGCTATAACAATCACCCATTTCAACCAATGGGATCGCTCTCTGATTTCTGTGTTTAAATGATCAATTTTCCACCGTGCCCAAAGTGCCTCCATAAAGAAAACAGATATTATGATGATTAAATTTGGAATCTGTCGGTGGGTTCATTAGACTTACTATGCACCTTGATTTGATCTCTTGATTCGATGCCAACATAAGTTCCCACGATTTTTTTTCTTACTTTCCAATTTATATTATTTATCTTCATGAAGCTGCCTAGTACTTTCCTCAAACAAATCATTAATAAAATGACTGTTCGGCAGATTTGATGAAGAATTGGGACGCGTGGAACTGGACTACCCACGAGACATGTCCATTTGGCGCGGAGTTGGCTACTACATCGACACTGTATTTCAGTGGAATGACAGTAAGTAGAAAATATGAGCATGAAATAGAATCAGTTAAGATGATCAACCCTACTTCTTGTCTTCATATTCAAGACTTAGAACATTTCATTTGTTTTTAAGGGTTGAATTAAAACGGGAGAGAAGGAAAATCAATGCCATCATAACACCGAGCCTAGAAATTGGCTAAATGTATGTAGATAAGTCTGTTGAACAAGAAATAAAGTCAATCCCGTAGAATTGTTTTTATTAAAATCGCACAAAAATCACGTTGAAGACATCAGGAATGCCTTATCCCTCAACTCGAAAGTGTACTCCATATCAGAGGCATTTTCAATTAAACCGCAGAGCCGGATTTATTTACTTACCGCCCATGGGCCGCCTGTATTTTGCCGCCCCCTTCTCATACGTTTTGAAACATCAATAAAAACAATCAAGTGAACGTGCCGGAGGGGGAGGGGTTCATAAGACGCGTTTACTCGTGTTGGACACATTTTTTCGAGAGCCCTGTCAACACTATACTAGCAAAAGTTCACGGAACTTGGCGCGAGAGATAAGTTCCGTAAACCTATCTCTGTGTGGACAAGGCCTTCCATCTATGTGAAATGAACGAAAAAATTATGAAAGAACAAATATACATGTGGTTTAATAATTTTAACTTCCGCCGACGCGCCGCGCTGACCGCACTGTGTTAGGCGCAATGCGTGAAGTATTCACGCAGTCTTGTAGGCGCTATGCGTTTCACGCCGACCGCTGCGCGCTGCTGACCGCACTGTGTTTGACGCAATGCATGAAGTATTCATACAGTCTTGTAGGCGCTATGCGTTTCACGCTGCCCGCTGCTCACCGCAGCGACTGCACTGTCTTTGACGCAATGCGTGAAGTATACATGCAATCTTGTAGGCGCTAATATGTGTTACATGCCGACCGCCACACCGAGGGCTACTCCTTTTCATCTAAAGTATGATTGCTCTCTGCGCCGCGCCGTTCCAGACCAAATTCCGTGTTCGGTTTCTCTCTTAGTCTTAAATGGACTAATGAATGGTGCTGTCTATTATATCACAGAAAGACGACAAACTTAGAAAACTTTTGTTTTTGCAACTTAAGGAAATAACGAGAGAACAACCAAAACCACTGATAGAAACAGTTTTTGAATTAAATTGTATGGTGGGGCTGCTTCGCAGCCCCTTATTTTTCCTGTACACTTTTCACTTTCACATGTTTTTTTTTTTTTTTTTTTTATTTATTTTCATTTAATTTTCTGTTTTGTCTTTGAATCGGGTCTAATTATTTTTTTGAGAGAATAAATATAACAAATGTTTTCAAAAATTGTAATTTTATTTAGTAAACTTTAAACTAAAATTTTGTTTTAATCTTCATACAAAATTATTTTTTCGGTTTTACATTTGTTTTCAAACTAATTTTAAAGAAGATCTTTTTTTATTTTTTAAATACTTTGCTTTTTTTTCGATTAAATTGTTGATTCTTCTTTTGCCATTTCTGTCCTGCTTTTCTTCCTATATTTCCTACAACTTTGCTCTTCTTCTTTCCTCCTTTTGTCTTTTCTTTTTTTGCTTCTTCTTTTTCTTCTTCAGTAGCTGTTCCTTCTGGTTCTTCTTCTTTTTCTGCTCCTGTTTTAACTTCATCTAATTTTTCCGCTTTTTCTTCTTCGTTTTTTCCATGTTCAGTCTGCATTCTGGTTCCGGTAATAAACTTACCTATATATGGATCCTTGAACTTTAAAGCAATAAGGTCCATCACCCGGAATATCAATTCGATTTGCAGAGAAAGAGGCAAAAGCAACAGCACTATTATAATTTCTGATATGCTTTATGAAATTTGGAGAATATAAAAATAATGATTTCAAATCGGTATTTGTCCGAATACTCGGTAAAGAAATTAAGCCATTTTGGCAGCAGTTATTAAAATGACCATTGGACATTTCACCCTGAAAATGGCGAGCATCACAATGATGACAAATTATATTCATTGAACCGACTGAAAATTTGGTAACAAAATTTTCATCAAAGTTCTGATCATCAATTTTATACTTCCGAAATGAAGAAATGAAACTTTGATTTTCTATACTAATAACAGAGTTAAGTTCTTGCTTCACTAAACGAACATGCAAAGAATTCTGGAAAACGCGACCACGTTTTGGAGGACGACCGCCTCGGTCATTGAAAATTTCACTCATAACAACTGTTAAATTTAAAATTAAAATTAGTAAAAATTATTATTATTTTAACAAAATCTTAACTGAAAAGTTCAATTTTTAAATTAAAAAAAATAAATCAGAAGAAAAAGGATGAAATGAAAATGGAAATTAATAATAAACATATTTATACACATTGAAAAGAAACAGCGTGAAAAGTTCTGATCGGAAATGAGAAAAAAAACGTGGAGGTTATTGACTTAAGGAGGAAAAATTGGCAATAGGAAAAAGATGGAACCAATCATGAAAAACCGTAAAAAAAAAAAAAAAAAAAAAAAACGCGGGAAAAGAAAAATGTAAGTTGATGGCAGTTGAGTGTTGGAAGTAACCTCACTTAATGATGATTGTTGAATGAAAACAGCTGATAAAAAGGCAGCAAACGGTAAAGTAAGATGCGTAGCAACAAAACTTTTCCGAAAAACAAAAAAAAAAAAACCCCACTTCCCCTCATCCAATTTATGAGTTTTTAGGGATTTAAAAATCGGGGACGAACCCCAGAAAATAATTTATAGTTTTCCCGAAGCATTGAGAACAACACCTTTCAAATGAACCAACGCCCCTCGCAATTAGTACAGTGGTTGATTCACAATTTCATTCTATTTTTCAAATTAAATATTAAGTGCTTCGCAGCCCCTTATTTTTCCTGTACACTTTTCACTTTCACATTTTTTTTTTTTTTTTATTTATTTTCATTTAATTTTCTGTTTTGTCTTTGAATCGGGTCTAATTATTTCTTTGAGAGAATAAATATAACAAATGTTTTCAAAAATTGTAATTTTATTTAGTAAACTTTAAACTAAAATTTTGTTTTAATCTTCATACAAAATTATTTTTTAGGTTTTACATTTGTTTTCAAACTAATTTTAAAGAAGATCTTTTTTTATTTTTTAAATGCATCCGGAATGCAGCTGCATTCCGGATGCGTTAAGGGGTGGGAAGGAGGGAGGGACGGACTGAGAAACTGAAAAAAGTACGTTACGTAACGGTAAATATTAAATAAACTTACATATATATGGATCCTTGAAATTTAAAGCAATAAGGTCCATCACCCGGAATATCAATTCGATTTACAGAGAAAGAGGCAAAAGCAACAGCACTATTATAATTTCTGATATGCTTTATGAAATTTGGAGAATATAAAAATAATGATTTCAAATCGGTATTTGTCCGAATACTCGTTAAAGAAATTAAGCCATTTTGGCAGCAGTTATTAAAATGACCATTGGACATGTCACCCTGAAAATGGCGAGCATCACAATGATGACAAATTATATTCATTGAACCGACTGAAAATTTGGTAACAAAATTTTCATCAAAGTTCTGATCATCAATTTTATACTTCCGAAATGAAGAAATGAAACTTTGATTTTCTATACTAATAACAGAGTTAAGTTCTTGCTTCACTAAACGAACATGCGAAGAATTCTGGAAAACGCGACCACGTTTTGGAGGACGACCGCCTCGGTCATTGAAAATTTCACTCATAACAACTGTTAAATTTAAAATTAAAATTAGTAAAAATTATTATTATTTTAACAAAATCATAACTGAAAAGTTCAATTTTTAAATTAAAAAAAATAAATCAGAAGAAAAAGGATGAAATGAAAATGGAAATTAATAATAAACATATTTATACACATTGAAAAGAAACAGCGTGAAAAGTTCTGATCGGAAATGAGAAAAAAAACTTGGAGGTTATTGCCTTAATGAGGAAAAATTGGCAATTCATGTCTTTCTCTAAGCGAATCTGATTGCCGCCAACTTAAAATAAAAAGAGCCCCAGACGCAGTTTTGGGGATGCGCAGTACTTAATCGCAAATTGGACGTGTTTCTGCCTAATGGAACTATGTGCATTAAGATATGAGCCCTGAGACCCATATGAATTTATGCATAAAAGGGCTCACGTCATAATGCACATAGTTCCGTCAGGCAGAAATACGTCCAATTTTAAGCTCAGAAAGTAGGGTTTGAGTGCCTCTTAGTTAATCTTTTGATTTTATTATTTTGTGCATAGTTCTTTTTACCACAAATACGTCCAGTCGATTCAGTCCGATTTTCTTTGCTCGTCTTCCAGGTCGCACGTACTTTTTCAAAGGGAAAGGATTCTGGAAATTCGACGATTTGCGGATGCGCGTAGAGAACGAGCAGCCACGGCCATCAGCTCAGTTTTGGATGGGTTGTCCCCCCAACCCGAAGAACCCAACCAAGGACAGACTTGCCTCTGAGGGCCGTAAGAATAAGTCAAAAAGCGACCCCAACGCCTCCTCAAAATCTGCCGAATCAATGACTGCCATACTCTTCATGCTCATCCTTCATTTTGTATACGTTCATCATTTGTAATCGATGCTGCCATCATGCTGTGAAATAGCCCTTCCTAGCACCGCCGCACGGTGGATCGAGTCAAATAGAGAGATTGGACACGGAACTTTTGACCAAAACTGCAAATTTTGATGTTTAATTCGTCACATTTTAAATTTTAAGGAGCGCCTGCAGACGAAAATTTAACGAGGAAACCAATGGAACCACTTTCAGAACCTCAACGTTTTGTATAAACGGAGTTATAAGCGTTTAAAGTTCCCAAATTTTGTCCGACCTCCTATTGACTTGGTCCATTGTGCGCTGGGTATTGAGAAAGAACGCCATATGAGCATTTGAATCTCGCCAAGTTTTCTCCGTTTAAAAATTTATTCTTTCGAGAATGAGTGATTTTTTATTTTTAAAAAAATCCCTTCGAAGTTTCAGGTACATATAGTCTTGCGATTTTAATGGTTTGAATAGTCAAGGAAGAAATGGATACACTGTACAGAAAATGATAAGAAAAAACAACGCAATAGTGTGCAATACACCCAAAAAATGGCTATGATAAGGCTACATAGATATAATGAACGCAGCTAGGACTTTTAACAAGGCAAAATACATGCCCATTTTTAACTGGGAAAAAGCTAAAACTTAAAAAAATAAAACAAGGAAAAGAGCATACAACTGACCGAGATAGCTGACTTGCTTTGATTCCTATCCCGGTCAGTTTCAAGCATAGAGGCGGATCCAGCAATTTGGCAACATCGAATTTTCTCCATTGAAACTTGTGTTAAATAATCGATTCTTGTCGGAGCACCTGGCTCCTTCAAGAATCGATACAATTCCATATGTTTAAATGGAGGAAAGAATGTTGCCAATTTGCTGGATCCGCCACTTTCAAGCTCAATTTTGTGTTTTAATTTTTTATAACGTTTGCTTTTTTCTAGTTCAGAGCGTGCATGCAATTAGCCCCATGCGTCCTGGTTCTGTTTATTTTGAGTGTAATTTCAGAAGGAAATACACTATTTTTTTTTCATTCCGCCCTGTCATACCCATTTTTAATGTATTTTTCTCGCACTGTACGGTTGTATCTTATCAGAGAAAATGTGGCAACGTCTAAATATTCATACGGTGTTTTTCTGTAATTCGGCAGATTAATACTCTGACCTCATTGGAGTGAGACGAGGACACTAATAGCTCTCTAAATATATGTGTACCAAATTTGTACTTCTTGGGCCGTATGTATACTTTCGATATGTATTGCTGAATTCTTTAGGCAATTTTACGTATTCATTTAAATCCTCTCTCTTGCTCATCCTCTTCAATGACGACTTCTCAGTGCAATAATCAGTTGGGTGTGTCATCATTGAAAAGACAAGATACATCTAGTTTCAAACTTTCATAACCTCCTAATTTTTTAACTGATGTTTTAGCAAAGATTAAAATTGAAATGACGCCTCTTTAGCAAGAAGTTTACCTAGACGGATGAACTGTCTCAGGTGAAAATGTTTTAATCTCTTATGACGTTAAAATGTTTGATTCAACTTGACATCTGAGACTTAAGGCTATTAGCGGCCAAAGTAATGTGTTAGATCTTTACGGCTTCAATAAAACTTGACTCAGCATACACTGATTCTGTCACAATTGTGTTCGTTTGGGAAGTGGCTTCATGATTTTTTACAGTTTATTCCCGAGAGTTATTCACTAACTTCGTTCCTTTGTTTTCCCTCCTCCAATAAAGACACGTGGACGAAGTAATGTACATTTTAATTTTAATTAATTCAACGTTCAAACAAAAAGCAGTTCACAGAATTCTTTCGTCGAAAAAATTATGTGAGCTCAAGGTGTATGAAGTCTCGGGTCATCGGCCATAGGAACCAAAAATACTTTGAAGTGCGTTTATAGCCCGTCCGCTAACTTCTACACCTGGCTGAGTTCTTGAATGCATGCAATTTCAAATGAAGCAATTTGTCAAATTCGACCTAACAAGTTCAGACGGGAGAGAAAATTAAAGGAACCTTATTTTTAAATGACTCTCGCATTTTTTGTTCAACCTTTTGCATTTACTTCTTGAATTGTGATATTAAAATACATAATTTTTATACTATATTGTAAAGACAATGGAAAGTGTGATAAAATAGACTAAAACCAAAAAAACACGGCTTTTTTCTCTACATATACATATAATTCTTTTCCTACCTCACTTCTATAATTTTTAATGGTTGATTCATTTTTAGCTCTGCCCATCTCATTAGGATACAAAGAAATATTTCATTGGAGGTACAGAAAATGAACATTCATCGAAAACCACATTTAGTCAATTCTCCAACAAAGGAACGTAACACCATTTCATATTGCAAATTGGTTCAAACTATTAATAGGGGATTATGATTAAAATTTCTGACCAAAATTTTGCTGATTTTTGCGTCTGAAGAATAATTAGTGAAATTTATAGCTAGGCACGCCCTAAAATTGTCTTATAAACAACTTGCCGATGGAAATTTTGCAATGTTGAAATGAAGTTGCGCTCTTTCGCCTGGAGCATATGAGGGGTTTGGAGGACGAGGCGCATAAGCGCAGTTTTTGCTATTTAGATAAATACGTGTTTAAAGTTTCAAAATCACATGGAGTCGTATAGCGTGAAGGAAGTTTAAAGGGCCTTTTCGATGCTTTAAAGTCGGAGTTTATATTTGAATTTTCCACAGAATAAACCCTCAAACTAGTTTTAGTCGAGGTTCTTAATATCTCAAGTTTTTTTAAAAAAAACTGCACTTATGCGCCTTGTCGCGGCGTCCAAGTCCCTCATATGATTTCTTACCCAATGGGCCCTTTAGGTTTTACCCTAGTATCACCCTACACCACTCTACATTACATTTTTTAAGTTATCCCTAAGATTCCCAAACCGGGTCTAATTTACTCGAGGCTTGCTAAAACACGTGCCCCCTGGGTTGTATATTAGGCCGGTTTATACGAATCACGAACTTCAGATATTGGTACTTAAATACATCCTTAAAAAAGAACCAGACATCAAATGGACCGCGTTAAACAGAAAGGAACCAAGCCACATCAGCTATTGCCAAATTTGATCGAGCAATTGCATTTTTTAGATGGAAACGGTTCTGCGGATTTACGTGCAAATTTCAGTGAATTTTTTCCATCGTACAAAGCAAATTCCTTAATATTTTCAAAGGAATCCGCACTAAAGTTCTCTCGTAAAAAATTGAATTGCCTTGTTAAATTTGACACCTGCTGATGGGTCTCGGCCTTTTCTGTCATACGAGGTCTAATTTGAAAAAAAAATGCAATGCCAACGCAGGCGAAGATAGACCACTTTTGGTAAAATGTGAGTAAAAAATTAAGTGGATAATGAATGGTCAGACAGGGCGTCTCAAATCCACGATGACTGCCTGTAAAAGGCAGTAGTGGTAACCGGAGGTGTAGGTATAACGCTGAAAGGAATTATCTGAACGGTGTTTGCGTGCAACATAGTTCCTTTTAGCATTAATACGCCTTATTTCAAAATGGACTACATTCTGCAATTTGGACCTATAAATTCCAGCCCAGTTTAAAAACAACGTATGAGCCATTAGTTTTCCTATGCACATATGTGTTTTTTCAGATGAGCCAGAATTTATAGGTCCAAATTGCAAAATGCAGTCCAAATATGCTTTTATTACATCTTCGAAAGTAAGGTACCGATTTCGGTGTAAGTAATATCCGCATTTAAAATCCTTTCATTCCATCCGAGAACCAAGAATCTTTTTATTCGAAATGTGAATAAAGCAAATCAGGTCTCGTGGGAATCATGGCGAAATAAAAAAAATAAATAAATAAATAAATAAACAAATCTCTAAAATCAAAAGTTGACGGCACCATTTTTGAAAAAATATACTGAGGAACATCATCCGGTGGTATGAATCATCAATGTTTTTATTTTTTCATTATTTTTCTTTTAGTAAAAGGTAACTCCGCTGTAAATATCGCGTATCCAGCAGTTTCTTTTCGAATTGCACAACTATTTGTAGTGTCGTTTTATTGGTACCTCATATGGAGACAGTCACCATCCTCAATTTCAGTCTTACTGAGGAGTAAAATTAATTGCGAACATCTATGTAATAAAACTGCTAGATCACTTTCAAAGATTTTATGCTATCGCACTTTAAAATTTTCCGTTCCGTCATTTAAAGTAAGAAGTCAAATACCTACTGATCCCGTAATCGAGTGATCGTGCACAATAATTAGAGGGCATTATCTGCTTTAAATCTAAAATTTACGACCAAAATTATCTACATTCACCAAAATCATTGCCTCATCTTAAACCCTAGTAACCCACGGATTCGGCCTGGATTGTCAGTTTTACGCCTCCTGACCAGCGGGCCGATTATTGAAACTGATAGACAAAGCTATAGACAAAGACGATAAAAGGGATTTGAAGGGATCCTATTGGTGGAAGCGGGTGTTGGCAATGGACGTAGGAGGTAGGTAATGGACTAACTAACGGCAACCCACGAGAAACCTGACAGTTAGTATATCATTTTCTTCCTTAGTCTATAAGAACCAATCATGTCAACCAATAGGATCGCTCTATACTCCCTATGTCTTCTTTGTCTATAGCTTTGTCTATCAGTTTCAATAATCGGCCCGCAGGTGTCATTTATCGGGTCGTAGATAAAGTCTTATAAAAAACAAATGAATCTTGAACCTCTCATCAAACTTCTAGACCAATATTATCCAGAAATCGTGGTTCAATTTAGAGTGTATTACATGAATCAAACTTTAAAAGTTACCCTCCTGCGCCGTTCAAAATTGACCGCCATCTTGGATTTGATGCACCCCGTTTGACCAGGGGCTTTTTTTGACACTACATTTTAAATTTACAACAAAAATGACACCTCACACCACACGAGATGCACATTTTAAATTACCTTGATGCTTGACAATCTAGACACGGTCGCCTTTTTGAATTCTTGAGAATAGCAAGGATAAGATGTTTTTCCAAACTCCATCAGCAGTTTCAATAATTTTCTCAAACTGTTAGAAAATACGGCAGAAATGCCAAGATTCGCGTTTTTGGCACTAAGAATTGACACTTCATCAGGAGATACGCATTTTTGCAATTAGTGTCTTGGACTTTTTGGTGAATTTGGATCATTTAAAGACTGAAAAAAGGGTTTCGAACTTAAAATTCCTTATCAGAAAAGATTTAGTTGGTCATCGATGCTCTATCCATCCATGCTTTACGCATTCCTAATGGAAGAGTAAACAAAGTACCTTTTCTTCAATTTTGATTATTCACAGTTAATAAAAAAAAAGCTCATTTTTGCATTCACAACCGCCTTTGACTAAGTTGCGATCTTGACAACAGCGACTCCTTCAGTTCCGTTTCAGAATAAGATGACCGAAGCAAGGGATTTAAAATGCACAATCTTATCCAGCCGCCTAAAATCTCTCCTTTGAAATAAGACGCAGAGACCAAAAACAATCTTATTATTTTTTCAAAATAATAATCCTCGGAATTTTTCGAAAATGCGGCTCGATTTAAAACCCGAAATTATGAACTTTTTGGTCAACATCATTGTAAAAGGCCATTCACAATGGATACAGAAAAGCGCCTTCAAATCAATGCGTTAACTTAATGCAAAATTCTGATACCACTATTCGTGCTTCAAGACAGTCATTTTGCATACCCGGCCATTTGAAGGCGAATCATCGACTTCAGGCTAAGGGGTACGAATTATATATATACGAAACCGGGGTCAGCCCCCTGAACCCTAAGGAGCAAAATTCGGGTGTCAGCCCCCTGAACCCTAAGTTGCCAAACCCGGGGGTCAGCCCCCTGAACCCTAAGGAGCCAAACCAGGGGTCAGCCCCCTGAACCCAAAGGAGCGAAACTCGGGGGTCAGCTCCCTGAATCCTAAGGAGCAAAACCCGGGGGTCAGCCCCCTGAACCCTAAGGAGCCAAACCGGGGAGTTAGCCCCCTGAACCCTAAAGATCCAAACCCGGGGGTCAGCCCCCTGAACCCTACGGAGCGAAACTCGGGGGTCAGCCCCCTGAACCCTAAGGAGCCGAACCCGGGGGTCAGCCCCCTGAACATTAAGGAGCCAAACCCGGCGGTCAGCCCCCTGGCTCCTAAGGAGCAAAACCCGGGGGTCAGCCCCCTGAGCCCTAACAAGAAAAACCCGGGGGTCAGCCCCGGAACCCAAAGGAGCGAAACTCGGGGGTCAGCCCCCTGAACCCTAAGGAGCAAAACCCGGGGGTCAGCCTCCTGAACCCTAAAGAGCCAAACCCGGGGGTCAGCCCCCTGAACCCTAAGGAGCCAAACCGGGGGTCAGCCCCCTGAACCCTAAAGAGTCGAACCCGGGGGTCAGCCCCCTGAACCCTAAGGAGCGAAACTCGGGGGTCAGCCCCCTGAACCCTAAGCAGCCTAACCCGGGGGTCAGCCCCTTGAACCCTAAAGGGCAAAGCCCGGGGGTCAGCCCCCTGAACCCTAGGGAGCCAAACCCGGGGGTTAGCCCCCTGAACCCTAAGGAGCCAAACCCGGGGGTCAGCCCCCTGATTCCTAAGGAGCCAAAACCCGGGGGTCAGCCCTCAGAACCCTAGGGAGCCAAACCCATGGGTCAGCCCCCTGAACCCAAAAAAGCCAAACCCGGGGGTCAGCCCCCTGAACCCTAAGGAGCGAAACTCGGGGGTCAGCCCCCTGAACCCGAAGGAGCCAAACCCGGGGGTCAGCCCCCTGAACCCTAAGGAGCGAAACTCGGGGGTCGGCCCCCTGAACCCTAAGGAGCCAAACCCGGGGGTCAGCCCCCTGAACCCGAAAGAGCCAAAACCGGGGGTCAGCCCCCTAAACCCGAAGAAGCAAAACCTATGGGTCAGCCCCCTGGCCCCTAAGGAGCCAAACCCTGGGGTCAGCCCCCTGAACACTAACAAGCCAAACTCGGGGGTCAGCCCCCTGAACCCTAAAGAGCCAAACCCGGGGGTCAGCCCCCTAAACCCGAAGAAGCAAAACCTATGGGTCAGCCCCCTGGCCCCCAAGGAGCCAAACCCTGGGGTCAGCCCCCTGAACCCTAACAAGCCAAACTCGGGGGTCAGCCCCCTGAACCCTAAGGAGCCAAACCCGGGGTCAGCCCCCTGGCCCTAAGGAGCCGCAGGTGGGGGCCAGTACCCTGAACTCTAAGGAGCCATACCCGGGGGCCAGCCCCCTTAACACTAAGGAGCCGAACCCGGGGGCCAGCCCCCTGAACACTAAGGAGCCAAACACGGGGGCCAGCCCCCTGAACACTAAGGAGCCAAAGCCGGGGGCTAGCCCCCTGAACCCTAAGGAGCCAAAGCCGGGGGCCAGCCCCCTGAACACTAAGGAGCAAAACCCGGGGGTCAGCCCCCTGAACCCAAAGGAGCGAAACTCGGGGGTCAGACCCCTGAACCCTACGGAGCAAAACCCGGGGGTCAGCCCCCTGAACCCTAAGGAGCCGAACATAGGGGACAGCCCCCTGAACCCTAAGGAGCCAAAGCAGGGGGTAAGCCCCCTGAACCCTAAGGAGCCAAACCGGTGGGTCAGTGATTTTCCAGTCGGAAAAGCTCCGCGAGTCCCTCGCTTCTAGCAACTCGCTGAAATCGCTTCAGAGTAAACGTCAAAAATTGGTCAGAAAAGCTCGTTTTTGACCAGTTTATGACTGATTCACGGCTCAGGAAGCTTCGCCGAGAGTCGGGACCATGCGGTATCGATTCTACGCCTCAAGCTACGTAGGATGCGACTGAAATCTAGAAATTTTTTTCTCAGTCAAAAATAGAGAAAAATCGACAGGGGTTACATGGACTAAATTTTTCGGGTCAAAATCGAAAGCTTGCCGATCGGGCCGAGACCAAGTAAGCTCTCTTGGAAATGACCCGCTGAGTGCGATTATCCGGTCGGAAAAGCTCCGCGAGTCCCTCGCTTCGAGCTAGCCGCTGAAAACGCTCCAGAGAAAGAGTCAAAAAGTGGTCAGAAAAGTGGTCAGAACTTTTACTGTACATCGGAATACTTTTATTCTGTACCTAGAAAAAATTTAACAGTCGCAAAAACGCCAAAAATGTATTGAGTATTCCACATTTTGATGTATGGAGGTGCACTCCGAAAAAAAATCATTTCGACCTTTAGGCGACAAAAGGCGACATTTAATTGACATCATTTTAACTTAAGGATATGTGGAACAAGATTTTTTAATCCGCAAAGCATTAACTAGAATTAAAAAAAAAGTTGGAGCTTCCTAAAAATTATGAATTTCACTGATTTCTATCATTTTTTGGCGTATGTTTGCAGTGTTCAAAAGCATACAAATTTCGGTTCAAAATTAATGAGACTGGGTGAAAAGGAAGTCGTTTGCCATCAGATGGATCCATGTAGTCCAAAAATTTACATAGATGAGGCGTAACTCGGTAAAATAAACACCTTGTAACGCACCACCGAATGCGGCCCACAATTAGCTAATGAAGACCTGTCGCGCGCTCTGTTGTTAGGGTCCGTCACTATCTTCTAATTCATTATTAGTCGATGAAAACTTAGGTGACGATCCATGAGAGTATGTATGATAAAGCTGTAGTGCCAAAATTTAATTTTTTCCACCTTCAAAATTTGAATAAAGTTCCGTTAAATAGGGTCTGTGGACCATAGTGGGCCGCCCCCCTGGCCACTAAGAAGCCAAAGCCGGGGGACACGAATGGTTGTATCCCTACGCCGTCATGAACGGACATTGCGGTCTCTAATTTCTGAAATTTGAGATAAGCAAAGGTTATTGAGGTTTTCCTGCGTACGGCCAATATTTGAGAATAATTGTCTTGATTCATTCAGGAGAGCCCAAAGGAACAAGATTATCAAATGTATTTTGTGCATCAATTCACATGCACTGAAAAAAAAAATTGCTAAAATACGGTGACAAATCACCAAATTAGTAAAATCAACCCGGTGTTCTTAATGTATTTTGATGAGTTGTCACCTTTTTTCACTATTTCATGTGTTGATTTTAGCAGTTTTTTTTTCAGTGTGGTGTAAATCCCTGTACAGATGGGAGCGCTGGGGTGGAAAGGGGCTATGTCAACAACACGTTACATCTTTAGAAAGGAGAGCACGGATTTGCACCTCTAAACTTAATAAGACACAGACCAGTAGGGCAAACAAAATTATCCAAATTTGGTGAATGTTGACCATAATTCTCGCTTCTTGCCTCTTTGAAGTTCAGCGTAGTGTTTAAAAACTTTATAAAATTAAAATTAATAAAGATAGTCATCTACATCAGATCAAACAAGGTATCAAAATGAGTAGTCAATGCAACTGTTGATAATTTCATGGTAGAGGCAAGCATGTGTCGATGAATTGCCATAAAATCAACCCTGACTTCGATTTCTTAAAGCCAGTAAAAGTCGTCAAATCTACAACAACGTGGTAAAATGCACTCCAAGGATATATTTGTGAACAAGCTAAAATACCACTTTTTCCTCATTAGTTTGCTGTACGCGGAAATGCGAAAACAATCTGCGGGAAAAACTGTAAGGATCAGGAAGGGGTTGAATCTCATTCTGTGAGCTTGGCAGTTTTGTGCACGCTGGTTTGCGTCGTCCCAATTTGCAGGCGCTTTGTATATTTTGCTATTCGAGACATTCCTAAACCTACACTGGAATGAAATGCCAGAAACATTCAGATACTGTGTAAATTATCGTAAATCGCTTGCAAAAGTAGAAAAATACGTCTCTCGGTCGCAATCAAATTTCCTCTTTTACATCATTTTCAAAAAAAAATTCATAAAGACGAGGGTTGCATCAAATTTAAAGGGCATATTTTTTTGTGCTCAAACAAACAACACGGGAAATTTTACGAATTTTGATCTTGAGATTGAATAAGGGTCAAAAAAAAATATGGTCTAAAAGATGAATCGTCTTTTCATATTTCTCTTATAATGTCGGGCGGTATAACGTACATTGTGAAATTTAAACTTACGCAAGGTGCTGTGACACAGACCACTGAATTTCATGAATTTCACTTCTGTGGAAATTACAATACCGTAGTATTATTATGATACCAAATTATTAAAATTGTTTAGAAAAAAAATTAATTTAAATAAGAAACAATTCAATTTTGGATTATGCTCTATCCAACCTCTGGATTTTGCTCTATTCGACCTCTCCTGGATTTAAAACTATTGATGATTCGTGAAAAACGACGGAATACCAAAATTCTACCTTCCGAACTAACTTCCTCGAGAAAAAAAACCCCGGTAATGAGGAGATGATCAAGGATCATTGAAATTTGTAGGTATTTATCAATTTTTTCAGGTCGAATCAATTTTGGTTTTATCAAAAGAAATTAGGAAACTTGCACATGGTTAAAGAAGCGGCGTTTATTCATAGCATTGCACTTAAAAAAAATAGAGATATTACTTTGACTTATAGTCTCGTTTTCCGTCGACAAAATTTGATTTTTTGAGTTAAAAAAGCATCGTTTTGCTATCGTCAAGTTCAAGTTAAAAAAAAAAAAAAACAGTAGCGAAACAACGTTCCTTTAACTCAAAATAACTGACTTTAAGTTAAATCTACACGGATTTAACTAAATGAAACCGATTTTTCGGGAAGAAACGACGATTTAAGTCGACGATTAATTATCTCGAAAATTTTTACTCCAGTGAGCAGAATACTGCATGTCATGCTAAGGAAGAACGCCATATCGACGGTGAAACTACCAAACCACGTATCTCGGTTTGCGACGTCGCAGACTTCCTGTCATACTTTATTTTTTAAATGAAAAACTACTTAACGTCCGGTCTTGAAAATTTCTGTGATTTTTCCTCTTCGTGCGGAGAAAATTCTGTGAAAATTTCAAGGAATGATATTGATTTGGTCTACTTCAAAAAAATAAAATGCGAGCGTAGATTTTTAAACACCGCAAACGAGATACGTGGTTTGGTAGTTTCACCGTCGATATGAGCTTTCAGACGTCGCCAAGTCTACTCCGATAAAAACCGGATTTATTAGGAAAATTGTGACTATTATTTTCCGAAATTTTCAGACAATTTTTTACGCAATTTTATCTAAAATATCTGAAAATTTCAAGGAAAAATATGCAAGCATGTTGTCAAAAATACATGTTTTATCGAGGGTTTGGCATATATTGCATGTTCATACGGCGTTCTTCCTTAGCACGGCATAATACGAGGCTCATCCAATGTTTGAACAAAAGATTTTCTGTGTCGTGGAGCATATGTAGGCCTGCGGAAAATGAGGAAAAAATGCTTACGGGTCCCTTGATATCAATCATGAGTCCGAAACTTTCGAAAAAAAATAAATTGTAAAAGTTTTCACGGCCGACTTTTTAGGGAGATAATTTCTCCACTCGATATGTGCGTACGTTCGTTCAAATTCTTTTGTTCGTCGGCTCTTGGCAGAAGACAAAGGAGGAGGAAGATCAGAGTTCTAAACAAAGCCGGAACAATTAGATGGGGTAAGTTCAGAAAATTACGGGGAGAAAATAATATCGTTGTGACTCGAAATAACTGTTGACAGTAAAGGTCGACATAGTATGAGCTGAAACCTCGAGGCGCGGAAAATAGTCGAGTTGACTTTGAACTTTCAGTTTCGATGCCCGATTGGATGGTACTAGTAATTCACTCTCAGCATATCGACTAAATCCGCTTTATAAATAGCGCTTTAACGTTTAAACGCTCAACGTTTAAATGTGAGCGCACCCGTCTATCATTTCCACGAGACAAAAAATGTTTCGCCGATCGTGGTGCTAATGCGAATACTGCCGTGCTAGGGAAAAACGCCGTATGAATTTTCGGAAGTTGCCAACTTTCCCCGAGTAAAACATGTATTTTCGAGGAAAGTTATGCAAATTTTCCGGTGAAATTTTCGGATTTGTTAGATCAAGTTGCGAACAAAAGTATCTGAAAAATTCGGAAAAAAATATCCAATCATTTTCCAGTAAATTCAGTATTTAGTAAAGGCAACCCGAAAACGTCTTAAGGCTCTTTCAGCGTTTTTTCCTTAACACGGCAGGATACCCGATGCCAATTTGATGCCTTGGTGAGTGGTGTTTTAAGAAGCCTTTCTCTTTAAGGGGGGGGGGGGGGCACAGAGGAGCGGGTCTGAGGGGAGCGATTTCGGTATCGCCCTCTCCTTGGAGGAAATGTGAGAAAAAAGAAAAAAAAGGAAAACAGATTCGGCGATCGGAAGCAGTGCCTTAGCAAATATGGTTATTCGCGCCTCTGCGATGCAATTATTAGTTCCACAACAAAATAGGTGAAAATAGAAACTAGCATATTTAACTTTCTTGAAATTACGATTTCTAAACTGGAAACTTCAAATCTCCATAACTACGATTTAGTTTGACATTTTTGGACCCCTTTCCCTCATTTTTTTTTAGCAGGAACACCAGGAAGGTCTAGTGTTAAAGACTGAATCTTAAGTTTAAAGTGGACTGAGGTCAATATTTTGTGTAGCCGATCACATTGTAGACTTTTGAATAGCCTCGCATAATTTTCACAGCATAATTTTCGATTCTCAAGAGGAGATCAATATAACCTCTTCAACTGGGGGCAAACCCTCCCCCATACCTTTCCGTACCCAGATCTGCAGATCATCAGGCAAATGACACCTCCTGATTTCTCCCTCTGCTATTTAGACCCAACCTTTGCCCGGATGTCACTTTTTTATTTTAAAATTTTAATTTTAGCATTTGTTTTCAATTCAGAATGGGCATGTTGGCCCAAAACGCCCTGGCTGTGTTTTTTAAATATACACTCGAATTTTAGCTATTCAGTATCCATGCTTTTAGTATTTCCTTCTTGTATTTTATCGTTGAGCTGACCTAATGCGTCGTGTTTCTCCTATATGAGAGTACACTGAAAAAAATTATCGGCGTTTTTACCAAAGGCCCGTTGGTACCTTTAACATCTCACTTTTTTTACCAATTACTGGTAATTTTACGAAGACAGACTGGTAAGCTTACCTAAAAACCGGTATTTTATTGTTTTTTACAGGTAAGAATACCACTTTTATTGGTAATCGATTCCCGGTAACTTTGCCATTTTATCTCGGTAATTCTACCACAGTCGATAAAAAATAATGGCGTTTTTACCAAGGTCCAGTAAAATTACCGAGAAAGTTCAATAATTTTACCAAAATTTCTCGGTACAATTACCGATTCCATAAATGGTAATTTTACCAAGAAAAAACTGGGATCAAATAAAACCCTGAATTCTTGGTAATTTTACCCTTTTCCTAGTAAATACACCGAGATTTTTTTTCAGTGTAAATAAAATAAGCAAATTCTATGAAATGATCTCACAAAAATAGCCGCTAAACTAACAGGTTGGTAATAGAGAGTGTCTACCGACCGAATTCCTTCGAAAAGGAAAGGTCCATTGAAAACAAATCGAGGTGAACTAATTCCAAGTCAAGTTTGTGGCTTGACCCCTCCACTTTAATTAACGCTTGAAAATTAGAGCTTTCAGAAACTAATTTGGGAGCTTTTATTAGCGCGTTAAGAGCGTCACCCAATCGTCGTTGCCTTGTTGAGTATTTGGCTACGTTTGCCACGTTACACAAAAAAATCCAAATATTAAGAATTCAATCACGCAAGATGTGGTTGACTCAGAGCTTAGGACAAATTGAAATATTTCGTCGAGATCTTTGTATAAATTTAAGTGTAAGTTCCCACAAAATTATGACGGGATAATTGCCATTAATCTATTCTCCAGAGTTTTCTCAGCGCCTACTAAAATTTGCGGTTGAATCATCTGGATATCTGAAGCGGTCACTCAATTTTTACATCAGGTCTACTACAAAATTACAAGTCTATTTAAACATAATGAAGGTCAGTATCTTTATATTTTTTAGTTTCCTCAGACTAATTTCTTAGCTCGAATATCAAAGCAAAATTAGGCGTAAGTTTGGTTCAATCTATATGTATTTAGTTTTTTCCCACGTTTTTGCATTAAGTTTTTTTTTTTTTTTTTTTTTTTTCAAGACACTTATTCTTGCTCACCACTTTTACCAAGAAAATACCCCCCCCCCCCCAATAAAATTGTCCTTCTGTTTTATTTGGCATAATATGTTTAGTCCGCCACGTTTAAAATGTTAATAGATGTAATATGTGAATCGCATTTAGCAAAACTGAACCACCGCGATTACAGTGTTGTTAAAATGTTGCTTCTTCTTGTTCATTTAAAAAATTTCCCAGAACAGCAAATAGATTTTGCTTCCCAATTACTTCTTAATTTTTAAAGAAAATAATTGTGTAAATTTCAATACTGTACATGTATTAAGTATTTTTTTTTTTAAAAAAAAGAAGACCTTACACAATCTTTTTTTTATTTATTTATTTTTGTAATTACACATAAAGAATTACTAAGTCCATTTTTAGACCTTACGGGTCTTTACAAATTTTTTCCTTTTATTACAATAGAATAGGGGTGAACACCGCTTTATAGATAGAGGTACTTCTGAGGAGAGATGATGGTGGATGGATGATAGAGGATGAAGCGAAAGTACAAATCTTGTAAAAAGCGGGAAAAAACTATCTAATATGTACTAACTGTAACAATTCTTAGAACTAAATGCCTAGTGAATCTTTTTAATAACAGTACTTTCGCCCCGTCAGTCGACCAAGACTGTGGGGGGTCAGAGGCACGCAGTGGCGTGGCGTGCTTTGCGATCTATCGATATTTTCCCATTTAAAGCCGTGGTAAATAATCGATTATCAAGGTGTTCGCTGCGAACACCCCGTTTATCGATACTTTTCCATAGGTTTAAATGACCGATCAATCGATATATCGCAAAGCACGCCACGCCACTGGAGGCACGAGCCTAACATCGACGGAAATGAGCCGTGCTTGAAAACAATCTTGAATACACTGTAATCACGCTGGTTAATTTTTGCTCAATGCGAACCATGTAAGCTATAAAATCTAATCGGCCAGCAAAAACGTAGATAATAGTATCATTTGAATCTAGAGATCGTTTTTAATTTCAATCACCACCAAATAAACTTAAAATTTTGTAAGATTCCCGCTCGTTTATTTTTATTTATGAGGTGACTCTCTCTTCCGTCCGAGTCGAAAAACTCTGTAAAGTTGGCAGCTTCAAAAAGTGTCATCAAGAGGAGGCCTGTCGCGCCCAAATTAAAGATGCATCTCCTCTTATATTTATGCATTGTCACCAAATCTAATCCGAAAAGTTCAGAATTATTTTATACAAGAATGAAATCGCCGAGTTCGAATCGTCGTCAACAATTTAACAGATACCAAACCTTAAAAGTAACGTGAAGAACAACCTACTTTCTTCAAAAGTTTTATAATCAGGAGCGCGATGTGTTCGAATGTCATGCATTATGCGTGGTGCATGTTGCATGAACACATCTAGACGAGTGAAAATTCGAGGTGAAAACGAGAACTCCTTCACTTTTGCAATTATGCAATTTTTACTACTTGAGAGTTAAAATAATTGCATCACTCAATTAGGGGCTCGGAGGACAATGCGCATAAGTGCAGTTTTTGAAGAAATTGAGATAATAATGATTTCAAGTTGAACTAGTCACAATGCATACTCTGTGGAAAATTCTATCGCAAAATTCCAAATTTTAAGCATCAAAAAGCCAGTTTGAACTTTCTTTCCGCCCCAAGGATCCATGTAATTTCGCAACTTCAAACACGCATTTCTCAAAATTGCAAAAACTGTACTTATGCGCTTGGTTCTCCAAGCCCCACAATTGTCATTAACTTTTCAACAGATACCAAAACGTGAAAGTAACGTAAGGAACAACATCCAGCTACTTTCCTCACAAGTTTTAAAATTAGGAGCGCGCTGTGCTCGAATGCTCTGCACGCATGATGCATGAACACATCTTGATGAGTGAAAATTCGAGGTGAAAACGTGGAACCCCTTCACTTTTGCAATTATGCAATTTTTGCTACTTGAGAGTTAAAATAATTGCATCACTCAATTCAGCCTCGTCGGAGCGATCATGATCGGATCACAAAAAAAATATAGACGTGGTGTCCAACCAAGAATCGGCGGTATTTTTGTGTGTCAATCGATGACTTCGTCTATTATGACAGGACATTCCTTCATATTTTTGAGATAACTAAACACAGTACGGGAGGAATGAGCCAAAATTGTATGGGTGAATTCACGAGGCCATTTCAATCCAGTCTCAAGTTCTGTTCGTTAGTGTATACGAACCCTTAATTGTCTCTCACTTACTCCCTAAGAGATATGATTGGTGTAAAGATAGAGAGCAGAAGTTTAAAATTTCCATTGCATTGTGTGGCCTGGAAGCAGTGGTAAGGCGTGAATGAGCAATTATCGATACATCCCCATTTAAAGTTATGGTAAAGAATCTATTAGTAAGATGTTCGATGCAAATTACTTACGATCCTTTTTCATAGGTTTACATGGCAGATCAATCGATAAATCGCAAAGCACGCCACGCAACTGCCTGAAAGTATCACACGCTTTGGCACTAACGAAAAAACCCGGGAACGGAATGCACAGTTTCTCATGAGCTCGAGATAAATGACCCACCGTTTTCCCTTCAATTCAAAGGAGATGCAATTTGAAATACAGGGAATTCGATACAGTTTTGACCCTCACGCAGGAAGCAGGAGGGTAATTTCAAGGATTGAGTGGTGCAGCTACGACCCAAAAGTACAGGTATATGTATATTCCCACTTGTTGGCCGAAGGTTCGCCATAACTCACCAAAACTCACCAGTTTAACTCACCTCCCGGCCAAAGTATCTCAAGCGCCATGCGACGTTACAAAATTTCCGCCTCCATTTTATTTCTTTACAGAGAAATTTTTGGTTGAATCTGTTTGAAAATTTCACTGAATTTTATCGGTAGCACTAAGAAAATTCAGTGAAATTTTTGGACAGCTTCGTTGAACGATTTCTCTGTAAAAAAAATTAATTGGCGGTGAAAATTTTGAAACGTCACATGGTGGTTGTGATACTTCAGCCGGGAGGTGACGACATGTTATTTAACAATTTTTTAGTGCATATAAAAACCACTGCTCATCTGAACATGCAAAACGCTCTTCCGTTAGAAAAGCGACAAATTGATCGATCTATTGATTGGACATCAATACAGAGGGTTAAGTTGCTAGACAGCAGGAGCGTATTCTTTGGAATGTACTGTTATGAATTGAGATTTTTTAGTGTATTTTCCGCGGAAAATGTACTTTTTTCTGTTCAAAAGTACATAACATGAAAGAAATTCCAGGAAATCTTACTTTCAATCGAAATTACGTAAATAATTAAGGCATATACCGAAGAGATTCGCATGCCGCTTGAGATATTTTGGCCGGGAGGTGACAAAATCATAGCTTTCCTCAATTCTCGATTTGCCGTCATTCGAATCCGATTTCACACGAAAATCCGGCAACATGCGTGGTGGGGCGGCGCAGTTAGTGAATCACAATCAATTTTCCAACGGTCATGTCTAGGGATCAACAGATGGATTTTCTTCACCCACGAACTACTGTCAACCCGTCCCGTGCTCTCAGTTTTTCACCCCTGATGCCTGACAGACTCGAAAAGCTGTCTTATAAACCCAGACGTATCCACACAAGTTATCCGAGATTTTACTCTTCCAACCGGCCACATCGTCGGTTTTGTTTACGGCTGTTTTGACGCGCCGTTTCCAAGACTGGGAGGAAGTCGGCTGTGAAGTTTGAGTTTAAGGTGAACTTAAATCCCTCCCAGATATCATCATTCTACTGCCGTGCTAAGGAAGAACGCCGTATGAACATTCGAGAATTGCCAAATTTCCCTTGAAATATCACGTATTTTTGACATCATTCCTGCGTATTTTTCCTTGAAATTTTCAGATGTTTTAGATTAAATTGGGTACAAAATTGTCAGAAAATTTTGGAAAATAATATTCGCAATAGACCACTAGACAAGGTACGAATTTAAGCATTCCGATACATGTTTCTTAACCAAAATTTCACGCTTAACACGATTCGCGCAACGAAAATTACCGTAATTAACTCCTTACGAAGATATTTAATGATTCTTGATGCGTGAATTGAAACCACCCGCTCATGAAAACTCAATGCTCTACGTGATTCATATCGCGCGCTAAACGTTATCATAAACGTCTCAGCGATATAAAAATCTGGCAACCTCAGTCTTGACGCTTTGGCTCAGCTATAGCAAATTGCTTATAGCTTGAACAACACATGGTGGGAAATGAACATTGCTCGATTGAGGAGATCGCTGAAACCGTTGTAGTGCGCGATTTGACTCACGTAGAGTTTTGAGTTTCTTGTGAGCGGGCAGTTCAAATTCCTCGTAACCAATATGAAATAAAAACGTTAATATCTTCGTTAGGAGTTGGTTTCAGTAATTTTCGTTGTGTGAATCGTGTTCTACATGAAATTCTGGTTAAGAAACATGTATCAGATCGCTTAAATTCGTACCTTGTCTAGTGGTCCATTGCCAAATTTCCCTTGAAATATCACGTATTTTTGACATCATTCCTGCGTATTTTCCCTTGAAATTTTCAGATGTTTTAGATTAAATTGTGTACAAAATTGTCAGAAAATTTTGGAAAATAATATTCGCAATTTTCCCAATAAATTCGGTTTTTATAGGATGAAACTTGGCAACGTCTGAAGGCTCATACGGCGTTTTTCCTTAGCACGGCAGCATGGTGCTCACTCTCAGGCAGTGGCGTGGCGTGAACGATCGATTATCGATATCTGGCCATTTGAAGGTATGGTAAAGAATCGATTACTAAGGTGTTCGCTGCGAACACCCTGAATATCGATCTTTTTCCGTAGGTTTAAATGGCAGATCAATCGATACATCGCAAAGCACGCCACGCCACTGCTCTGAGGGTTGGATTTTTGGGTCTTGACGCCTCAGGATTGTAAACACACCCGCAGAAAATTATTGCTTTTGATGAGCTCCTATCGATGGCCGAAATTCAAAACCACGTATCTCCGTCTGCAAAGTTGTATACTTCCCGTCATACTTTATTTTTTCTTCAGAAAACTAGGCAACGTAATTTCTAAAAAAATTTATTTAATTTTCCCTCCCTGTTAACAGAATATTCAGTATGAATTCGGGGCAATTAATTTGGCTTGTTTTCCCTCTGAAAAATAAAATAGGATCGCGGTAATTTTAAAGCACCACAATGGGGATACGTGGTTTCGCACAGTGGCGTGGCGTGAACTGCGATGTATCGATTGATTTGCCATTTAAACCTATGGTAAAGAATCGATTATTAAGGTGTTCGCTGCGAACAACCTGTTTATCGATCCTTTTTCATAGGTTTAAATGGCATAACAATCGATATATCGCAAAGCACGCCACGCCACCGCACCGGTTTCGCACTTTGGCCATCGTTATATGTATTGATTGAAGAGCGTTGTGGACAGGGCTCATGAGTTAATGAATCCCCGGTAAATGATTCAGCAGTAGCCGCTGACGTCACTGGCGCTTCATAATGCCCATTCATTCTTACGGCCATCTACTAACGAGCACACCCCTTCTTTCCCACCCGTACATAGTTCTATTTAGCAGAAGTACGCCCAATTATATTTCCATTCAGATATTAACGTGCCAAAATAATAACAATTAGTATCATCATATCCGTACATCAGCACGGGGAAAAAATGAATCGCTGATTTAACAATTTAATTGTTAAAAAAAGTGACTGCGATGTTTCAAATGTACATTTTACAACAGTGAAAAGCGAATTTAACCGCGGGGGAGGGGGGATAAAGCAGCATTTTTTTGTTGTCAAAGTATTATTTTTGTGTTGCAAAATCTACATTGAAACATTACAGTCACTTTCTTCACGGAAAAAAAAAACTTCGTGCTTGGGACCTGAAGTTTAGGTCATATGGATCTCTGAAGTTTTCGGATTGAGCATCTGAACACTTTAGGTCTAGCTGTCGAGGTTCGGATCACACATCTGAAACTTCAGCTCTTACATCTGAAGTACTTCGGTTTTTACATCCGAAAAACTTCGGTTCTCACATCCGAAATACTTCGGTTCTCACACCTGAAGTACTTCAGACATAAGAACTGAAGTTTCAGATGTGTGATCCGAACCTTGACAGCTAGACCTAAAGTGTTCAGATGCTCAATCCGAAAACTTCAGAGATCCATATGACCTAAACTTCGGGTCCCGTGCACGAAGTTTTTTTCTCCGTGTTTTTAACTACAAAATTGTTAAATCAGCAATTTAATTTTTTCCGTGAGTAATCAGTATCATCTATCCGGCTAAAAACTTTGATTTCAGGAAACTTGGTGGCTAAGTGCAGCTGACCACGCCTCTGGACACAGAGGGAGAGGGGGCCCTGGACCATGTGGAAGAAGGGGGGGGGGATTGCAAGGGTCCCCGAAGATGTCTGACCGGTTGCCAAGTTCGAACTGTGTCAATCACAGCTCAAACAGTCAACGCCGTTGTAGCTTTCTCACGCAGAGTTGACAGATCGCAACCGTTCGCCCAGATTTTTCCATCATGTGTCGTATGAAATAGATGATTTTTCCGCAAAATCGGAATTGATGTGCTCACGATCTTCTTCACTCTGCATAACCCACTTTCGCATCTCCGATTTTCCTCGGACTCTCCTCTCCAACCCATTAGCCCCCCCCCCCCCCATGTGCTCATCTTAGCCCCTGAAATCCTCCTCTTCATCTCATAAAACAGCTACATTAGGGTGAAATCCCTCCGGGGCTGTTCGTAGATACGTAAAGCTAAAACTCGTGCCTTTTTTACCCCCTTCCTTCCTACCCCAATGACCTGCAGCACGCCCCTCAAAAAAAAAAAAACTTATTCCCCTCAGAAAAATCCCAAAGTAGGAGAATCCCTGATAAACCTCAGTTATGTGGAATTGAATGAAGAAATGAATAGAGGCAAAATTAAAAAAGAACATGAAGACAAAATAAGTAGTCCGAATATTTTTAATTTTTTTTATTATCCTTTAAGTCATAGAGAAATATTACAAAATTTTCATTTTTTTTTTTACAAAATTTCATCCTTACCCCCCCCCCCCCCCCGTAACGTCCGTCGGACGTTCATCAGTAGACTATTGTTCTGTACTTCATTTTCTGCGCGATTTTTACTTGTGAACTTTATAAAAGAGGGCTTGTGGTAAGCAGCAATAATTAAAAAACGTTCAATTAAAATGTAAGAATAGTAAATAAAAAGAGATCCTCTTTAAAAAAAGGAAGCTAATACAATGTCAAACGTTGCACAAAGCAGTCCTGCAGGGCCCCCTCCCAGCCTACGTGACGCATCTGTAATGCATATAGAGCTCCTTTTCCTTAGGCTTTGTCTACACGAGCCAGTTCGTAGAACTTCGGACGAACTTATTCCAGGTACTTGTTATTACTCAGCTATAACCTGCTCGAACCACCCAATTTGAAGTACCGATTTGTCAGTACTGCCATTTCATTTTACCAAAAATCCGGGGGTTCCCGGAATTAATTCCGAATTCCGAAAGTTCCGATCTTTTTAAAAAATCTCGGGGTAGAATTCCGAAATGCTCCTGGATTTAGTTCCGAAGATCGTCGGATTCGATGGAAATTTCGTCAAAAGTGAAATAATAATCGGTCAAACTGACGAAAAACCCCTAAATTTCGAGAAAATTATAAATGTAGCTGGAAATTATAAATGTAGCTGGAAATTACTCTGGGAAACCCGGAGATTCTGAGTAAAGTTTTGTCGAGAAATCGCAAAAGTTCCGAAATTCGGAAACCATTCCGGGAAATGACAGCACTGACTCGTGTGAACAAGGCCGCAGAACGTTACGTATTTCATGGAAAATCAAAGAAAAAAAACAAAAAAAAATAAAAACAAAAAAAATCCCTGATCGGGAAGTACTCGCAAATTGCGTAAAAGCGCCTCTGTTCAGGTGAAAAATACGCAAAAGACGTCATCAGTTATTTCGTTCGTTCTTTCATATAATACTGAAAATCAGAGGCCTGGCTTGAATTGCGATATATCGATTGTTATGTCATTTAAACCTATAGAAAAGGATCGATTAACAGGGTGTTCGCAACGAACACCTTAATAATAGATTCTTTACCGTAGGGTTACATGGCATAACAATCGATATATCGCAATTCACACCACGCCACTGCTGAAAATGTGTATAATGACAGCTGCGGTCGATCAACTGGGTTGACGTACTACGGGAAAACCTCCATTTTCCCGTTTTTCTCGACGTTCTCTGTTTGCAATTTTTTTTTCTCGGATGTCAGTTACCCCAACGGATTCGAGCGCTCCTGTCAAATTTTTAAGTGTGCTTCCGCTGAACAGCGCTCGGTGCCACGATTCGAGACAAAATTCACGTTGGGCGGTGGCGTGATTCGGAGCACTCAGCTCGGCTTTCTGTCTGATGAGTTTTTTTTTGTTTGTTTGTCTGTTAGTTTTTTTTATTTGCATCCCATGTTGCGCAAATGAGTTTTTTTTGGAACTTATTACCCTGCAGGAGCGTCACATTCTCGAGATATAGGAGTTCAACAACATTCATCATTGATGTCCGATCGTAACTTTGCGATCCTCAGGAAGATTATAAGGGAATTTGAAGATCAACTTATGTACCGTCCTAAAATTGTGTCAAGCATTTTTGCCGCTTTTTCGGCCCCCTTCTTCCCCATATATCAGGCCTTCGCTCTCTCTCTCCCCTCTTTCTCCGAGGAGAATTGAGGTACTCGGAGGACAAGGCGCATAAGTGCAGTTTTTGGCAAAATCGAGATCAGTGGCGTGGTGTGAATCGCGATGTATCGATTGTCATGCCATTTAAACCTATGTCAGAGAATCGATTATTAAGGTGTTCGCATGCGAACACCCTGTTTACCGATCCTTTTCCATCGGTTTAAATGGCATAACAATCGATGTATCGCAATTCACGCCACGCCACTGATCGAGATATTAATGATTTTAAGTAAATCTAGTCTTAATGTACGTTTTGTGAAAAATTTGCTCCCAAATTCCAATTTCCAAGCATCAAAAAGTCAGTTTGAACTTTCTTTCTGCGATAAGGATCCATGTAATTTCGAAACTTCAAACACGTATTTCTCTAAATAAACAACTTCACGAAGATCAACGATTGGTGTAATATTTTAAAGGAAATAAATACTGAAACATTGAAAGTTGGATACACGTTCACTATCTCAATAACGGCACGAAATACCTCTCTTCTCCTTTAATTCCACATTTGAACAAGAACTTAAAATTTAAATGACACTAATTTTTAAAGGATAAGAAAACTCTTCAATAAATGATTCCTAAAAAATAATTAAAATAAATAGAAATAAATAGAAGCAAAATTTGGAGGAAATAATGGCGCACTTAACAAAAGATATATAGAAGTTGACAATGTTGAGATGATTATCAATTTTTTCACTCAATTTAATACGCTTCACAAAAGTCATGTGTACTGTTCCTGTTTAGCCAAAATGGAAATTATTTTAGTTAGATAAATTGGAAAAATAAAGGTTCTTTAAAACATATGCATACTCGATCACGAAAAATCCGCACTGACTTGAAATAACATAGCATTAAAATCTACTATTTCAAGGAATAGTTTTCTAAGTGAAAGCAGAGAAAGCGTGTGAAATAGAGGAACTGGTGTACCAACTAGAGTTTAAACTTAAAAGCTAATTTTGCGATTATTTGCTAGACTCAAAATGAAAAAATTAAGAATAAAGAAAGTACAAGATTTTCCCCTTCATGAAAAGTTCACGCAAAATACATCGAGTCTATTAAATGTTCCTAAAATCAACTCGCACAGATTAGCGTTTACTGCTGCATTTAAATTAGTCAATTTAAATTTTCTACACGTGAAAAATCCACAGTCAAGTTAGGATGAGTTCGTCATTGAAGAAAGTTTATTGTTGGTTTCACAATACTTTGAAGTCGTAAGAATTTTTTATTCGCTGACTCTTACATTCGAAGAAAAGCCAAAGGCGCCCAGCTTTTGAGTTATTTTTAATCGCACACACTGCGTATAAAAGGTTCTTATAGCAAATTTAGCAAAATTATAATATGATTGGCTTTTCAATATTGCGTGATGAAACTTCATTAATTCTCAGCCAAAGTTTGTCTGGTTCCAGGTACAGGCAATAGTGACTTCGTCACCAGATGATCCAATTCCCCTCTGGTCTTAACGAGTTGCCTACAGTTTTTCGTGGCTGACCACACCCATGCTTTAAAACATGTAGGCCACCCGACCCAATATTTGCCGCACCTGGGGTCGATGTCTTGTTGTTCACAGAAGTCCAGAAAGTACGAAGACAGAATACATTTGCAATTCGGCTGGCCATTTACCCATGCGAGGTACCCACTCGCAACTGGGCGCCAAGCATTTTCGTAGAATACGTGGTAGTCATGCGTTACCATGCAATTGAATTTACAGATTGCAACTTGATTGGCGGCTGGTGGTGGTGGAACCTGTTGCCCGGCAGCGTTCAATTGAGGGACATTAGGTTGTTGGTTCGGTTGCTGGTTCGGTTGCTGGTTCAGTTGCTGGTTTCCTGGATGCATACCTGTTGAAACAAAGGAACGTTAACATACCAGTTTACTAGACAAACTACAAATTTAAGCATTTTGAAATGCGTTTTCTCATCAAAATTTCTAATAAACTACGTTTCGTACAACGAAAAATACTGTCCAAGTAGGTAGTATTTTTTATTGGGAAGGTCAAGGCTCTGAGAGATTAAATTGCGATTTTTTTACGAGTTTTTGCAGGCGATAAAATCGCTAGGATCATCAACATCTGAGCAACATCCTCAATCTTGTCGCAATTTTATCTCTGTAAAATCGCGTTCGATAAAATAGAAACTTTATCTCAATTTATCACGATTTTTTTCGTCGGATAACACTGCGATAAATCGCCGCTGATGATACGTTTCCCATTCAAATCGCAACTTACTGCGATCATTGCTGCTTGTGTAAAAGTAACCCCCTAACTAAGATATTAACTTTATTGGAGGTTTTAGGACATTCCGTCAACGATTTTTTGTCCGCGCACCTGTTTTTTCCAATAATTTACGTTCACGCGTTTTTTCGGCACAGGAGTTTTGGTCCACGTGCCAATTGAGACCCAAAGTTAATTGACCCACATGTAAATACAAACGACGGTTGCTCACGACGTTTTTGGATGAAAATGTATAATGTCTTGGAAGAATGACGGTTTGCTTGTTTTTTGTTTTGTCTGTTTGGTCCAACGGAGAATAATATATAGTTGAGAGTTTTGGTAAAAATGGGGGAGCGTCAATTCCATGAGACAAAATTCACTAAAACTCTCTACACCTCTTTGGTGTGCCAGGAGTTAATTATCTTTCAAGAAATTCCCACCTTGTTATACCTATGAACCGGATAAACCTCTATATTTGCCTCAGCAAAAGGCTCTTAAACTTTTCCTGTGTGCGATAAGTATCTTGATTTATTTTGCCAGGAAAGATCTGTACTTTTAAAGGATGCCTGTCATTCTTAATACGTTCAATTTCGTATGATACTGTGCCAGCGCGAAACGCGCATTGGCGCCTACAAACCTAAGTGGATACTTCAAGCATTGTGCAATGCGTGAAGTATCCACTTAGGTTTGTAGGCGCCAGTGAGCCTCTCGCACTGGCAGCACGCCGCTCCGCTCTGTTAGGCTGTAATATGTATACTCGCATAGTCAGCGTTTTTTAACTTATGATTTTGAAATGTTTGCGCACTCTGCATTGATTATTCTCATTTAAATTGATGGCAAAAAAATATGTATCAATTCATCAAAGGATAATAATAATATAATGTGTGTTTTTTTAAATATTGGTGGCTCCGTGTCAAATTCAATGATTTACAAAGCACTTTAATTTTTTCTTTTACATTTTGTGCTTTTATTTTGCTGCAGCGAGATGTACGCGCAACCAAACGCTTAAAGTTTGACGTATTTGACTCTAAAAGATCGATGTACAATGGGTTAAAACTAAAGATTGCGTGCTTCTTGATTTTTTTTTTCCTCATTTATTCATTTTTGCAGTTTCTGTCGGCACAACTGCGGCTCATTGAGATTAATGTCGCTTGGAAAAGGTTTTCCAAATACTTGTCACATTTTAAAAATGTAAATGTTTTCAAAATGAAGTAAAAATTTCGTAAAGAAAAAATTTAAAAAATGAAAGTAAGTACCTATACATATATAAGGTATATTGTACATCGAATATTTTAAGGATAGGAATAAAACGAAACATTCACCATTGACAATTTAAAAAGATGATTCAAAAGGAGAAAGTAAAAACATTTCATTTAGAAAATGAGCAACCATAACAACACCTCCTTCTCTCTCAATTTCTCATTTCCATATTGTCAGTATAATTTTACAAACCGACTAAAATATAACGCTTGGACCAAGTCACTGTTGCTTATTTTACGTGTGGGCTTAAACTACTGGACAAAAAAGGTGCGCGGACAAAAAATCGTTGACAAAATGTCCTGAAACCTTATTCGGTGAGGAAAATTCAAACTTTCCCGCTCATAGAAAAATGGTGGGGATTTTCAAGCGTGATGAACAAAATTTTTAGCCCTGCGTGGTCATCTATGGTCATGCCAACCCTGGAATTGTATTGAATAGAACATATAAATATCTTCGCAAGAATTCACTGGTGAAATCTTTCATGCTATAGCGTGGTACTCCTCAAATACTGTCTTACTTTGCAGAAGATAAGTTTAAAAACATATAGCTGATGACACCATCAGCTAAACAAATTTTATGAACAATTAAACCGTTAAAATCCCTTAAGCTTCGTCTTAAACAGGCTATATGAGAGACTTCCTAGCACACAAATAGTAAAACTCATACATTAATGAACTGCACTTAACTAGATCAAAATCACGTTACAACTATCGTGACGAATGAATTATCAATATTAATAGGACCAGTATGTCTTCTTCATATACTTACGTGTTGTATGGATTACTGAAAACTGAATTCGAAACTCTTGAACCCCTATATATTCTGAGCCTCTCTTGCAATCTTGTGTATTTTAAAGTTAAAACACGCGCGACTAAAAGGTCATAAAGTCATTGAACAAAAAACATTGATTTTTTCGGCATAGTGGATTTTTTTTAGCTGAATTTTTAATTACGGTTTTACGAGTGTAATTAGACCTGAAATTTGAAAGGTCAAAGTTAACATATTGATACGGGTTTCCTATAAAAGAAAAATGGATTCATGCTTTTTTTTCCTAACCATTTTTCACCATTACAAATCCCATTCTTTGATCCTAACACCTCAGTGGTGTCACCTCGGAAATTTTCTCGAAGACAAATTGTTTGAATTTTCTTAATTTGCTCAATTGAGCATTCATGAGCAAAGTGTAAAATAATGTTTGAAAAGTTGTTGAGCCGCATGCTGCACCTAATTATCACTTACAAAATAATGTATTGCGGTGTTGAAAGATTCCACTCCCATTTTATTTTTCCGAAGATAAACAAGCCAACTTTCTAGCTTGAAATTTACACAGAATATTCTACCAGCAGACAGGAAAAATTGAGTAAATTTTCAAAAAATTATATTGGCTAGATTTTCGAAGAAAAAATGAAGTATCATAGGAAGTTTGCACCGTCGCAAACGGAGATACGTGGTTTCGCACAGTGGCGTGGCGTGCTTTGCAATATATCGATTGTTATGCCATTTAAACCTATGGTAAAGAATCGATTATTAAGGTCTTCGCTGCGAACACCCTGTTTATCGATCCTTTGCCATAAGTTTAAATGGCATAACAATCGATATATCGCGAAGCACGCCACGCCACTGCCCTCGATATGTTTCGTCCTGCTTCAATGTAAGTATTAAACCAGTGAATATTGATGCAAAGCATGAAGGACCAAATTTAACAAATCTGTTATGGGACGGAGTCAATTAAACGCATTTTGGTCGATCGAGGGACAGTAAATTAATTATGAATTTCATTTCGCATTATTTGATTATTTTCAGAACTCATGTAACTGCTCCTATCCATTATTTCCAATCTACTCATCTATTTGCAGTCGATTGAAAAAGTTATCAATACTAGTACACAGATACAGTAAAAGCTCGTTAAGACGAAATACGGTTAAGACGAAAATCCGCTTAAGACGAATTTTTTTTCGGTCCCTTGACACTTCCATTAGAGTCAATGTAAAAAAAATACGGATAAGACGAAATTTCGAAATTTTGACCCGTAACCAAAGCCGGTTAAGACGAAGAAAAATTTCCGATTTTTTCCCCTGAAATTGGGTAAAAACGACAAAAAAGAGCCAGTTCTTAGGAAAAATAGACTTAGTTTTACGTACCTTGACATAAAAAGAGTAGGCTGAGAGTAGATCGTGGGTATCCTCTGTTTTGCTGGATGACTGAGATGCAATCGACAGTTGACGATAAACCGATGTGCGTATTTTAAAAAAATTCAAAATTTGGATTTCGTATTGAATAAAATTTAAAAATTTAAAACTGCTTCCAAATTTTGGCTTATGCCGAAAAATTTCGTCTTAAGCGGAGAACGGTTAAGACGAAAAGCCGCTTATGACAAAATTTTTTTCGGTCCCTTCATTTTTCGTCTTAACGAGCTTTTACCGTAGATGAAAAAACTGTTTAAACTCTTCGAAAGCTTTACTTTCGATGACTTTCAAAGCAATAATCGTGCGACCTGCTCTAAAGAGTAAATTCAAATTGAATCGCCTCCAGCCATCAACATGTAAGACAATCACATTGAAATATAATATAAAAGCAAGTCATACCTGCGGCAAAATATGCTGTAAATATGAGAGCCACCGCATAAAATGAGAGTACTCCCTTCAAAACGCACAACATGGTAAATTTTCGGCACCAAATTTCACCACAATGACTGAGAGCCATGGTGGCTTTCCAGTGGGACAATGTCAGCCACCACTAGCTCCCAAACCTAAAACTTCAAAGGTCAACAGAATGACGATCGCGCATGTACTCACACATGTACCCACATGTACTGTGACATATTTATACTTGTTAGTACATATTTATAAAGTGTATGGAATATAATGCGCATTTCCGTGAAGTGATATTGCGCACACAGATCAATGCCAGTTTTTTCAGGTGGGTTCGCTATGTAAGCTGAAAAAATACGATTTGCGGCTGATGTCATCGTCACTGCCGTGATCGCGAAGAGAGCAGTAAGTGCAAAAAATGAAGTTTTGAGAAAACGGGCTCAGAAGAGTCGGAGTGGAAAATTTTATCGAGAGAATCTTACGCTCTTTGTCAAATTGCTACTAACCATCCGAAAGATTCTTAGAAATCGTTTGGATGATTGCAAATCGACTGATTTTATTTCAATTACATAAAAAGGGCATCGCATCGTTCATTTTCATGTTAGGCTAGTGTTAGGCAAGACAGCCATAAGTGCTATCCTCTATACATACTTTCATCTTTGTGTTTTGGGCACGCAACAAACACATTTTCATGTTAGACATTGGCAGAAGAGGGCGACATTGTACTTGAGAACACCATTTTCATTGGCTCTTTGGAGGAATAATGTCACTTGCTACTGTTTTTCCTGAAACTGCGTCATTTTTTGGGCACTTACGGCTTTTTCTTGAATCTCGGTTTCATATAAGTAGGATTAATTTTGCTGGTGTAGCTATTTCAAATATTTCATCTAAAATAGCTCGGAGGAATTTTGAAGGAGACTCGATTTCGAAAATTTGACACTTACTGCTCTTTTCGCAATCACGGCAGAGTGACACTGACACTTGACCAATGACATAAGATTACTCATGAGGTGAAGGAATTTTGTTTTTATCAGCAGGTTGAAACAATGCGGCTTATGGATGTAACAAACGGGAATAAAGATTAAACAGATCGGACAATTTTTGTAATCTTTGATCAACCCTTTCCCGAATCCCTGTCTCCGTTCCATCTCTCATTCCATTTGTTCCTTGTCGTACCCCTAATTCCCCGGTCCATTCCAGTTCATCATCTTTGCAATTGTTGAAAATGTAATGTTTATTCACGTTTGTGACACTGTGTAGGCCTAAAATACGGGAACCAATCAGAGATGGATTCGCATTGTCTTTACTCTCAGTATAAAGGGACTCTAGTTTTTGTTATCAGGTCCATTTACATACATTATCATGGCAAATCCACAGAGGAAATTTTCGTTCAGAGCAGTTTTTCGTAATGAGAAGGTTCCATCAGAACCAGGTTTTATTCTATGATGGATTCATCTTTTTTATTTGGATGATTAAAATAAATATCTGGGTATTCTGCAAGCTCCTCAGTCCACGGCGGGCGCTTCGGTATTAGATGGTTGGGAGCGACGGTCGGTATGCGGGAGTCACTGGCACGCGCGCTATGTCAGCGGCTCGTGCCTCGAGAAGATGCTTCACAAGTTATCGAACCCGCAACCTCTAGAGTCAAAGTCAAGTACGCCAACCGTCGACCATTTCTTGAGCTGAAGCCAGATTTTTTTTCATTTTGACCCTCTGTATCGTCCGTTTAGCATAATCGTCGTCGGAAATGGTGCATTGCCGATGTTAATCGTTCGATCTGCGCGAGAACTTGCAGCCGTGAATGAAACATTTTTGAGGTTGATTTTAATCGGAAACACAAACGCTTTGTTCGATTGCGTTAACATTGGGCAACATCAACTGAAATCGGACCGAGTTGAACGATGGATCTATACTATGTGCACGAAGAGAGTAAAAAACCACACGCATACAACATCCAGTCATGGGCCGAAATAGGGAGGCCAGGAGCCAGGTCCTGTCCCCCTCCTAAAATTCTATCCAGCCCCTCCTGAGAAATTTGGGAAATTTTTCAGAGTAAGTGCGCGACATAACTTTCATATTTGAAATTGTAATTGGACCAATGCTCGGCGGAAACAGCTCAAAATTGCTCCTGAGACGACTCAATTTTTCAAACTTTCTGGGAGAGGCCACCTGGGGGCCCTTTTTTGATGCTAGGGCAATCTCCAAACGCTCCTGTGGAGCGGGGAGAAGTACCGCAGATCCTATTTAATGGGGTATTTTTTGTGCCACCGACCCATTTTAAGTTGAAATTGCGGTTATTGGAAAATTTGAAGCTTTATTTATCCATAAGATTTAATGCATAATTCGTCACTTGGATGACATAAGGGCGTAACTACACTTTGCGATGAGCCCTGTCGGATATAACTCAATGCTTTCCCAGGTTCATCTCAAATTGTAGTTACGCCTTTGTGTCAGCCAAGCGACGAATTGATCAATCTTCGGGAGAAAACTCGACTTTTACTCTAACTTTTACTCTTTAAATACAAGTTGAATGCCGTTGTTTTTCTTAGTTTTTAATAAGAAAAATATATAATTACGTAGTAATTATAAATAAATACCAAAACAATTCTCGGTAGATGTCAAAGACTGACTGAAAACTTTTATTAACCTCTTATGAGAAAATATACATTTTATCAGCTGACACTGACATTGTTGTCAGATGAACATTCTCCCGAGGGAGCGAAAGTGATTACAATTCTATATGGACGTATTTATGCGAAAAGGAGATATGTGGAAGTGGAAAGATGGGGTGTGCTCGTTAGTGGTCGGGCCATAAGAATGAATGGGGAATATAAAGCGCCAGTGACGTCAGCGGCGACGATGGAGACTCCGAGCCGCGGATCCGTGTCTTTAACTCATGAGCCCTGTCCACAACGCTCTCTTGCCATGCCCGCGGCTCATGAGTAAGCATATTTTGGCGCTTAGCTCCTTTTGATTTAATAGAAAATCCCGCTTTTCAATTTTCTCAAAAGGAGCTATATCCACTTTTACATTGTTTCTTATGGCCCAACTAACGAGCACACCCCATCTTTCCACTTGCACATATCTCCTTTTAGCATAAATACGTCCATATATGCTAATTATGCAATTTTTGTGCTGCTATATGCATACAATGTCACTGTCTTATGGGCGTCCCCTGCATTTGAAATGCCACTGTCTTACGGGCGTCCCCTGCAGTTAAAATGTGACTGTCTTACGGGCGTCCCCTGCAGTCGAACAGTCCAGTGTTTCAGAACTGATTTATTCCCACAGAGATTAAAACGATCTCTGCATGGAATTATTATCCCACGGAGATCAAATAGATCACTGCATGGAATCATTAGCCCACGGAGATCAAATCGATCACTGCATGGAATTATTAGCCCACGGAGATCAAATCGATCACTGCATGGAATAGATTTTTATGAACTTCATTATCCACAAGAAATACTGCCTCATTAAAAACCTTAACCATATGAAAAACCATTGGATAAAAACATAGGCAAGGGAAAAAGAGTGCAATGTATGATTGAATTCTGATTTGTTTGATTTGAATAAGCATTGACAGAATGATTGTTGTCGCCTTCTCCGAAGTTTTCCGATGTTAATCTATTCTTTTCCGATAAGCTCTGTCAGTTTGTCTCAAGTTCATCTAGAGATTGTTTGAAGTTGATGATTGATTTTCACATTAGACTTCAAATGTCAATCATTTGATTTGGGTAATCGATCACAGGTGATGATTTTTTTTTTTTATTCTTCTTGAATAATCATTCCTGGCCAAATAAAATTGTTAAAGTATGTACAATATATGTATAGTATTGTATAAAATTGTAAATGTTAAAGTACTCTCTGCTCTGCTCGTTATTCTAGGCGGTCTAGAGATAAAGGAAGTTAAAGGAGGATTGGTTCTTATTTCTGTTTTTGTTCATTATTTTCTCTCTTTTGCGTTTCTTTTCATCATCGATAGGCGATGAGCATTCAGTCAGGGTTTCATACAAGATTTCATGCATAGGATGTAGGATATACATAGGACAACACAAGATGGACAGGAGAACATAGGACGGACGGGACAGCAGAGGATATGGATAGGCTCGATTTAGTTCCTGCAGTATTTTTTGCTCTTAGTTGATAGTATGTTGCCTGAAACAAGATGACAACAGAAACAGAAAAACGAACTATCTATTTTGCACATTGATATTAATTTGAGATCATAATGATATGTCTGATAATATCAGATAATTTAATCCGTTTTGCTTCTACACCTAGTGTAAAATCCTATTTACGTTCTTTCTTATCCAGAGATGCCACTTATCTCCAGCTAGAAATAAGAATAGCTTTATACTACTAATCGCCAATACGAGAATTTTAATGCTTCTTGAACTTTACTCTGTGGCACATTCGATCAATAAGGATCTCACTCTTATGTAAACACTGAACTCAGACTCGTTGTTAACTTTTCTTTATTTCCTTATTTCAGCAGTATTTATTAGTCTTTCACAGTCTTTCAGCTCTAAATTTAATGTTAAATACCTCTTTAAATGTCTTTAATTTTTCTCACAATGAATTTCTCAAGTCTTTCATCTCTATTCAAGAGGATTATTGAAAGTATAAATACATCATACATTTTGGATGATTTCCTTCCGCACCAAAAAGAGAATCCCAAATTTTTGGAATTCGATTTCCAATTAGAGCGCTATTAAATCGATTTTTATGTATGTCATAATAATTTACTGAGGAATTATTAATTTTGCATTATTTTCACCATGATGTTAAAATAGTTTATAATAATTAATCCGCAACGATGATAAATTAGAATTAGTTAAATCCATATATGTTAAACTTGCTTCATTTCTCCATTATGCTCGATTTTAAAACTCATACAATCAGTCTCTGATCATAACCTCATTAACATCTTCTGCTCACTTAGGTCATACTTTTTCTTCTCATTCAGATTTACACTCTTTTTTTTTTCGCATGTAGGTTATTTCTTCTTACTCAAATTTATACTTTTTTCTTTTTCTCACTCAGGTTGTAAATTGGAGTCAAGCTTTCTTTTTGAGACGACTGTCTTTCGACGTTGTTGCCTATACCTGCTTCGTTAGGTCTTTATTGCCTAAATGCACTTCCGCTTAGATAGGCTTAGATGTGATTTTGTAGCAAATGTTGCAACTTACTTGGCAACAATGCCAACCTAAATTAACGTTATCCAATCGTTGAACATAGTTCAACAATACTTAAATCGTACGATGATTTGACTATAAAACATATAAAACTGAAATAAATTTTAATAGTAGTTTTTCATACCATTTTCGGAAAGATGGACAGGATAACAGGTTATAATATCATCCATTTTCAGGAGTTTCTGAACGAGTTCATACTATGTCATAATTCTCTTCGGTGGCTTTAGGTGTTCGATTAAGTCCGGCTTGCCCTCTTAATGCACCTTTGAGATGATAGAATTTCGCAATTGTTGAAAAATGAAAAATGGCTCGACGTTCTGCCATACTTTTCATATCCCCCAGAGTTTATTTTTTTTTTTTTTATTGTTGTTAGAAGCATCATTTTTTGTATTTTTGTCAGTTTCTTCTCTCTTTTCTTCCATTAGTGTCTTTAGACTTTTATCATTGTTTCGTAGAATCTTGTTTCAAATTCACTCAACTCATTTGGATTTACATCTGGTTCGATCATTTGAAGTTCAAAATTTGCTTGGGAAAATTGGGTAAAGATCTGCTTGGCTTCCTCATAACGAATGTTTAAGTTCGTCATGTTACTTAACGTTTTCTTGTGCTACGAAGTTCTCAAGGCTTGACAGCTGATAGTTAAGATGAAATTTTGTTGCCAAAAGGCTGGCTTTTTTCGCTTTTTGCATTATTAGGCCGAATTACCGCTTGATATTGCCCAATCGAGTCGTGGAAATCGGTCGATTACTGCACGATTTTTAATAGCTCAGGTATGTGGAGACAAATCCATTACTGCACATACTTGGTATTGACACGGAGATCGAGCGATCACTGCATGTCTCAACCAAAAGATGATAATTATCTTTTCAATTCGGCCGTATATTCCACTTTTATGAAAATTTTTAATGTTTCGTTGACGTCTTCTAAATTGCGCAGATGAAGATCACGTCGGGGTCACCATGTTTTTCTTAGTTTTTAATAAGAAAAATATATAATTACGTAGTAATTATAAATAAATACCAAAACAATTCTCGGTAGATGTCAAAGACTGACTGAAAACTTTTATTAACCTCTTATGAGAAAATATACATTTTATCAGCTGACACTGACATTGTTGTCAGATGAACACCGTCATAAATTACGATAGATGGTGTAACCAAACCTCTTCAATCTTAATTCATCAATCAGCACTAAAGAACATTTTTACACTGAAAAAAAATCTCGGTGTATTTACTAAGAAAAGGGTAAAATTACCAAGAATTCTCGGTAAAATTATTGCACTTGCTCGCTAATTTTACCCGACCTTGGTAAAAACGCCAATATTTTTCATCGACTGTGGTAGAATTACCGAGATAAAATGGCGAAGTTACCGGAAATGATTACCAATAAAAGTGGTATTCTTACCTGAAAAAAAACTGTAAAAATACCGGTTTTTAAGTAAGCTTACCTGTCTATCTTGGTAAAATTATCAATAACTGGTAAAAAAAGTGAGATGGTAAAGGTACCAACGGACCTTGGTATAAACGCCGAGAATTTTTTTCGGTGCATGGATTCTGATAACTTTTGTGAGTATTTGTGTCATTGAAGGACTCAATTTTTGATAAAGTTGAGCAATCAAACATTTAAATTTTGCAATTTCATCCTTGATCAGGGGGTAACGGTATTAGAATGAAAAAATGTTTCAAATTTTTAACTCTCTTCTTATTCTTTTTTTAACTTTTATTATACTTCGCAAATTGTAAGAATTCTTAAAACTATACCATTAAAACGCAAGTGTGTGACAAGCACAGCATAATTCAGAAAATTGAAGGAATGAAAAAGATGCGAAAAATTTACGCGGCGCGCCACGGCTGGCGAGGGCAATCGACGCGACTAGCGCAATGGCGCCTTCAAACCTAACAGGGATACTTCACGCATTGCGCAATGCGTGAAGTATCTCTGTTAGGTTTGTAGGCGCCAGTGCGCAAGTTGCACTGACACCACGCGCCGCTCCGCTGTGTTAGGCTCTAACATTTAAACTCGCGAAGTCAGCGTTTTTCAACTCATGATTTTGAAATGTTCGCACACTCTGCATTATTCTCATTCAAATTGATGGGGGGAAAAAATATGTATTAAAGGAAAATATAATGTTTGTTTCGTGAAAATGAAGGTGGTTCCGTGTCAAATTTAATGATGTCCAAAGCACTTCAATTTTTTCTTTTGTATTTTGTGCTTTTACTGTGCTGCAGCGTGGTGTACGCGCAACCGCAAACGTTCAAAATTGGACGTTTGACTCTAAAAGATCGATGTACAAACGGGTTAAAACCAAAGATTATGTGCTTCTTGGTTTTTTCCCTCTTCTATTCATTTTTGTATAGTTTCTTTCAACACAACTACGGCTCATTGAGATTAATATCGATGCCATGGCTTAGAAAAGGTTTTACAAATATTTGCCACGTTTTGAAAATGTACTTGTTTTTTAAACAAGGTGGAGAAAAGGTGCTGGGTCCACACCATTTCGCGGGGAAACAAAGCCAAGGAATTCCAAAAATTAAAATTAGAGTCAAAATTTTGACTCCGCGTTGACTTGGTGTATGTGCCTCAATTTAAGGTTTCTGTACAAAATATTACCACAGTTATATAAAAGTATAAAAATGTTAAAAATGTATTTTTTTTCTGAAAAATATTTGCACATTCGCACTCAGCGACCCAAAAAAACCCCTAAAAACTCATGTTTCGAGGTTTAAAAAACATATCTGATTTGATGCCGCTTGAATCGGGCTATTGGGACCATAGTGCGGCGCGCGGCGGTTGATCTTGTAAGTGGTGAGGTTCCATTACTGGCGCATGGGATCGAAGCACGAAATATACTGTGAATCAGCTTTCGACCTCTCTTACGGCCGTGTGGAATCTCTGGGAATGATGTGCAAATTTTTGCGACCAAATTTATGTGACAGATTGTTTTTATGACGGCGAAAATTTCACATCGCCAGGGTGATTTATCGAGAACCGTCAAGTTTATGCATCCAATTCACTTTCACTTAACTTTCCGACCATTCGTAGGTCATCGATGTTACAAGTGTTCCAAGCTTCTTCCTTCCCGATGAGTTAAAATTGTCTACGCACATCGAGGAACAAACCTTGAAACTGTCGAATTTAGACTTCCATCGACTAGTTCATCAGAAGGCAGAGGGTAGCGTAGACGCCCTGAAAGCTTTGTTCGAAGGACATAATCTAAACAAGTATGAGTCGAGAAGCAAATAATACAAAAGTTAAAATAAAATATCCAGGTGTTGCTGTAAGATCGTACCAAGAAAAAAGCACAGTAAATGAATTAGACTGCATTACTTAATAAGGAATTACAATTTTTGGTTCATCTATACACGCACTTATTTGCATAGGGAAATCTATGGCACATTCATTGTTTCTATAGAAATAGAAGTCATATTTCCCTTTACGAATAGGTAGATCTCTCATTCTGTCGGGTTAGTCTTCAAAGAATTTGATGAAATCATGAAGCGGTTTTGGAGCATCAATAGTTGCACGCAGCAGTTTTGTGGCATTCTTCACTGCACAGACCCGACAAATGCGTTAATTCTTCCACTATACTACCGTGCTAAGGAAAAAAGCCGTAAGAACCTCCAGGCGTTACCAAATTTCCTTTGATAAAACACGAATTTCTTGGTAAACTTATGAATATTTCCTCTCCAATTTTTAAGATAATTTTGTTCGCAATTTTACCTAAAGTTCCTGAAAATTTCAAGGAAAAATATTCATAACTTTCCTCAAAAATGAACATTTTATCGAGGGAAATTTGGCAACTCTTTAATGTTCACACGGCGTCCTTCCTCAGAAAGGCAGTATTGCGTATCTCTCATTCTCTCAAGTTCGCCTTCAATAAGTGGTATGGCAATAAGGGCGGCTTAGGAGTACGAATAGTTGCGCGCATTCCTCTTATTGAGGGTCTCTCACTCTGTCAAGTTCGCCTTCAATAATTCTGACGGCAATTTGAGCGGCTTAGGAGCACGAATAGTTGCGCTTATACCCCTTATTGAGGGTCTCTCTCTCACTCTTTCAAGTTCGCCTTCAATAAATGTGACGGCAATATGGGTGACCTAGGAGCACGAATAGTTGCGCGCAGTACTTCTGCCAGTTCTGCTCAATCACGGCAAGGAAAATAAATGATTATGCCTTTTTCGCTCTCACTTCACCCCTGTGTTGTGCTCTCACAATGCTCCCAAAAATAGTGAAATATTCGTTTTTTCCCCTCCAGATTTTTTTACTGTAATGAACTTCTTTGATAGAAGAATGCCCCTGGTTTCCATTTCAAGACAACTGTGGTGAAAAGTTTTTTTTTTTCGAAATAAATCTCCTAAGTAAAAGGTGAAAATGCATGGCCCAAAAACGGAACATTTATATCCCGTCCATTATCGGTAGATTCTAAGGAAAGATACTCTTAACTTTCCTCAAGTAGAAGTATTTGTCGAACAAATCACGCAAACTCCAAAGAAAAGCGATTGTTCTCGCTCGCACCAGTCATCCAACACTGTGAAGTTAATGGATTAAAGCAATAGTTCTTTCACAACTACAAAGTTGCACGATTGACGTATTCCAAAAATAAACTTGCAAAAAGTAAGAGCCATTTCTTTGGACTTTTTCAAAATGGTGTCGTCCTATCTTCCCGTTAGAACATAAATAAATCCTCTGAAACTGAACCACGCCCTGGCCTTTTCCCTCCATTTTTATTTAAACAATATAAGCCAAAACTCAGGGTTCCAAGCTGTTCATAATGAACTCGTAAAATATGCTCCTCATCCTGTGGGTTGACGGCCAGAGAATAAACAAAATTCGTCATCCTCAAACATTTTCATTGGGGTCTGGGAGAGGGATAAAATATTTTTAGAGAAGACTTGAATAACGTGAGATTTTCGACAAGGTTCATCGACCTCGCTTCTTGCTCGATATTTACCTCCATCTAATCGATTCTCTCCAGTCACTCTCGATATTTTTCGATATCCTTTCAGGAAAATAGTGGCAACAATTGAATATCGATCCCCTTCGAAACAATTTAAACAAATGCATTGGCGGATACAGCAAATTAACAACATCGTTTTCTCTCCATTTAAACCCATGAAAATGTATCGATTCTTGGAAGGGCCTGGTGCTCCGACCAGAATCGATTATTTAACATAGGTTTAAATGGAGGAACTCCGGTGTTGCCAAATTGCTGGCTCTGCCTCTGAACAAATGTGTGTTTGTACTGCGGAGATTGCAATCTACCGCGGTGCAACCAAAACTTATGTGAAAGGTCTTAATTTTTTAATATTATTTTTCCACGGAAACGGATTTAAAATGAGATTTCGATAAGTTCCGGTATCTTGAAACGCGTACAATCACTGCTATCGATTTATTTTTGTTGTACCAATAATATGCACCGATTATATTTTAATGTTCATCAATAATCAGGTAATTTACTCTGTATATTATATTTCAACAAATTTCGTTGTGACATATCGCGATGACCTATTTCAATGAAGCTCAACTTATTTAGAATTTTGACATTTTATACAGAGTCTTATACCATTAACATTCAAGTTACATTACCATTACCATTACATTCAAGTATTACGTAACGCAATTGAGGGAGGAATGGGGGTTTGAGCCAGTGTTATGGTGCTGGTGGTCAGCGTTATGAGGGGGAGGGGGGTCAAGCCCAACGTTGCGTAAAGGCTCAGTTACACGATCAAATTGAGCCATCAAACTGAAGCTCTGATTGGTGGAAAAAGACCTGAAGTGAGGATGCGACCAATGAGAGGCCCAATTTGATGGCTCCATTTGATCGTGTAACTGGACCTTAACAAATCCGAGCCGAAGGAGAACAAATTTTTGAAAAAAACGTGCAACAAATTAAAAATCCCGCCCTTCCCGCATACATCTGTTCGGTAATTTTTTGGAAATTGGAGGGGGGCAGGCCAGCGTTACGTAATTCAAAATGGGGGGAGGTGTAGGGCTGCGTTAGGGATGCGTTGCAACGGGGGAGGGTGGGGTAAAAAAATCGGAAAAAGTGCGTTACGTAGTGCTTAAACGGCCCCTAAGAGATACTGCGTGAGGTTAAGAAACCTGCGGAACCTGACAAATATTTTAACCAGTTCAGTTGACTCCAGTTCCGCAAGAAGGTTCTGGTCAAAACATAACTATTTTCAATATGAGCCCACGAATAGTTGGCAACACGATTATATTCCGAGAAACAACGTCTCAGTCAGAGTTATCGTGGGCAACTAACAGCGCGCCGGCAAGCAGCGCAGCGCAGCGTTTCCAGCGCCTTCGACATCGAAGAGATACTTCACACATTACACCATTACGCATATGGTCAATTTCTTCCCTGGCGGATATACAGCGTGTTTGAGGGTATAAATGGTAAACCCACCACCTCGCAAAGGCGGACACGTTCATCTAACCTGTCTAAATGACAGATGGCAATACCTCAACACTGAAAATTCTCTTTTTGACAATTTCAGTAAATCATAATGGAAGGGCTTGGAGGACAAGGCGCATGAGTTCAGTTTTTGAGATAATAATGATTTCAGGTAAAACTAGTCTTAATGCAATTCTGTGGAAAATTCGCTCCCAAATTACAATTTTTAAGCATTAAAAAGTCAGTTTGAACTTTCTCTCCGCCATAAGGATTCATGTAATTTTGAAATTTCAAACACGCATTTCTCGAAATAGCAAAAACCGCACTTATGCGCCTTGTCCTCCAAGCCACAATTACAATGTTTCATACTGAGTAGGACAACTGTTTCAATCCTGAGAGGGTTGTGTCCTGCCGGCATTTTCCTCTCTTTCTTCTTTCTGATTCTGGCCAGCGGGCTGATTGTCGAAATCTATAAACAGTGCTATAGACACAGAAGACATAGGGAGTATGGAGCGATGCTATTGGTTGAAATGGGTGGTTCTTATAGACTAAGAGGATAAATGATGGACTAACTAAAGGGTCTCTCGTGATTTGCCGTTAGTCAGTCCATTACCTACTTCCTTTGTCTATTTCAACCACCCGTTTCCACCAATAGGATCCCTCCATATCCTTTTTGTCTTCTTTGTATATTGCTTTCACTGGAAAAAAACACATTGGATCTAGAGTTCGGACTCTTGAAAACATCGACAAGAAAAAATACTCTTGATTCAATCGGATTTTAGCTTTAAATCAAGAACCAAGCCTCTGAATTTGAGCGAATTTCCTTTTGATTTAAGCAAAAATCTGATTGAATCAAGAGTCCTTTTTCTTGTCAATGTTTTCAAGAGTCTGGACTCTAGATCCAATGCGTTGTTTTTTTCCAGTGTTGTCTACAATTTCAATAATCAGCCCGCTGGTTAATACAGGAGGTAAAAGACAAAATACCCCTACACTGGAAAAAAAAAACACATTGGATCTAGAGTCCAGACTCTTAAAAACATCGACAAGAAAAAATACTCTTGATTCAATCGGATCTTAGCTTAAATCAAGAACCAAGCCTCTTTATTTGAGCTAATTCTTTTTGATTTAAGCCTAAATCTGATTGAATCAAGAGTCCTTTTTCTTGTCAATGTTTTCAAGAGTCTGGACTCTAGATCCAATGGTTGTTTTTTTCAGTGTTGTCTACAATTTCAATAATCAGCCGGCTGGTAGGAGTGATCGATACTCAATCAATAAACGGAGTGAACGAAAAAGGTGAAGTAAGGCAGTGTGTATAACGGCAGAGGTGAAGACATAACGGAGAGGGTATGAACTTTTACGAGGCGTTTACGAGTGCGCTTTTCAGGCCCCCAAGTACATTAATTGCTCGATTTTTGGCACGTTGCGCCGAGTTGTGCCCCCTCCCCTTCCCGCGACGTCAATAATTGGCCATTAATAAATCGACGCCGGTATCGGCTTTGGCTTGGCCGGCGGGAGGCATCCAGCCTCACCGGCGGATACTCAGTGCACTGAACCCCATCTTACTCGTGGGTGGCGCTAAACATAAAATAAAATGTATTTCCGACTGTTTATCCTTTGTATTGCAACTAAATTGAACCGAGCCGTGCAAAAAGGGAAGGCGTAATTTTTGACGTATGAACTGCGACATCCATACACTGGGGAAGAAAACATATTGGATCTAGAGTCCAGACTCTTGAAAACATTGACAAGAAAAAATACTCTTGATCCATCGGATTTTTGCTTGGATCCAATGTGTTTTTTTCCAGTGTTTTGAAGAAAATGTCATGCTCTCGACAATCGTGTATCGAATATTGACCTATCGATGACTTTGATGCGGCAATCAATGCACTGAGAAAAAAGTTACGGGCTATGTAGATACACCGTCCGTTCCGGGCTCAGAAGCCGAAAGTTTCGGGTCCTGGAGCCGTAGCTTTGAGTGCTCCGGGTGCTACACCCCGAACTTTCGGCCTCTGAGCCCGAAACGCGGACGATATTTCTATATAGCCCGTAAGTATCGCTTCCACAGCCGTTAGTGTGTAAAGACATATTCAGACATTCCCGTCATATGGAATGTTTGGAGGACATTATATTGATGTTGTGAATACAGAGGGATATGTCGTGAGTGACTATCTCTTTCTACTGCATGGAAAAAACTGTTGAAGTTTCTAATTCTATAGGGATTTAAAATAGCTCAATCAAAGACTAAGTTGAAAAGTTGACCGTAAGCAACAAAGAGTGGCCTCCAGCTGGATGATGAGGCAATGACAGAATTTTCACATTTTTCTTTCCTGATATCGTCACACCCCTCGTCGGCTTAGACACCAATTAATTCAAATCACGCCCACTAATTTTTCATCACGTTCGATTGTCCGATATTTGAGTTGATCTGTGCTCTAGATTAACGAAGAAACAAATTAACAGATAGAGGCCTACCGAAAATACAAATTTTCGGTTTGATTTGGAGCCAAAAGGACATTACATAGTACAGGCACCGCCAACTTTCAGAGAGGATTTGTTGACGGTATAATCCCATTGGTGAAGTTTTATGAAAAAGTGAGCTGCTCGCTGATGAGGAGGCGTATCCGCATTTTTGTTTTTTTTTGTTCAGAAGGGCAGAAAAAGTAACTAATATTATGTCTTAAATATTATTATTTTTACGTGTTTTTGGAAGAATAATGAAAACAATTATTGAACTCAAAAGAACTAGCAGACAAGCAACCATTCCGCTAACTAGCAACTATTCAGTAGATTTTGAGACTTTCATCCCTAAAATTCTTTATCATTTGAATATTTTTCCAAACGTATTCGAGACATTTTTGAACTTTCCCGCTCACTGACTTTGAAGGTGGAGCTATCAAAACTACAATTAAGGGGCTCGGTGAACAAGGCGCACAAGTGCAATTTTTGCTATTTCGAAAAATACGTGTTTGAACTTCCGAAATTACATGGATCCTCATGGCGGAAAGAAAATTCAAACTGACTTTTTGATGCATAAAAATTGGAATTTGGGAGCGAATTTTCCACAGAGAGACTAGTTTAACTTGAAAACATTAATACGTACTACTAATAAGTCGCTCTTATAGCGCTTCTGTGCGCTCTGCGACACCCAACCGCCACTGACAGCAATCTTGCCAGAGCTCCTCCGGTAGATCTCATCTCCTCATTTCCTGCTTTATTCCTTCAATTCACGATTTGGCGGGGACATTAATACCTCAATTTTTCAAAAACTGCACTTATACGCCTTGTCCTCCAAACCCCTCAAATTTCGGGCGAATTTGGCCGTTGCCCTCGCCGAAAAAAAACTCTAGCGACTGCCACCGTCTCTGGTTCTGTTCCAAAGGCGGCACAATGCCTGGCCCCCAATCGAGATTGAAAAACCTTCTCTAGGTCTAACGACATCGTTCCTGTCCTCGTTGATCTAGGCAGACCAGGCAGAGAGCGGTGACTGGCTGGACCCGGTGACGTCAGCCCGGTCATTAGTGCCAATTTGTCGGGGCCGACCCGCCGGGACGGGACTTGGGTAACACGGAACCCCGGGCGGGCGGGGGGCGGGGGCTCACGTGTTGGCAAGTGGTTGAAATATTGTGTGTGCTCCGTTGTTCGACCAAGCAACGCGGAGGCTCGAGCCGGCCTGCAACAAATTTTCGTCGCTCGCCGAGCGCTGTGCGCGTATCCAGGCTCCGAAATTTTCGCGCCGGTTTCCCCGTCAAATTTTTCGCGCTCCCAGGGTCCGGCTGTGCGCTCGCAAGAGTCGGGATCCGCCGTTTTTTGGTCATTTTTTTTAAAAAAAAAGTTGTTTCGCTTTTAGAAGTTGTAGTTCTGCTCGCGTCTGTTCGCTTGTTATTTAAGCTTTTACATAATTGAAACTCGAAAATCGGTACGGGGAAAATTGAGATTAGTTTCCGGAAAAATTGCGGTGGATTTTAACGTAAATTTACCTACACGCTGTCGCTGCAGCTTTCTGTCGTTACGGAAAATTTCGAAGTTTGTGCTGCGTTTTTCAAAAAAATTGTGGAAAATTCATTCTCCAAAAGACAGTTTATGTACTGATAGTTGATAGGCAATTTCATAATTTCTATCAGATTTTTTTGGAAGAATCTTTGGGTACTATATACTTCCTGACTTGAAACATTTCTGAAGTAGTTTCCTTATCGCTTTTAAAAAATTACAAGTTCTGTGTTGAATTTTTCGCAAAGAGTTTGGAATATTCTCACAGCCAATTTTTTTGTATGCCGGAAGCTGCATTTAAGTTGTCCTCAAGTGCTTCGTAGATTAAAAGAAACGAGGACAATTGACACTACGCTTCGGATTGAAAATTGCATATTTTTCGACTTGAAAAAGTGTCTGCTCTTGGAAAGAAACGAGGAACAATTCTATAAACGTGATTTTTGTTCAATCAATTTCGAATCTCCATTAAGTTGTTGCGATTGGGATAAAATAATTGCCGTAAATAATATGTGTTCAGTGATAATCTAAACTTAATTCTTGTAAACTGTAAAAACGCGGTTGGGAATTGTGTGTAATTTTCTCATAAGTGCGTCTCATTTGATCCGGAAGAATTAAGCTTCCGTTCGTATATACATTGAAGTGACACATATTCAATTTCAGGTACTATTTGTTCATTGTATTCAACATTTTTGTGCGCTGGCTTACCTTTCAAGGATTTTACCTCAAGACTGGCGACAGATTCAAGCCAGGCCATTATGAAATGGTAAGTTCACCAGACAATCATTAAAAAATACTGAGGTTACATATATTTTTGAAAAATTTGACGTCATTTTTTTAAAACATGCGCAATCGAAAAAGTGCCATCAATATGATACCTACACCAACAGTCCACAAAATTCATTTTGTGTGCAAGGTTGTCAAATCACCTATCTTCATAATTTTGCTACCATACACCAACTATTCCCAATGTGAGGATCGCTTTCATTTCAATGATCATGAATTTGGAGCTATCTAAGATTTTAAAAATTTGTTGCCCATCCTGTCCGATTCTGGTTTCGCGTGAGGTCATTTGAAATAAGCACAAGGAGCCTTAACTCACGGAAACAAGTATGGTGGACGGAACTAGGTAGGCTTCTGAGAGAAGATACTTTAATTCCTGGTAGTATTCCTCATGTTATATCTACGACTCCGCCATGGTATGGAAGAATACCGTATGAACAATCAACCGTCGCCAAATTTCTTCCGATTAAACATTCATTTCTGCGGAAATCTAAGGAAACGTCTCTTGACGTCTTGGGAATTGCGAGATAAAATTGCGCCAAAAATCCTCTGCAAATTTTACAAACTATTTTTAAAAGTTCCTTGAAAAGTTCGTATATATTTTAATTACATTTGGCACCGCTCGAATGGTAATACGGCGATTTTCCCCTCGCACGCTTATGAAAAAGCATGCGATGGATGAGGCATGATTGCATTGCTTATGGTATGCACTATCAGGACTTAGATTACCTTCATCCAAAATTTTATAGCTGGGCCTTGTAGACCTCTAGAAATAGATAAAATCCTAGTTTAACTCATTACCTTGATGTAGTTATAGTTAATGGGATTTATCATGTTTGTGGTATCTTTCATTGAATTTCTTAGATTGGTTTTACCGGAACCATAAATTTATACAAGAATTATATTCGGAAGGGTACATCAAGTCCTGTTTGAAAATGGAAAAGTGAAAAAGGTTATAGTTCAGTATACGGCTCTCCGTCCTTGTTAAGATAGAATTCTTGAAGAGTAGTCATTAAGCTGAACGCTACCGGCTTGTTCTGTCATACTAAGCAAGAATGTCGCATGAGCCATCGGGCGTTGTCAAATTTCTCGAAAAATCACGAATTTTCAGGCAAATTTGTGAATATTTCTCCTTCGATTTTTCAGAGGATTTTGTTCGTAATTTGATTTGAAACTTTCAAGGAAAAATATTCATAACTTTTTTCGAAATTTAATACTTTTTAAGAAGAAATTTGGCAACGTTCGAATACTTATACCAACGGCGTTTTTATCATATTTTTAAGTTAAAGGCACGAGAAACGGTTTATGCCCAAATGGGCACCCGCGACCCCTTTCCCTCCCCACACCAGATTAATAATTTTGTTCCACTCTTATACAAGTGGATTGCATTTTGCAAAAAGGAGCCAAGAGCATTCCAAAGTTGCTAAAATTGTGCAGCTTTTCTACCTTGCAAACATAAATTGATCATCAAATCAAGTTTTATCCTTACTCCCAATAAACTGTAAATTTAAGACGAAAATTGTCTTTGTACAATTTTTTTTCACATGATTTCAGTAAATGAATTGCAAATAATGTAAGTTGTATAATCCTAGCAACATTGAAATGCTCTTAATTCCTTTTTGCAAAATGCAATCCAAGTAAACCTCGATCGGAAAGGTTCAAATTTACGAAGCGCTTGTATCGACATTCTCGAACTTTTGCGAATTCTACGCGAGATCGTCAGCTATCCTCGATGTTATTCTTTGAAACATCATTAATGCCTCGTTCTAACTCTCTTCGCTGCTTGTTAGCGAATTTATAACAGACATTCCCTCTTAAGTCGCCCGGCTAGCTTTACGACTGTCATTTCAACGACTGTCAGTGCTCCAGTCCTTGCAATTGCGACAGTAAAATTTCTCAAAATATCGCGAGTTGCTGAATTTTAAATTTTATGCATCGTCCATCATGAATCAAGGTTGAGCCATGTAAGGTGCTGAGCACCCAAAGGTTTTGTGAACTCATACAGGGTGACCCACACGACCCGTGCCAGGCTTTTTTCTCGGTTATCTCAGGTCGGACGAGATCAGGATCAACCCCTTTAAAGTCATATTCTTTAACTAATCCCATAATCTGCAAGTAGGGTACTAAATAAAATCCATTCCTTTCATATTTTTAGGTATTGAATGAAGTTTCCACTTCCTGGTTTCTTGTCAACATCATGAACCATGAAATAGAACAAAAAAGTATAACAGAGTAATGATAATTAGGCGAATGAGTTAAAAATTAATAACACAGTAACTCATGGGAAACTTGGCTGGCAGCCGAATGGGCCGTATCGTGTCTATTGTGAACTAGGATGACCGAGCAGTGATGCCAATCCACGCAAAATGTTTCTCAATTATAATCAAATAATAATATATCAAAACCAGGCAGCTGGTTTGGTATGGACACGTGCGGAGAATGGCAGATGGTACTTAGGTTGCCCATAAAGGTATTTGATTGGGTTCCTCCCGGAAGATAATGGAATGATAAAGACGGAATAAAACTGAAAATGTTTTTCACTTATCGAACCGGAATATATCTACGCAATTTTTTCACCGAGTTTCGCTGGCAGACATTTAATTTTAAAAGTACAACAATGGCTCAGTTTCGCAGATCACAGAACCGCATTTAGATGCGCTATCCAATTGCCCTGAGCTATCGCCCCTCGAAAACACCGTATATGAATGACGTCATCCACTGTGGTAGTCTACATATCATAGTTTCTTCCACCTTGAATTTATCAATTATTAGCACACACATTTGCACTGGTTCCTTTACTTAAAATGTGAGTGAAACCAAAGTATAGGAAACCATGTAATGCACCATGGATGACGTCAGACGGATTGTTCCTATGTTCCTTGGAGGGCAATACCTTAATTAATATCGAGGGTGGAAATTTGGTGTTTGGACAGATCTCATCATTTTTTGCTGATCTATACTCTGGAATAATCAAAATACGAATATTTAACAAGCTCAGTGTATCAGTTGCATACTATGTCACAGATGAAGGTTTGTCTGATAGAGTAGCAAAAATCAATATGTTCTCTACATAGGTACGTCAAATTCTACAACCAATATTAGCGGAGATATCGCTCATCGAAAAACACAGCGCATGACATCATCTACAACAGGAGTGCATGCCATGGTTTCTTCCACCTTTGTCTTTTCTGTGTTTACGTCGAACAACCAGTGCAAATGTTCATATTCCTTGACAGGCGAAACCAAGGTGAAAAAACCATGGTACGAACAACCGCGGTAGATGACGTAATACGCCGTGTTTTTCGATGGGCGATATCTCTTTTTATATTGGACGTAGACACTTTGCGTTTGAATGGATCTCTCTGTTTTCTTCTAATCTACATGCTTAAACCATCAAAATACGATCCTGTGACTAACGCAACTGACCTATTGACCCATTACGACAAGAATAGCAATATCTCGTGACCGTAACTCCGGCATCACTGTAGCAGGGCACGGAACTGGGCTAGACTGGGAGTCAGTTTACTTTAAGTGAGTGTTGACGAAAAACGTCTGCTTAAGTACTTTAAGCTACCTCCAGAGACGAAACAACTTTAAAATTATCATGGGAGCCATCAATACTATTGTTTAGAGGGGGGGGGGGGGGGGTGACGGTTTGAAATAAAATATCCAATTTAACGGCTCTTGTCTCCATTTTTCTGAATACATTCGAATTATAGAATCATTAAATTTACCGACATATATCAATGCTAGAAGTCACAAAACACGTATTGCAAGGTTGAAGATTTCTTGTCACAGTTTAATTTTTACCAAAGAGAGACCAATGGATCTTGTGTCTTGGAATTTTTACTGATTTCTCTTCGTTCTCCTCAGAATGTTTTGTAAAGATTTCGAAGAATGATATCCATGGGTTTTTTCCTTTCTTTTTTTTGGAAAAAATTGAGCACTAGAGAAGATTTTGAAACTTTGCGATCGAGCTACGTGTTCTGCAATTTTCACAATGCTTATGGAGTCCCATCTATGGAATTTGGATCAATGAGCAGTCATGCAAGCCTTAACCCGTCATTCACGGAAAAAAATGAATTGCTAATTTAACAATTAAATTGTGAAAAAATATGTTCGACATGTTTCAAATGGATGAATTTCTGCCGAACGGAATTATGTGCATTATGACGTGAGTCCTGTTATGCATATAGTCTTATGAGTCTCAGGGCTCATGTCTGAATGCACATAGCTCCGTTTGACAGAAATACGTCCAAATGTACATTTCACAATAGTAGGAAGCCAATTCAACCACGGAGGTGGTTAGGTTAGCATTTTTTTATTGTAAAATCTACATTGAAACATGTTGGAAACTTTTTTTAACTACAAAATTGTTAAATAAGCAGTTCCATTTTTCCCGTGTTGACTGGTGGGAAAGTACTTCCGATACCTAAATAATTCAACAAGTGGCAATGATGACACAGAAGCAGATCCAGTAATTTGGCAACACCGGATTTCCTACATTTAAAGCTATATTAAATAATCGATTCTTGTCGGAGCACCCGAAATACATTTCTATAGGTTTAAATGGAGGAAAACAATGTTGCCAATTTGCTGGACGCACTGTTAACGCTGAGATTGTTAAAAATCCGTGAGTCTCACGGCGTAAGAATAATTTCCATATTTTTCCGGAAATAAAAATCCTGAAATATATCCTGCGTGAACAGAGATGGAAAATTTCATGAAATATATTGAAACTTCTGGGGATACATTCAGGAGGCTTAGAAACGCCTAGAAACAGTGATTCTAAATTTTGAAATTTTTTACCAGAAGCCTAAAACATTCGCGCGTTGCATATGTTTTCTTTTAGTTTAGAGGTTAGGTTGGGGTTTTTCTCTCTAAACTCCCCTTTTTGCCCCCTCTTTGTGTCTGGCACCTTCAGTAGAGTAGCATAACACCGCAGCATCAACAGAAAGACCATCTGAAACGCTTTCAGACGTTCAAAGGTTCAATCAATAATTCTAAAAAAAAATAATACATTTCAACTGTTGTGAAATTTATTCGAGGCTTATGAAATTTCAAAACGTAAAATTTCACTTTCCATCTCTGTGCGTGGATGCCTTAGGAGATGCCACTTTAATAATTTGCACAATAATTCATAAAAATAAGGCTATGCGAAGGGTGAACCCTTAATCCGCGCCACTAACTGAAGCGTCCATTTTATCCCTAACGCTTCCGCGTTCTGTTAGTCTTCTGAAATAGTTTTAGTCTAAAAATTTCATTTTGAACGGTTCATTTCTCGCCCTACCTGACTTTCTCATGAAATAGTGTCGCTTAATTCGTCGTTTAGCGACGATTTATACATTTCCCTACTAGACAAGTCGCTTGCCAAGATTAGAAATATAAATCAAATCTCTCATCACGTAATCAAACAAGGAAGTTAGGCCGCAAGGCAATTCTAGACGCTTGATTCAGCTTATTTGATTTCTTATTTACGCTTTTATCTTTTTTCCGTAGGGTGTAAAGGAGCCGCTAGGACAGGTCACTCTTGTTTAATGAAATTAAATCCGCCAAAACAGACACTAGCGCTAGATCATGTCTCCACTGACGAGGTAGTGATATATTGTTTATTTATTTATTTTTTATTTGTTTCAAATACAGTATCTATATGCGAGGAGCAAGTTTCTGAAATGTTTACTTTCTCTGCCTAAAGCTTTCTATCTGCTTATTTTCGGTCCATCCATAATTAAGTGATCGATAAAGAATTGTCTACCAATGAAGAAAGTGCAGAAAAAGAGAAAATAACTCAATTTTTGAGCTTGTCACTCAGTTTTTTTTTTTTTTTTTTTTTTTTTTTTTTTTTTTAAATAATGCAATAAGCACCAGACACTGTGCAGTGTGAGTCCCATAACAATGTTAAACTAAGTTTACTTGTGCAGGTAAAGCGACAATAAATGGATCCAAGAAATCGTGTGAATCCTATACTGCAGACATGTGTCAAAAAAATTTATTTTTTTTTAAATGAAAAAAAAATAGCATATATTTTCTTGCGCTTTCATTCCAACGTACAAAAAAAGGAAATCAATAAACGCGAAACGCTTTCAGCTTTTTCTATTCTTTTATTTAACTTTTTTTTCATGCACCTGAAAGAGACCTGTCTTTAAAAAATATTGACAAATTATTATTATTTTCATTTAATTTTTTCTTCGTAATTGTCTGTGTCGGAGAAAACTAGGGTCTGGCTTAATAAGATCAATGCATGCTTAACATACATTCAAAGTGCATTATTGTAAAAGCTTTTGTTCAAATGATGTCATTCATGATTTTTCTTCATTAACAGATCAACTTAATTTAAAATTATCTTTCTTTGTAGCGCAGAAGCTCCAGATATTTATGGCAAAGTCAGAAAAAGACGAGGAAAAATAGACGAAAAACGAGTAGCCTTATTTTCAAGGTCTAAATCGCTGACACTTTCTAATGATTCCATCACAAAGTTCTCATTACTTGTGTTACAAAAAAAAAATCAACAAGATCATCCAAATGCGTGTTTTTCCGAATAATTGGTCAGACTACGATTCCAATAAATCCATCTAATTGACAGTAGAAATTTTCGCAAAATTTTCGAGCAGCATCGAAGTCAATGTAGTACGGTAATTAAATTTTTAGGCCCGGCAATTTTTCGCGCGTTTATCGTAAGTATGACCTTGAGTAAACAACGTAAGCAATGACGAAGGCTGCGGAAATCCCCTGTCTCCGGTGATGCTTTCATAATTTAAACCCCGGAAGACGGCGAAAACAGCGCGAAAATCAATAAAACTGTGTCAAATAGACACCGATCGAGGTACAGCAGGAGCGAAAGCCACCTCGCCTATATTTTTACGCGCGCGAATTCAGAGCTTTTCGCCGCGGATAAAGTTTTTTTTATTTATAAAACAACTTCCTACAACTATATTTTAAATTCGAACACTCTCCGAACAACAGATTGTGCGCGGCCACAACATCGAACATATGATGCGAGAGCGGTGATAAATCATTTTTCCCGAAAAAATTGTGTGCCAAAACGCAGTTCGCGCGACGTTGCCAGTTCTGCGGCTGGAGCCGCCGTGGATCGAGGAAACCTGATGTTTTCCCCTGGGAATTAGGCAGCTGTGTCAACGACTCCGCAATGCAAAGCCCGCTTGCTTTGAAGCCGAACCGAGTGTGGATTTATGGCCCGTCTGTCAGCGACAGGGTTGACAAATTGCGTGAGATTTTCAGGATTTTTCCGTGATGATCGATAGAAAATGGGTTGTTTTATCTTGAAATCCGACAGCCTCCGGCGCGTCGGGGATTTATTCAAGTCCGCAGACAGCACCCACTTGCCGCGGCTGGATATTCCGATTCAGGTGAAACGAAACTATTTCAGGTCCCGGGCTGTAGAGTCCGCGGGGTCGTATTCATAGACGTTCCTTAGGTAGCGCCTTTCATCAGGAGCACTGGAAAAAAAAACACATTGGATCTCCAGACTCTTAAAAACGTCGACAAGAGAAAATACTCTTGATTCAATCGGATTTTTGCTTAAATCAAGAGCGAAGCCTCTTAATTTGAGCGGATTTCCTTTCGATTTAAGCTTAAAACTGATTGAATTAAGAGTATTTTTTCTTGTCAATGTTTTCAAGAGTCTTCACTCTAGATCCAATGTGTTTTTTTTCCAGTGAAGGGTTGACGCAGTTACATTGTAAGTAAGGGAGGTTCACGTTGGCCTTTAAATATAAACTCATAAAGTGGATACTTCAAAACTGAGAATTACTATATAAACGGCCTGGTTTCTCCGTTAAAGTCAGGCTCTTCGACAAATTATGATTAATTTTTAACAAGTTGGTAGTAGCACTCAATTAATTTGTTAGGTGGGTATGCTAGCCAAAGTGCTAAAAACGTGCAAGAATTAACTTACATAAAACTGCTTTATTCGATTATAATTTTTGGTCGAAGCTTTTCGGCATAATTGCCATCGCCAGGACCTTTAGATGCTGAAAAATAAATGAAAATACATTTTTCCATTAACAATAACAACTTTGGTGGGCACTTTGTGACTAGGAAGGAATATAAATATGGATAAGATGTTTCCATTTTTAGCACTGTGGCTGCGTACCCACCTGACAGACAAATTATTGTTTCCACTTTCTTTGCCATTGGAGTCAGCACTGGATGTTGAACAGATAATTCAGAGGTAAATAAATGTATTTCATACATATTCAGCGGAAATAATGAGCTTTCTATTATTCGTTTCCAATTACTTCTGACAGTTACCACCGTGTGGCCATTATTAAAGTTTCACCCACTAATGACAAATATTTTACCCAGTTCAGTTGACTCCAGTTCCGTAAGAAGGTTCTGGTCAAAACATATTTATTTTCAATATGAGCTCCACGAATAGTTGACAACACGATTATACTGCGAGAAACAACGTCATCAATCAAGTTATCGTGGGCAACTAACAGCGCGCCGGCAAGCAGCGCAGCGCAGCGTTTCCAGCGCCTTCGACATCGAAGAGATACTTCACACATTACACCATTACGCATATCGTTCAATGTGTCTTCCCGGCGGATATACAGCGTGTTTGAGGGTATAAATGGTAAACCCACCACCTCACAAAGGCGGACACGTTCAACTAACTGTCTAAATGACAGATGGCAATACCTCAACACTGAAAATTCTCTCTTTGACAATTTCAGTAAATCATAATGGAAGGGCTTGGAGGACAAGGCGCATGAGTTCAGTTTTTGAGATAATAATGATTCAGAGTAAAACTAGTCTTAATGCATTCCGTGGAAAATTCGCTCCCAAATTACAATTTTTAAGCATTAAAAAGTCAGTTTGAACTTTCTCTCCACCATAAGGATCCATGTAATTTTGAAATTTCAAACACGCATTTCTCGAAATAGCAAAAACCGCACTTATGCGCCTTGTCCTCCAAGCCACAATTACAATGTTTCATACTGATAGGACAACTGTTTCAATCCTGAGAGGGTTGTGTCCTGCCGGCATTTTCCTCTCTTTCTTCTTTCTGATTCTGGCCAGCGGGCTGATTGTCGAAATCGATAAACAATGCTATAGACACAGAAGACATAGGGAGTATGGAGCGATGCTATTGGTTGAAATGGGTGGTTCTGATAGACAAAAGGGGTAAATGATGGACTAACTAGGGTCTATCGTGGGTTGCCGTTAGTTACCTATTACCTACCTCCTATATCCATTGCAATCACCCGTTTCCTCCAATAGGATCCCTCCATATCCCTTGTGTCCTCTTTGTCTATCAACGGAGATGTTGCATGTGGTGAGGATTTGCGATTTGACTGTTGATTCTTATGTAAAAGTTCGCGAGAAACACGATGGTGCCACTGGTTTTCTCTGAAATCATCTCCCAAGCTCAAAAAAAGCTCTCAAGTTGAGGCCAAAATGGAGAGGATATCCCACGCTACCCTGAGAGTCCACCTCTACATCAAGACAAACTCTCCATGCAAAGATAGGGAGCAAATACATTAGCAGGGTTGCCACTTTATTTGGGGACGCTGGCGCCTACAAACCCAACAGGGATACTTCACGCACTGCGCAATGCGTGAAGTATCCCTGTTAGGTTTGTAGGCGCCAGCGTCCAAAAATGAAAACACGGCATCACTGCTAATGTATTTGCTCCCTATCTTTGCATGAAGAGTTTATCTTGATGTAGAGGTGGACTCTCAGGATAGCGTGGGATATCCTCTCCATTTTGGCCTCAACTTGAGAGCTTTTTTTGAGCTTGGAAGATGATTTCAGAGAAAACCAGTGGCACCATCGTGTTTCTCTCGAACTTTCACATAAGAATCAGTAGTCAAATCGCAAATCCCTCACACATGCAACATCTCCATCGCGACAATCAGCCCGCTGCAAGAGGGGACCCTGCCCCCCCCCCCCCGGCTCCACCACTTCTCGGTTCCGCCTATGGCAACCGACTCATGACGAGTGGCTTGTTTTTTCTGCTCTCATTATTGTTGTTCCGCGAGCATGCATGTATGCGTGCATCCCTTGGAGAAAATTGGACGTATTTCTGCCAAACGGAACTATGTGCATTAAGACATGGGCCCTGAGACCCATTAGAATATATGCATAACAGGGCTCACGTCATAATGCACTTAGTTCCGTTTGGTAGAATTACGTCCAATTGGCGGGCGGCGGAGAGTCGTGTGCAAAAAATCCGCGGAGACGAGGTCCGAGCCCCGGGGTCCAGTGGCGTGGCGTGAATTGCGATATATCGATTGTTATGCCATTTAAACCTATGAAAAAAGATCGATTATCAGGGTGTTCGCAGCGAACACCTTAGTAATCGATTCTTTACCATAGCTTCAAATGGCCAGATATCGATAATCGATTATTCACGCCACGCCACTGCCGGGGTCCGACTGGGATTCCCGCCAAATGGCGAGCGTGGACGTAAGCGCCGCGGTCGTTGGCTGACGGCGGCGATTCGGCCCTCTCCGGACCCGGGTCCGTGTAAATCAAATTTGAGGAGTTTAGGGCTCGGTAAATCACCAAAATAAACATTTGTGTTGCACAGGCGAAGAAAAGAAAGGGGAGGGGCCTCCGTTCTCGGCGGGGATGGTGTAAACAAGTCCGCGCCGGAGGAATCGCGCCAGGGCGGCCTGTTCGGTCGATAACTCATTACAATAATTAAAAGCGCGCCGTATCGCGTAATTCCGGAATTTCGCGGCGGCCGTTTAGGAAATGTGCAGCGCTTTGTAGTTGTGACGATTTGCGGCCCGCTGTCGTCGAGTAGAGAGGCAAGGGCAAGGTTTGCGCTTCAACGGGAAGCTCGTACTGCCGTGCCAAGGAAGAACGCCGTATGAGCCATCAGACGTTGCCGGATTTCCACCGATAAAATGTCGATTTACAAAGAAAGTTATGAATATTTTTCCTTGAAATTGCAGACTTTTGCCCAGTAGCAGATAGCGAATTTTGCCATTGTTCTATGAAAAAATTATGAGAAAAACACGATAGTGCACTGTTTATCTAAATGATAGTTCCAAGCTCAAAAAAACGTGTAAAGCTTTGATAAAGCAAAATGGAGGAAGTTCACACCTGACCATAAGTCCACTGGAAAATGATAAACAAACTCCCAGCATAAGGTAATTTTTGTTATACAACATGTTTTCATTTTTGTATATAACGCATGCCTACGAAAGTGTTAAAGTGGAACATTTTTAAGTAACTATTGCATAGAAGAAGTCTAATTTATCGTGAGCTTTCGCGACTTCAGAAGGTTTTATAGCACGATTTCGAAGAGCTCACGAAAATTGAGACTTTTTTTGAGTATGGAAGTGGTTTCAGAGAAAACATTGGCACATCGTTATTCTTTCGCAGAACTGGTTATATAAAAAACAATTCAAATTCGTACAAATCTCTACACATTTCAACATCTCTATGGTTCAGCTATAGGTTTTAGATCAAACTAGAAACGAAATACTGTGAAAAATTGGAGGAGAAATATTAAAAGATTTTCCTGAAATTCGTGATTTGTCGGATGAAATTTGGCAACGTCTGATGGCTCATACGGTGTTCTTCCTTAGCACGGTAGTATACTGCGTCGCTCTGCGGCTTGAGTAATTGTTCTCTGCAGCGCCCACCACTCGGTTCTTTGGCATGAAATTCGTTTGGGTCGGTGAACAGAGTGATACTAAGGAGTACACCCCAGTGGGCGCTTCGTGTTGTCTAGGACCCCCGTGAATTAATCTAAATAGAACGGGCCCATTCAGGGACTACCTCCTATCGATAGCAAAAATTTCGCGGCCAAATCGTTAGAAGCGGTTCCAGCAATTTGGCAACACCAAATTTCCTCCATTAAAACCAATGCTAAATAATCGATTCTTTTCGGGCTTCCAGGACTTTATGTCCACCTACCTTTCGTCCATTAAATAAATGTCCACCGCTATTTATGTCCACTAAACGTTAAGTCCAGTCTTTATTAAGTCCACATGATTTAATGTCCAACCATGAATATGTCCAAAATTGTCCAAATTGTGGACATGTTATGTCCACATTTTTTTCTTCTCATTTAAATGACAGGAACCACCTCAAAAATAAATGCATACTACTACTACCTTCATTCTTAAAAACATTTCATTCATGAATCAAGTCATGAAAGAGAACAGACTCTAAGAGCAGATAAAAACATATGTTCATGTGTACACTGTACGGATATGATAACATGAAAACCAAAGCGGGAGCCTAGGAAACGCTCCAATGCCAAATTAAACATTTTTCAGTAACAGATGCAGTCAAAATTGAAAGTTCTCTTTAACTAGTTATTTCGTGTGCCTTCAATCTTGTAGGATACTGTGCAACGCCTCTGACGCGAAATAGTTGCTTAAAGCGTTGCGGCGCGGCAGGCAATCAGCGTGACACGCGCATAGGCGCCTACAAACCTAACGGGATACTTCACGCGTTGCGCAATGCGTGAAGTATCCTGTTAGGTTTGTAGGCGCCAGTGCGCGTTCTGCGCTGCTAACACGCCGCTCCGCTCTGTGTTAGGCTCTAATATTTAAACTCGCGGAGTCAGCGTTTTTCAACTCATGATTTTGAAATGTTTGCACTCTCTGCATTGATTATTCCCTTTTAAACTGATGAAAAAGAAATATGTACTACTGGAAAATATAATGTGTTTTCTGTAAATATAATAGTGGTTCCGTGTCAAATTTAATGATTTCCAAAGCATTCAAATTTATTCTTTTATGTTTTGGGCTTTTACTGTGCTGCAGCGTGGTGTAAGCGCAACCAAACGCTCAAAATTGGACGTATTTGACTTAAGGAGGTCGATGTGCAAATAAGTTAAACACAAAAAATTGAGTGCTTCTTGGTTTTTTTCCTCTTTTATTAATTTTTGTATAGTTTCTTTCATCACAACTACGGCTCATTGAGATTCATATCGATGCCATTGCTTGGAAAAGGTTTTACAAATATTTACCACGTTTTAAAAATGTAAATGTTTTTAAAATGAAGTAATCAATTTCATTAAAAAAAGAATGTACATTTAAGGCATATTTTACATCGGAAATTTCAAGGATAGAAATGAAACCAAGTATTTACCAAAGACAATTTGAAAAGATGAATCAAAAGAAGAAATTAACATTTCATTTAAAATATGAGTTACGATAACAACACCTTATTCTCTCATAATTTTCTCATTTCGATATTGTCAATATAATTTTACACACGGACTAAAATATGACGCTTGAATTTGATTTTAGTGGACTTTACATTTGTGGACTTAACTTAGTGGACGTTTAAGTAATGGACTTAACAATAGTGTGGGCTTTAGAACTGTGGACGTAAAAATTGTGGACGAAAAGTCTGTGGACGTAAAAAAGTGGACATAAAGTCCGTGTACCCTTTTCGGATCATCTGGCCCCTCCAAGATTCGATACATTTCCATAGGTTTAAATGGAGGAAATCCGGCGTTGCCAAATTGCTAGATCCGCCAATGCAAATCGTCGCCCTCCTTCCATAAGAGCATGGCCATAGTTCATGGTGTCTAGGACATAGAGTGCATAGAGTCGTAATGTAAATGGGAGAGCTGGTGCCATGTTCTGGTTGACGATTTCCGAGCCCGGTGTGCGCCGAGCTTGGGTCACTTTTTCGATACATTTTCGATCCAAACTGGCAATAGACTGATTTAGTGGCTACGTCATTTGATATAATATCGAACCCTTGATTCAAATGTAAACAAACACGGAACCTTGTTTCTGATTCGCGCCCTTTGTGCCATGGTGGTAAAATCAGGGGCGGATCCAGCAATTTGGCAACAACGGATTCCCTCCATTTAAACCTATGCTAAATAATCGATTCTTATCGGGGCACTTGGCCCCTCCAAGAATCGATACATTTCCATAGGTTTAAATGGAGAAAAACAGTGTTGCCAGTTTGCTGGATCCGCCAATGGGTAAAATGAGTCCAAGTGTTTCTTACAATCGAAAGTTTTCGTGTTTAATGAGACTTTGATTGATCTTGGACTGGTTAATGACTAAATTTTGATAAATTAACTCATGAAGAATGTATATAATTAAGAGAAGAAATAATAGTGAGCTTAGGAAGTTGCTGTTTGGACAGATCTTACTATTTTTTGCCAACCTATAAGAATCAAGCACTAAAACACGATTCTGTGACCAGCGCAACTGTCCCATTATCAGTTTCTAACTTGTATTTTCGCAAAAGTTCACTAATGGGACGGCGAAAGGAAATTGCAAATCACAGCTGAGCGCAAGAACACTCAACGTATGCAATCTCCCATGAAGAGTTGAATAACTCGCCGCCTATTTTGACGCAGCTCAGTGATAAGCCAACGAGAACAAAACAGCCAAGTATCTCGTCGACTGCAATTAAGGGGGTTGAATAAAAGAGCAATTACGCTTCACAAATATGTTCACTGCCAAAAATTCGTGCATTCTCGGCGTGGTAGCGACCTGAAACATTTTGAGAAAAAAAAACACTCCGCAAATTTAGATCAGCGCCGAAAGCACGGAAGAGATTTCACACTTGCCAGCGAAGGTGCACCGAAGTTGCCACTTTGTCGGATCTCTCCTATTTTCCAACGAGGAACGTATATCCCAAAAAAATAAAGATGTGCAATTTGACAACCTCTTGTGATGAGATACTAAAGTGGATACAAAGACTTTCGTCTGATTTTCATCTTCGCCGATTTATCAATATTTCATAATTCTATGGTCCATTATGAATATTGCTTAACCGCGCTTTCCACAGTATATTACATTAGATTTTATAATACACTAATTTAGAAGATTTTTATCTTATATATCATTTTCTTTTAAGTCACTGAAGAGTTTTCTTTTAAAAGTTAATTCGTTGCAGATCAATTTGTGCTCAAAAGCTGGGAATGAGATTTTCAAGTTGAAAAATTGCAATAGGGAACTATATAATGAGATTATAAGACAAAAAAAATTTAGTCTTAAACTTTTAAAATTTACCAACGTAGATTGGATGACATTAATCAGAATTAGCTTACTGCACTCAACGTTGCCTAATTTTCCTTCAGGTTCCATTTTTTTAACTGAAAACTGATCCCTTAAAGTAATCTGTGATTTATCTTCGTTATTTCTATGTTTTTGACGGTAATAAATACTTCGTTTGAAATTTTCACCTTTTGGTAAAACTCTGGCACTTTCTTCGCCCCCTCTTTCCTTGTCCATCCTTATGTAACTCCCCCAGAAAAGAAACTAGTGTCAATTTGACCCCAGCTTGGAGTTCCAGGTGTACTCGCGCGTCAAGAAAAAGATTCTTTGATACGGCACAACGCTTGATGGATGTTCGTGATGCATACGCAAAATTGAAAGCGCGATGGCGTGAGACGAGAGCTCGCAATGCTCCACTCTGTACTGCCAGTAGTGCCAGTGAGGTGTCGCCGTGTCGCCCATTGAAATAGTGAAATGGGAAAGGAATAAAGGATGCGCGTTGATGACGGCGCAGAGATGCAACTATTCGTGCTTGATGGATGGCCGTATTGCGTCTGCAAAATTGAAGGCGCGATGGCGCGAGGCGTGAACTCGCAATGTTCCGCTCTTTACTGCCACTGCCAGTGAGGTGTCATACAGATTCGGGAGAGAAGTTAAAAACGAGGCCCACTTACGTCTCGTCTATCTTCGGCTGTGTTGACACTCGATTTTTTTTTGTTTTGAATTTGATGTCTGATTCTTTTTATATGCTGTATTTGTAGACGTATATCTAAAGCTCATATGTACCGGTCCCATGAAGAGATGGTCAGTTTACCAGAGTTTGACTTGGGATGGGTTTTTTAGTGTTTTTATAAAAAAAAAAAAATTCCCTGACACTCGATTATTTTCTTTCTTCATTTTGATATCTAATTCTTTCTCACGATTTACTCGTAAACCAACATCTATAGCTAGTATGTAACTGCCCTAAACGGCCCGCGGGGCACGTGTTTCTAGCAGTGGCGTGGCGTGAATTACGATATATCGATTGTTATGCCATTTAAACCGATGGAAAAGGATCGATAAATAGGGTGTTCGCAGCGGACATCATAATAATCGATTCTTTACCATAGGTTTAAATGGCAAAACAATCGATATATCGCAATTCACGCCACGCCACTGGTTTCTAGCAAGCTTCGGGCAGCCAGTTTGACCCGGCCCTGGCACCTAAGGGAGGAACTTTAAAAGGTTCTAAGTTTTTAACAAACCATTTTAATTTAAATCTAGTGAGAGAGCTACAATCCTTAAAAAGTAAACCAAATCCCATAGAATGATCAATTTTTAGTATTCGGTAAGTTTTCAAATTTAATTTATTTTTGAATTTCACACAGTTCTCTATTCCAAGGTAAAAGTAATTATGCTGGACCGCAATTCGGCCAGAAGTTTGTAATGAAAAAAAAAAAAAACTCGGTCCTACACAGTACAGCACGGTGTTCCCTATCGGCCTTACAGTTTAGATCTTGGAGCCGTACTTCGCAGTTCGTGTTACCGTATTTCGGTTCTTATAACCAAAATTGTAAGACAAACCAAACTGTAAACATTTTTCGGGGGTATGAACTGAACTGATTCGGTATGAAAGACGATTCCACAAACCGAATATTATGATCGATATCAGTGGCGTCACGTGCTTTGCGATATATCGATTGATTTGCTTTTTAAACCTATGCAAAAGGATCGATAGACAGGGTGTTCGCAACGAACACCATTTCGGTCGATTCTTTACCACAGGTTAATATGGACTGCATTTTGCAATTTGGAACTATAAATTCTGGCTCTTCTGGAAAAACACTTTTGTGCATAGGGAATATAATGGCACATACGTTGTTTTTAAATCGGGCTAGAATTTATAGTTCCAAACTGCAAAATGTAGTCCATATGGAAAATTATCGATAATCAATCATTTACTACTCGCCACTGGTCGATATGGGGCACTTTGCGATGCGTATGACCGATTTTTTTTCTCCGTGTGGTAAATAGCCCTTTTGTTATGCATAGCCAGCAAATGAAAAAACACATCGAACGATACGTCACGACGAGTTTTCTTTTCATTCGGAGTTTTGATGGGCGAGTGCAAACGTCAGTTTTCTTAGACTGTGGGCAGATGTTAGATGTTTGTCGTGGTCGGTGTTGAAGTAAACAAGAAAACAGGGATCAATCGTAGTTTCGAGGTATCGTTTATATCTGCTCGCGTCGCGTCGCGTTGGCGCACACGTCCTATAATACTACTGCGGTGAGGGAAAACGCCGTATGATCTTCCAGACGTTGCCAAATCGTCGTTCGTCTCACGAAAGGACGCAGTTAAATTTAAATGTTGCCAAATTTACCCTCGTCGATTGACTTTTCACCAGGAGAACCTTCACTGGAGAAAAAACACATTGGATCTAGAGTCCAGTCTCTTGAAAACATTGACAAGAAAAAATACTCTTGATTCAATCGGATTTTTGCTTGAATCAAAACGAAATCCGCTTAAATTCAGAAACTTGGTTCATGATTTAAGCTAGATCCTGATTGAATCGAGAGTACTTTTTCTTGTCGATGTTTTTAAGAGTCTGGACTCTAGATCCAATGTGTTTTTTTTCCAGTGTTGGGGATGGGTCAGTTGCATTGGTAACAGAATCGTATTTTGATGCTTGAATCTTGTGGATCAGCTAAAAACAATAAGATCTGTCCAAATAGCAACTTCCTACGTTCAATATAATTTGAGACATCGCCCTTTGAAAAGTCGAGTTTTTGACGTCATCCACTGCGATAGTGACACCCTTGGTTTTTTCCACCTTGCTTTCATCAGTCAGTATGGCGCACATTTGCACTGCTTACTCGTCGTCAAACTCGGATGAAATCAAGGTGGAAGAAACCAAGGGTACCACTTCTGCGGTGGATGGCGTCAAAAACCCGACTTTTCAAAGGGCGATACCTCGTTTAATATTGGACGTAGAAAGTTGCTGTTTGGACAGGTCTTATTATATTTAGCGAATCTACAAGAATCAACCATCAAAACACGATTCTATGACTAGCGCAACTGACCCATTTCGAGCTGAACTTTCACTGATTTTTCCTGTGATTTCATGCAAAAATCACCAACATTTTGAACAAAAATTGCACAGGTACGTTCTTGTAGAAAGTTGAATTGTTTGAATCGATGTTGCAACCTTGAAACGGAGTTATGTTCCTTGGCTGGGGATACGAAGAAATTTGCTCTAATAGAGCACGATTTCTTTTAAAATCTTCAGGAAAATTTTCTTCTAATTTTTTCAGAAATCGTATTCCCTTTATCAGCTGAATAATCTGATCATTTTACGGGAAAATACTCATGATATTCCGCAAGAATAATTTTATCGCGGGATATTTGGCAACGTTCGAGTGACTTTACGGTGTTTTCCCCCAGCAAGGCGAAATAGTGCTTGCCGCCATCCACAAAACTCATCGGGCTGGAGCTCCTGTTGATGGAAGTAAAATTCTCCTTCAATTAATTTGATACCACCCGGCAGCAAGGATGCGGTAATAGTGGTATCGTCCGAAATAGCGTTCGCCGCCGTCGGAGATTCGCCTTTTGAGCGGAAGGTTTTGCTGCTTCGATGAATTGGACGTATTTCTGCCAACCGTAACTATGTGCATCAAGAAATGAGCCCTGAGACCCATAAGAATGTATGCATAACAGGGCTCACGTCATAATGCACATGGCTCCGTTTGGCAGAGAAACGTCCAATTACACCACTCAACATGGGTTCTGTCCTTCAAACCAAACCAAAATTTTTCGAATCCTAGGTGATATAGACCCAGCACTATTTTGCCACCTTATTACACAGTTCGGGTCACGTTTTTAGGGTTTTATTATCTTTTTTTTCTTGATTGTAAGGAAAATGGTCGACAAAATCACATTTTAAGAGCGGAGCTAATAAACTGCTGTTTCACGGGATTAAGCGAAGCCCTGAAACTTTTGACATATGTTATCTGAAAGTAAATTCTACGCTCTTTTCAAAGAGCTTAACAGATTTTTTCTCAGATAATCGTGGCTGGAGATATGAACCAAAGTTTCTCCAAAAACAGCAATAAAGCGCCTTTATTAAGCTAATTTTTGATGAAAACGTCATTTTACGACCAAAAATTAAGTCAGGATAAGAGAAGGAGATCGATTTCAGTAGGAAATTTGATGCTCTTTCTGCTGGAGTTTTTTTTCGTAAAATTAACCATTGAGGAGATATTTCCAAAAAATTGATCAAGGGTTTTCTCAATTTTGAGAAATTTTAAATTGAGACTTGGTTCCGCATGGAACAAATATCGAATACGTTCATGCAAAATCGTTCATATTTTTTGAAAATTAATGGAAGTCAACAGATATCATTAGACAGACGTAAGCGGCACCCAAATCTTCGCGGCATATACGCGGTTTTGACAAGCTCCCTTGAGTCAAGTTCACTTCGATGGGGTCCTCGACTTGATTTGCGACGCTCGCTCGCGTCGCGGAAAAATTAACCGCTCCCACCTGCTTCTATTTATCCACCCAAAGCGAGACCGCATGGTCAATTGTAGCCCATGCACTCGCGAGCGTAGAAATTGGAGGAAATAAATATATAGGTGAAGGTTCTCGACAATTTCTCTTGACGGAGAGCCAGGGCGTCTGCTCCTCATGTCGTGTTACACATTTTCGTGCGGCAGGTCGCGGAGCACCCCCGCTTGCGTAATTGTTTTTTAATTAAAAACAAATTAATATTCCGACGCCTGGGCGGTCTCTTTGGGCCCGGCTCCGGCTGTCAGTCAAGTCGCGGGGCGAACAACAGGAGTCGGCAAAAATAGTTGAGACCCATTTAAATCGCCGATGGTATTGACGAGTCGAGGAGTGGGTGAGGGTGGCAAAACCTCATTACAACCGCACGCCCACCGGTTATTCCGCCGTACTGAGGAAAAACGCCGTATGTGCCTTCAGGCGTTGCCAAATTTCCTTTAATAAATCACGAATTTTCAGGAAAATTTTTGAATATTTATCAACCAATTTCTCAGATGATTTTGTTTGTAATTTGATCTAAAACTTCAGAAAATTTCAAGGAAAAATATTCAACATTTTCCTCAAAAATAAACATTTTATCGAAGGAAATTTGGCAACTCTCGAATGTTCATACGGCGTTCTTCCTAAGCACGGCAGTATTGGTGAGATTCGTCGACGAAAGAGACCCGACTCAAAATGCCGCCGTTTGATTGGACTTGAAACGAGTTGTGATCTTGCTCTCCGCCTCGCTTTTCTGTGTTGACAAAAAACAACCCTGTTTTCGTTTAATAGTCGTGTGTTTCGCCGTGTTAGATCCGGTCGGAGTAAGGTCACCCGCGAATAGTGACAAAATCTCCGAGACCTCGCTTTTGCTGTTTAAGCTGTATGAGAACGAGGGAGGTGAGAGTTACTACCGGGGCATCGAGTCAATAAGAGAGGTCGGACAAAGTTTGGAAACCTTAAACGCTTATAATTCCGTTAAGGTGATTCGATGGACGTCATATTTTGTGTCAGAACGACGTGCGATATATCGCATCAATTGGTTCCATTTTTTCAGCGACTCGTCATTTTTCTCGAATTTTGAGATCGCAATTCTGTTGTCAGGAGACTAAAGCACTCACTTACCGATTTTAACAGAGAAATTCAACGTAATGAAAGCGTGGTTTTTTTAGAGAGGAAATATCGCATTCGAGTGCAGTTTCGATATCAGTATCGAATGCGATATTTTCTCTCTAAAAAAAACCACGCTTTTATTACGTTGAATTTCTCTGTAAAAATTTGGTAAGTGAGTGATTTTGTCTCCTGACAACAGAGTTGCGATCTCAAAATTCGAGAAAAATGACGAGTAGCTGGAAAAATGGAACCAATTGATGCGATATGTCGCGCGTCGTTCTGACACAAAATATGGCGTCCATCGAATCACCTAAACACAAATTTTCGAGGTTCCAAAAGTGGTTCCATTGGTTTTCTCGAAAAATGTCCTATTAAAAGCACCCCTTGAAATTTAAAATGTGACGAAATAAACACCAAAATTTGCAGTTTTAGTCAAAAATTTCATGTCCAATCTCTCTGATTGACTCGAGCTACTGTGCGGGGGACCGAACTTCTTTTTCACGGAGGAGACGGATATTAACGTCTCGGACTGGATTTAGAAGAAATGATTACAATCGATATAAATTGGCTACTTCATTAAATGAACTTTTTGCAACGTGATGAAACTACTGTGTGCGCCTCATCTATAAAAGCACGAATTTGCAAGGGATAACCGCTGGCACGTGTGTTGTTTCTGAAATGGGCAGGAAAATGGAAGGCCTTGTTGTAAAATATTGTTCAAACATCCTCGACCGTCAAGACTATGCTTCTTTCTTTATTTTATACCAAAACGCTGGACAAATTTTAATGAGATTTGAACGGTGATTAATTTTCCATAATTAAATTGTTTAGTTTGAAGAGGTCCACTCTGTAAGAAAAAAAATTCAGGAAACAATTTAAACTGAATGACAGTCGGACATTTAAGCCCTGTGATCAGTTGCTCTCCATGATGCACTCATTGGCGGAACCAGCAAGCTGGCAACACCGTTTTTCTCCATTTAAACTTATGGAAATGTATCGATTCTTGGAGGGGCCAAGGTGCCCCGACAAGAATCGATTATTTAACATAGGTTTGAATATAGGGAATCCGTTGTTGCCAAATTTCTGGATCCGCCCCTGGATGCACTTCCAATATGTACAAATGTTGACCGTCGAACTTAAGTGCTCGGCTCCTTTTTTTCCTCTGTATAAAAAGTGCTTCACAAATTCTAAGAGTTATATTTTTTCCCCTTCTTCTTTCGAAAAAGCGAAATTTGTGCTTATCGTGACAGAGTAAAAAAATAAGAAAAGTGGTCCATTTTCGGCTTCAGGCCTACTTTTTTCTAAAAATCACAGGAATAACACTAATCATGCTCGTGCATTTGACGCTTCATCAGAAAACATGGCTTTTCCCGGGAAATAGGTAATTTTAACCGAAACGATATTTGTGCCAGTTTTCTTTACTCCCAGATAATCACACGCACCTTCCTGTTTAGGCTTTAGGCGGCTCTTTTCTCGTAAATTGGGCGTTTCCCCGCCTTCATTGTCGCCGTAGTTCTCAGGAACGAGAAGCTGGAACACGCTGTATAATTTGTCAAAGTCGATCGGTCAAGACGTCGCGTCTGGAAGGAAGTCAGTGACGACGAAGATTTGCGTGGAGAATTGCTCGCAAAAACCTCCATGACTGACGTTTAGACGACGGAACTGTGGGGGCGGTGTGCGTACTCTAATAATAGGTTGCCAAATCTTACCGGAATCTTTTCATATAACTTTGACCTCAAATGAACCCATATATCTGCTAAAAGAGAGAGCATTCTTAGTTCCAGTTGGTCGCAGATTTGTGATCTGTTCCCTGCACTGAAAAAAAGTCACGGGCGATATAGAAATACCGTCCGTTCCAGGCTCAGAGGCTCAAAGTTTCGGGTGCTGGAGCCGTAGCTTTGACTGCTCCGGGTGCTACAGGCGGAACTTTCTGCCTCTAAGTCCGGCACGCGGACAGTATGTCCATGTAGCCCGTAAGTACGGCTTCCACGGCCGGAGTTTTTTTTCAGTGTGCAAACGTAGTGCACCTAAACCCACCCAAAGTCAATTCGCCCACGTTTTTAGAGAAAACATAAAGAAACTCGTATAGAAAAAACGTTGGGTAGCTGTTTGGGCATAGCAAGATGTGCAAAATAAATATAAAAAAAAATCTTGTTGAACAATTTTTTACTTCTTTCCTTATTTTTCTAGAATAAAATTACTCGATATTTTTGTTTAACATCTTCGATGAATATAGTGATAAGTAGTGCAACAAAAATAATGTGTGGTGTCGTGAATGAAACAAAGTTCCTCCATTAAGGTGAGATATTACGAGAAATTTGCAACAGTACAAACCGAAGTACGTAGGATTTTGTAGCTTCGCCATATGTATGATTTGCCACATACACATTATAACATACAAATAAAATTCAAACACTGCTTTCGCGGTAAACATGGCGGTATACATAGTTATCTAGGCAAAGCATTTACACTGGCTTTCTCCATTGCTTCAAGATGTCAGTCCAAAATATGTATACAACATTGGGTAAAATACTGCCGTCCCTGGTAAAAATTGGCGATAAGAGCTGCGTTTCAAACTACCATAGGAATTCTTATAGCCGACTAAAGAAGGCTACAGAAAATCATATAGCTGGCTGTAGAATGAGGAGAAAATCATACGGTCGGGCTATACGAAGCTATAAAAAATTATGCAGCCGGGCTATAGTTCCTATCGCCGGGCTTTACACTTTATCGCCTGGCGGTTGCTTTTTCGCCATTGATTATAAAAAGCTATAAGAAATTGTGTAGAAATTCGTGTGCTTTGGAAATCATTAAGTTTGATACGGAACCACCTTAATATTGACAAAACACACATTATATTTTCCTTTAATACATATTTTTTTTTCATCAATTAAAATGAGAATAATCCATACGGAGTGTGCAAACATTTCAAAGACATGAGTTGAAAAACGCTGACTCCGCGAGATTAAATATTAGAGCCAAACACAAAGCGGAGCGACGGCGCACTGGCGCCTACAAACCTAACAGGGATACTTCACGCATTGCGCAACGCGTGAAGTATCCTTGTTAGGTTTGTAGGCGCCAATGCGCGTTCAGCGCTGGCTGCCCGCCTGCCACGGCGCTTGAAGCAACTATTTCACACCAGAGGTATTGCACAGTATCATACGAAACTGAAGGCGCTCTAATATATTAGTAATGGCAGGCATTCATCAAAAGTACGGAGCTTTCCTCGCAAAATAAATCAAGATACTACGGCCCAAAAAGAGAGCAGTATTCCAAAAACTCACCAAGTCCTAGCATCCGTAATTAGTAACGCTTAGCATACACTTTATCGCCAGGCTGTTGCTTAATTGCCATCGGCTATAAAAGGCCATAAGAAATTGTGTAGCTGGCTATAGAAGCTATTGGAAATCTTACAGCCGGCTGTAGGTCTATGGTATTTTGGAACACAGATTCTACTGCCAATTTTTACCAGGGGTGATAGCGAAGATAGCAGTTTGTGCATTTCTGTATGAGCCATGATTAGCACATGTTTTTATATGTCTCGAAGTTCATCTTAGCATGCACTTACCGCTCTCTTCGCTATTGCGGCATAATATGACTTACCTATTACAAAAATTCTTTATCATCAAGTAATGTGAAATGTTTCGACATCTCCTATCGACGAGCCTCTATAGTCAAGATCATAGTCACCTCAGACATGCTCTCTTTTTGGTTCAGGTATGTGACCGATCGAAAGTGTCATTTACACTATTTTTCATCAGTCGAAGCTCGAATAAGCCACATGGTGAGCTAAGTTAATATCCACTGAATGCTACTCATCAAATGGCACGAACATAAAAAGGTCTTATTTTTAGACAACCTCTCGCCGTCTCCCCCTATCTGCCTCCAATAAACGCTCTCGCCGTACGCAGTAGCATTTTGGCGAAAGGAAATGCACAGCATCATTCAAATGTTTGTTGATGTAAACGCACTCTCCGGCGCATTTGCTCTGTACTGAATCGACCAGAAAAATTAAATAATTCATCACATAAATTCAAAGGAGATTCTGGAAAACGATAAGTATAACACACGGAATTAGGCAGACGCAATCTGTGTAAGAATTCATGGAAATGATGATCGAAGTTCCCAGGATACATTCTCGGACATGGGTACATGTAAGTTATCTGGATTTTAAGCAACGACGTGTTAACTCCAGTGGTCATACCCCTGTTATTATCGTTCCATAGAAAAACGCGGTAAGTGTGCTGGGTGAAGCCAAATTTCCTCAATTTAACATTTTTCTGAAATTTTCACGGAAAATTATTGACAATTATGTGTCTTTGTATCTGAAATTTTCAACAAAAAACAATCATAGGTTAACTTAAAATTAGATCATCTCTCTGGTCGAATCTACATATCAAAAATACATGAGCATACAGCCCCTTATCAATGAGTTTCTTCCCCCCTCCTACCCCTTGGCATTATTCGCGTTCTATGTTGAAAAATCCTCTAGAAGAACAAAATCTGTGTTACAATTATTTAAAATCATATGTGTAGTTCAATTTGCATAACTACCGAATTGAAGGAAAACTCAGTTTTTCCCCGTAGATTAAAACTGGTTTAAGGGAATCGTGAATTTGTAATCGGCTCAAAAGAGGTAATTTATAACTTAGGTGACAAACATAAAATAGCATACAGTCGTGAGAAAAAGATATCAATGGTCCTAGGTAATTCTTTCAGGAAATTGTCGTCGAAAAATTTGTGTTGAAGTTCTAGACGAAAAACGTTCGATTGTATCGCAACGAATGGTTATTAATAAGTGGTTCACTTCATTTGTTGCTAAAAGAGGATGTTAATGTGAGATTCAACCAACAATTTTTTGTTCCAAATGCGTCAAATTAATAAATTCGTTGATTCTAGGAACGACCATTTTTTGAGCTACAATTCTTTAACACAAACATTGACACATTGGGTTGAATTAAACAAATTTTTCCACCAAAATTTTTGTACAAAATTCCTTCGTAAATGAACCGCGTTATGCAGAAAGGAACCAAGCCATATAAGCTATTGCCAAATTTAACTGGACAATTTAATTTTGTACAAGAGAACATTTGTGCGGATTCTTTTGAAAATTGTAAGAAATCTGCTTTGTATGATGCAGAAAATTCACCGAAATTTTCCCAAAAATTCGCACAACCGTTTTCGTGTAAAAAATTAAATTGCCCAATTAAATTTGGCAATAGCTGATGTGGCTAGGTCCCTTCTGCTTAAGGCGGTCCAAATAAGGGCCAAAAACTAGAAGTTGAACTATTTTACATGGACGGTCTTGCTTTATTGAACAAATGATTGGCAACATCTGAGTCTATTAATGTCGTTTTTCCTTACGATGATAAAGTAAACGAACGAACGAGAAGTTATTTGTATATTTGCACGGACGATTGGGGAATAAAGCCGGCCAACTTTGATGCGTAATTTTATCGGAGGCTCTGAGTGGTTTTGAGAAAACAGCGTGATTCGTGGAATTAATCCTCTAAATAAAGTCCGTTACACGCGCGCGTAAATGTAATCGGTGCACGCGTTAAGGCGCCAATCCGCCGAAAGTCGTGAAAATTTGCGCGTAACTTTTATGAATTTTTTCTCACTTAATTTTTGCGTAAACTATTGCTGCCGTGCTAAGGAATAAGAACGCCGTATAAGCCATTAGGCGTTGCCAAATTGCCTTTGGTGAATCACGAATTCTAGAGAAAATTTGTAAATATTTTTCTTCCAATATTTCAGATAATTTTGTTCGCAATTTTACCTAAAACCCCTGCAAATTTGAGAACAAATTATTAGTAGCTTTCCTCAAAAATATACATTTCATCGAGGGAAATTTGGCGACTCTCGAATGCTCATTCGTCGTTTTCCCTTATCACGGCAAAATGCCTCAGCGCTACAATGCCAACGTGTACATACAAACATCCAATATCCAGCGAGCTGCTTATGTAACCGATTCGCCTTCAATTTTCCGGGTATGCTACACCCGCTCCTAAGAGTTAAAATAGTGGTATCACTAAATCCTGTAGGTGTTGTTTCGCCTGTCTCACGACGACGACAACCGTCAGATCCTAAGTATTCTCCTTTCTGTTTTCTGCTATTTTCTAGGATAAAATCTAGCCTTATTTTTGTTTGAGATTTTTGAAAAACACCATGGAGACCTAATAAATGTTCATTCAAATATAATTCACGGCAAATCAAATGAAAAAAAAATCACGCCAGCAGATTACTGAAACGTACGAGTATAATAGTTTGAGCCTCAAAAAAAAAAAAGTGAATCAAATGCGCTGGCCACAGAATTGTGTTTTGATGCTTGATTCTTGTGGATAAGCTAAAAATAATAAGATCTGTCCTAACGGCAACTTTCCACGTTTAATATTAACGGAAACATCGCGCATGGAAAAATTCGGTTTATGATGTCATGTGCCAATGACACCCTCGGTTTCTTCCACCTTCCTTGCTTTCATCCGAGTTTCACGTTGAGTAATCAGTGCGAATGTATGTCTCCGTGACTGATGAAAGCAAGGTCAAAAAAACCAAGGGTGTCACTATCGCGGTGGATGACATCATGACTCAGCTTTTTAAAAGCGCGATGTCTCGGTTAAAATTAAACGTAGAAAATCGCTGTTTGAACGGATCTCATTATTTTTAGCTAATTTACAAGAATCAATCATCAAAACATGATTCTGTGACTAGCGCAACTGACCTATTTCATTCATTTTGACGTAATTTTTTTCGAAATTCCTCCCTAAACTTCGGTAATCAAATTGAACATTAAACGCAATGCCATTCGGCAGCGATGCTCTTTGCCTAAGTAGCAGTGAGCGCGATAAACAGCGATTTCATCGGTTGGTTATCGAGATTATATCAGTGGTAATATACCGAGATATCATCGCATTAAAAATTTCGATATATTGCTAGTAAATCGCTACACATCGCAATTTTTGGTTAGATAAAATCGCGATCAATTTTCGCCGAAAAAATCGAAATTAAATCGTCATTTATCGCGATTTTTATTTCGAAAATATCGCGATAAAATGCCGAGCGATAATATCGCGATTTTATCTCGTTAAGATCGAAGATAATCGCTCAGATTTTGGTGATCCTAGCGATTTTATCGCCGATAAAATTGCAATATATCCCGATATTTTCGTTGAAAAATGCTACTCGGGTTGAGGGCGCGACGGACGTGACGAGGACGAGGGTGCCAAAACACAAAAATCAAAGCGGCGCTTGACAAAAGCGGAGGAAGCAGACTCGATTGACCTTGAACGCGGCGAGAGCGACAATTTGGTGACCCACTAAAGAGGTGCCCCCGTGTCCCGAGACGTGGCCGGCGACGACGGCGACGGTGAGGCTGCAGTCGGCCCCTCGGCGCATGAGCGGGCGTGTGCCGCGGCCCTCCGAGAAAAAGTCTCCCAGCATCAGCTGTTGGCGAGAAGGGCGCATTACTCATACCAGTGAAGTAGCGTGAATAATCGATTATCGATATCTCGCCATTTGAAACTATAGTAAAGAATCGATTACTAAGGTGTTCGCTGCGAACACCCTGATAATCGATCTTTTTTCATAGGTTTAAATGGCATATCAATCGATGTATCGCAATTCACGCCACGCCACTGACTCATACCAACTCAACCCTGAAGCGCCTCGCAGAAGGGCAAGTGGAATATTCATCGGTAAAGGGGGCGCAACGACGCGTTTTCACCATCAGAATCATCTTAACCCTCCACACTGGAAAATACATGGAAGATTTTACCATACTCTGACACAGTGAACCAAGTATGGTAATAATTACCAGACTCAATGGTAGAATTTACCATATTATAATACGCATCACCAGATTTCTGGTAAATACTATTATAACTCTGGTTATTTTCATCGATAAAGGGAGCGCAATGACGCGTTTTCACCATCAGAATCGTCTTAACCCTCCACACTGGAAAAAACATGGAAGATTTTACCATACTCTGACACAGTGAACCAAGTATGGTAATAATTACCAGACTTAATGGTAGAATTTACCATATTATAATACGCATCACCAGATTTCTGGCAAATACTATTATAACTCTGGTTATTTTCACTGAATAGTATCATAGTGTGATAAATCAAGAAGACTTAGAGCAGATGAGAAAAAACACTAAAAAATGGCCCGAAACTGTTTGTAACAAGGTGGGGAAATGGTGCTGGGTCCACACCATTTTGCGAAGAAATCAATGACTCTATTGTGTGACTCTAATTGTAATTTTTGGAATTTCTCGGCTTTGATTTGGTGCCCGCGAAATGGTGTGGACCCAGCACTATTCCTCCGTCTTGTTACCTATAGTAGATGTTACCGTACTTTTTTTCACTGCATAGCATAGCGTTACGAATTCGTGACAACGTATTTTTTGGGTTTTTAACAATTGAATCTTTCTTTCCTCTGTGACATGATTTTTCAAATTTTTGTTAGTTTTTTTTCTTTTCGAATGACTAATTCCCAAAAATTTAAAATTTTGAAAAAAGATTTGGTGCACCGTGTTTTTATAATTTATGCAAGCCACGCAGTATAAAACGTTTGATTTTGGCTGTCATTTATAGGAAATGCAGTTATAAACGAAGTGCCAGCCATCAATTTTTTATACATGGATTGTTCTATGCTACCGAGAGACTCGGTTGGGAATCGAGTTTCCTCAATCCGAGGTCAACATGCAGCGGCAATTCTATCCTAACGTCGTTATCAAACGCTAATTGAACTACATTTTGCAATTTGGAACTATACATTCTAGCCCGGTTTGAAAACAACGTATGTGCCATTAGAGTTTCCCTGTGCACATAAGTGTTTTTCCAGAAGAGCCAGAATTTATAGTTCCAAATTGCAAAATGCAGCCCAATTTAAGGGAGACGGGAGTGGAACCGAGCGTATCGACATTTTTGCGTGGGTGCATGACTCATTCCCAAAAATTTTAAAATTTTGAAAAAAAGATTTGGTGCCCTGTGAAGGTGTTTTGTGTAGGTATTAGAAGTCGACGGTGTAAGTCGGCAATCACACAACTCGATTTGCGACGTCGCAGACTTCCTGTCATATACTTTATTTTTTAAAATCAAAACTACTCAACGGCAATTCTTTAAAACTGCCGTGATTTTTTTTCTCAGTGCGAAGAAAATTCTGCATAAACTTCAAGGAATAATGTCAATTTGTTCTCTTTTAAAAACACAACATATAGGCGGAGATTTTCAGACACCGCAAACGAGTTATGTGATTGCCGACTTACACCGTCGATATGTATGATTTGGTGATACCATACTATTCTGACTCCTAGGAACGCGTGTAGCAATTGTAGCATACGTGGAGAAATGAAGGCGAATCTGTTTTCAGATCGCCGCGCTGGATGCAGAATGCAGGATGCAGGAGCTACCTGCCACCTGCTCGCGTGATTTTGTCTCATTTGCGATGTTGGAATTGTTAGAAAGTGCATTCTGTTAGATGCAGTACCCCCTGTAATAATTACGACTCTGCCAACTATCGCGCCGTATAAGAACTGTGATAAAACAGCCAAAACCAAATCGCAGGCGACGACCTTTGCATTTGTGCGCGGCAATTCAAATAGCTTTCCCCCTCATTCAAAAGGGCAAAACAAGCTCCTAGGAGTCTTAATAGAGTGGAGTGGAGCTCCTAGGAGTCAAAGTAACCCATCACATATTGCTTATGAAATTAAGGAAGCAGGTGCAAGAAGACCTTATCCCGAAAATCGCTTTTTGAGAAAACAGCTCTCAAATTTTCCGTTTTGTTTTTCAGGTACGTAAATGAGCTACTAGACAAAGGTAACAGCGAATATAAGGGTATGTCTCTTTTTCAGTAATGAGAGAAATACGAAATCCAGCACTTTTTTAAAACCTCAAAGGTACACACTTGCACCTTGCCTCCCCCAAATACTTTTCATCCACGTTCTTAGTTATTGAATTCTAGACCCCGTAGACAAAGCTAGAGAGGATCTAGAGAGGGACTACAGCCCCTTCAAAAATCATTATACATGTCAATTTATTTGCTCGAGCAAATAAATTGACATGGCTGCCACTTTATTTGGGGACTCCACAATTGAAAACACGGCAACCTGCTAATGTATTTACTCCCTATCTTTGCATGGAGAGTTTGTCTTGATGTAGAGGTGGACTCTCAGGATAGCGTGGGATATCCCCTCCATATTGGCCTCAACTTAAGAGCTTTTTTTGAGCTTGGGAGTTGATTTCAGACAAACCAGTGGCACTATCGTGTTTCTCGCGAACTTTTACATAAGAATCAACAGTCAGATCGCAAATTCCTCCTACATGCAACATCTTTATCCTCAGAACATAAGGAAAATAGTGACACTCTCCATCTCCACGCAGAATTTCGTTTAAGGGAGGGGGGGTGGAGCGTCTACTGCCCCTCCCCCCTCCTCCCACACCGCGACCCACCTCGGCTCCGCTCGGAGAATGCATTGATAATGCAAAGTGGCCGATGCCGCCGACGACGCACAGTGGCTCGAGTCAATTAGAGATGTCGCACATGAAGTTTTCGCCTCAAACTGCAAATTTTGATAATTATCTCGTTATATTTTCAACTTTGAGGGGTGCTTCTGAAAGGAAATTTTACGAGAAAACCAACGAAACCACTTGTAAAACCTCAAAGTCTTGTATGAACGGAGTTATGAGCTTTTAAAGCTTCCAAACTTTGTCCAACCTCTCGCATTGACTGGATCCATTGTGCGTCGCTGAGCTGAAACCATGGTATGCACTCCTGATTTGGATGATGTCATACGCTGCACAGTGGATCGAGTCAATTAAAGAGTTCGGGCATAAATTCTTTTACTAAAACTGCAAATTTTGATGTTCATTTCGTCACATTTTTAATTATAAGGGGTGTTTGCAGCAGAAAATTGCACGAGAAATTGAATGGAACCACTCTCCGAACTTCAAAGTTTTGTATGAACGGAGATATGAGCTTTTAAAGTTTCCAGATTTTGTTAAACTTCTACCATTGACTGGATCCATTGTGCGCCGCTGAGGACGGTAAGATTGACATGTTGGCGCGGTCGTGCGGAAGTGGATTTTTGATCGTGGCTCATTGCGATGCACTCGGGGATTGTTATGTCACATGCCGCCGAAAAATTCGCGTCTATCGGTTCAACGTCCTTAAAGTAGCGTAACATTTCTCTGATCTCAGAACCACGCGCCTAACTCCTCGATGCCATCGACAGAGGAGGAGGGAGCGGAGAGAATCGATCTAAATTTAAAGCGATCGAGGAGTCAACTGGTGGTTAGTCAATCCGAAGTGTGGCGAGGCGCACGGATAAGTCCAATTGAAGCGTCCAGCTCACCTACAAACGAGGGGCCTCAAAGAGCCTCATCGATGGAACTGTTGACTGTTGCCTTTCAAAGATCGTCGGGCCGACGATCTTTGAGGGTAACCGATGTGTTTGGGATGCATCACAGATCAGATCTTGAAATTTTCAAGGCATTCCGTGCAGAAATGGCTGAGAAATAGAAGAATTAGTGCCAGTTTGAGAGCCCCAGTTTGTACGTGGGCTGGACGCTTCACACAATTCAACTTTTCAAAGCTGGCAAAAAAGCCCAATTCACACAATTCAACTTTTCATTCAACCTTTGAATGCAATTTGTCGTGGTGAAAAGTTAGATAGTGTGATACTGACGCGAGAAAACGACGATTTGATGAAAAATTGAACAGATGTGACGTCGTATTCAACTTTTCCAATTTGATAGAATCCCTAGTAGCAATGGCTCTTAAAAAAAGTTGTCCAAAAAAATGTAAAAAACTTGTAAATTTTTAAGTAAAAAAATTCTTAAAATACTCGTTTTAGGAAACTCTTTTAGGGAATTCTTTTAAGTAAAAAATAGTGTTATTTTAATCAGAAGAAAACGTAAAATTTACGTGAAAATCAATAAACTATATCTTCAATTTTTATGGGCTGTTTATTAATTATTACCTAAGTTTGATACAGAACCACCTTAATATTTACAAAACACACATTATATTTTCCTTTAATACATATTTTTTTCATCAATTAAAATGAGAATAATCCATACAGGATGTGCAAACATTTCAAAATCATGAGTTGAATAACGCTGACTCCGCCAGATTAAATATTAGACCCTAATACAAAACGGAGCGGCGACGCACTGGCGCCTAAAAACCTAACAGGGATACTTCACGCATTGCGCAACGCGTGAAGTATCCCTGTTAGGTTTGTAGGCGCCAATGCGTGTTACGCGCTGGCTGCCCGCCTGCCACGGCGCTTGAAGCAACTATTTCACACCAGAGGTATTGCACAGTATCATACGAAACTGAAGGCGCTCTAATATATTAGTAATGGCAGGCATCCATCAAAAGTACGGAGCTTTCCTCGCAAAATAAATCAAGATACTACGGCCCAAAAAGAGAGCAGTATTCCAAAAACTCACCAAGTCCTAGCATCCGTAATTAGTAACGTTTAGCATACACTTTATCGCCTGGCTGTTGCTTAATCGCCATCGGCTATAAAAGGCTATAAGAAATTGTGTAGCCGGCTATAGAAGCTATTGGAAATCTTACAGTCGGCTGTAGGTCCATGGTATTTTGGAACACAGATTCTACTGCCAATTTTTACCAGGGTAATTTATTCTTTGAATCGACGAAAGGACATAGTCTGAATGCCGCACGAAGCACAGGTAGTTCTGCTGGTGTGCTATGAACGTATAAAGCCTCTCTTCAAAAGGAGGAGCAAAAAATCAATTTTCTGTAGAATTCCTCCTACTTTAATAATAACAATTGCCTATGGGTGTGTATGTATTCAACTCAGTGCATATCTGCCAATGAAAGTCTGCTCAAATCCGAAGTTTACAAGAGGTCAAACGCACAACGAGAGGAAGGTCGCAGCCGTCAGCGCGGGGCACATTTTTGAGATGAACATTTTTTGGAATGCAATGTAAATTACAGTAGACTCTGGATTATCCGGATTAATTGGTGCCGGGTCCGATCCGAATGAAAAAAAATCCGGATAATAATAGTAAACACAAACACCACCAACCAACACCACAGTATTCTTATTATGTATACATCATGTACATCAGCACGAATTTAAAAGGTTAACGCCAAACTGAACGACTCAATGGTGATTGTGAATGGTAGCAGACAACGATAAATTACCATACAACGATTAAAGCGCGCAATGCGTGAAGTATTCATGCAGTCTTGTAGCCGCTTATGTGCGTTTTAGGCTAACTAACCGACTGCGCTGCGTTTGGCGTAATGCGAGAAGTATTTATGCAATCTAGTAGGCGCTAATGCGTTCCACGCCGACCTCACTGTTTGGCGCAATGCATGAAGTATTCCTTCAGCCTTGCAGGCGCCAATATGCCTTGCGACCGCTTCTCCGCGGATCCGCTCACTTATCGGAATGCGTACGTAGTTACATGGTTGCAAAATCGATCCGGATAATCCAGAGTCGGATAGTACGAGCGGATAATCCAGAGTCTACTGTAGATCGTTATAAAACCATTTTTTTTCTTTTTTTTTTTTCTTATAAATCACTGTCATTAGTGTAGACTGAATGCTATCCATCCATCAAAGGAAGGAATTCGGGCGGTATACGCAATCTCAATTATGTTCAGGAGGCGGAGGGGGGGGGGGGGGGGGGGGTGTGTAAAACGCCTGAATCAACTTGCTCCTATATTTGCAAAGCTAAATACCTATTGAGTAGAAGACAGAATAGTCTATACAGTGAGGAAAGGTAAAATTGAAAATATGAATTATTTAGGAAAATCAAAACTAAAAATAAAATAAATGACAACAAAAAATTAAACAGAAATAAAATAAAGTAAAACGATAAAAAATGAAAAAATGAAAAACACGAAAAAATAATAAAAAATATATAAATAATTGTCCGCGTTTATTTATTTTCATAATTTTCTCTGGGGCTCTTAGAGTAATGGGCTGACCCCCCGCCCGCCCCTTTTGTCTCGCCCACGAATATTCACAATTTCACGACCAAAACGCGCACAGGGTCATATCAAAGCGGTCAAAAATTAAAATGACGCGCGAAGCTATTAAGTGGTTGCCTAGTGTATTTTCGGTTTACGTCAGTTCATTGCTACAAAAAACTTGGCACCTCGTCGACAGTTGGCATCTTGGAGCAGTCTTCCTCGACAAAATGGCGTCACCACCATCTGTCTGACTCGCGTAACTTGTGTGATTATTCCTTTTATCAGTGAATTAGTTATTTGATTATCATGAAAAGGATATCCGAATTGTAACAAGTAAGTGTCAGCTGTTGTTGAAGATCTCCGATCCAACTCATCCCGTGTTTTCACGGTTGCCCTCTTCCTTGAAACTTGATACCCTTCAGCTTTCGCTCCTCGATCCCGGATTTCCCTAATATTTTTCTTTTCGTCTCCCACTATCAGCATTGCGTAACTCGGCTGTCTGAATTAGATTTTCCTCCCAATTACCTCGCTCTGATTCAACTTATTGTCGAGTTTGAGACTTCTCGCGATCTAATCAGTGCATCGAGCCACTATCAGTGCGCATTCAATGCATTTCGTCTCCATTCATTTCAGTAGGTTGCTGCAGTATGTAGTAAGCACGAAGGGATGAGGGTGGTTTGTTATCGACCGTTTTCTTGCAAGGGGCGTGGTATGACGACCTTGCTACTTATCGGGAAAATTATTTTCGGGATTGTTAGCTTAACAAGCTCATCTAGCTGACTTTCATTTTCGTTTTTTATTTCGACCATTTGCCCTTATTTTATGACCGTCTTCTTATAATGTGCTATTTAAAAATTGTGCCATGATAGTGCACTCAATCTGTGCGTGTGTGTGTGAGTGCCCTGTCAGCTGATTGATAAATAAGGTTTGGAGATTGGCTTTTTTCACTGATTAGACGATCTTCTGTCATCTGCATTAGAGGATGATTGACTTTGCCACATTCTCATTTCTCTCAAGTTCCGCTGAACTCTGTCATTGAGATGTTATTGTATTCCTACTTGTAAGTTTGAAGTGCCCCTTACCTCTACTTCAGTTGGAGTGTTAGGTTCCTCGGAAATTTTCATGTTGGTAAGTTTTTCATTATGTAGGATTGTTACGATGAATTTTGTCTTCTCTGATGTGGCATTTTTGTATGTGTCTCCGTTATCTGTTTGAGAGCACTAATCACTTCTTTCGTCGATGGCCTTGGAATTATAGTAGCTCATGATCAATATTCAAGGCTAATGAGTCCCTCATTTTTTTCTCAGTTCCTCACAACCTCCTCCTTTTTGATCCATGTAATAATTTTGTAATCTCTGATTTTATCAATATTCTGCATTTAAGAGCTTCTTATCATGTGAAAGATCTAATTCTACCAGTTTTCTTACTCATGTAGTCACTTTTCTCACTTACTAATAGTACTTAGGCTGCAGAAAGTTATGTATCCACTGGTCCTACGAGAACTAGTCTCTTGATGATTGCAACGAGCCTTGCCCTTAAAATTTTAGGAGAAGGGCATGTTTGGCTTGAGCTCTTTTAATTGACCCTGACAAAAAAATCGAGGGCATAAGAATCACACTTTTAGTGCTGAATTGGAGACTCCAAATCAGAATTAAGTACTTATCCTCAGGGATGATTTAAAGCAATGCCTCCTGTAGTTAGTCTACAGGGATATATTCTTAAACTGTGAAAAATCTTTGACTTGATCAAAGACTTCTACACTGAATATTGGAGTACTGGTAACTTTTTACCCAGTCTCTCCTCTATTGTTCTAACTCTGTTAACATCACCTTGAGGTAACCGTAAATTTCTGTCACGGTCATCTGTTTCAAATCTTTATCTCATTTGTCGGCCTTCTGTGGTGTAGTGGTTGTAGCGCTAGCTCTGTGATAGGGAGGTTCCGGGTTCTATTCCTGGCCAGGCGACCCGAGTTTGATGATCTCAAATAATGGTTGCCTGGGACTGGTTGTTATAGGGACAGAGGGGGGACAGGACTATAAAGCGCAGGATTAGCCCTTGAGGGCTACTTGAAGTAGTAAAAAAAAAAAAAAAAATTTATCTCTGTGATTACGTTGACCTTACTTACAGTGATTTCATTTTTACAGAAAACTTGTGAAGTTATGGAGGGATGAGGCCTTACTCAATTCATACAATTTACTTGGCCCAAACATGGTTAATATAGACCATAAGTGATAGCTATTTCTACTAATATTGTCTTATTCCACAGTGTATCTTCAGTCTGATATCTTAGTATGCATCATACACCAATAGAATTCATGAAAAGCTATAAGCTGATCCTCTTTCAGACTGCCACAGAATATTTTGCTGTCCTAATTTTAGCATTGAAAGTAAAAACAAAAGTCAAGATAGTAGCTCTTCTGTGTTACTTCATAAATTAGGTAGACTTATTTTACATGGACTCCCTGTAGGCACTTTTTTTTAAATAACTGTACCCATATCAAATACTGTGCGTAGATGAAAACAACCTACAGGAAATATGAAGACTTTTTTAATCAATTGTTTTTCTCTTTGTCCTCAGGAATATTGGTCATGATGGACCAACGCTCTATCAAAATTACGAGAACGTAGGGGATGAAACAACAGATACAGACAAAAATATAACTATGACCAGTGAAGACTTACTACAACCTGGACATGTTGTCAAAGAACGGTGGAAAGTGGTAATTATCTTTGTATTTGTTTCCTGCAAATAAGTTTTTTGTAATAACTTTTCACTCAATCAAAATTGTTTTACTGACTGGAGAAGCTTTTCTACAGAAATAGAAAAATTTGACCTGTAGATCCTCAGCTTTTTGTGCAATGCTGTATTTTGAAGTGAAATATTTAAACAAGAATTTCTCAACACCATAAATGTATGGGAGCAAATTTGAATGCTACCACGTGTAACTGAAGTATTTCAGATGAAGTTCTGTTGTTTTTAGCGGTTAGTAAACTTTCAACCTTCCAAATTTTTACTTGTTAACACCAATATCATTCCTCTTTAAAAGCTTGTAGTTCTCATTACCTGCGAGTATGAGCTTGATTACCCATGCACTTCAAAGGCATTGCACAAAGTCATCAAAATTATGTCTATCATTCCAGCTAGCTTGGCATATTTAAATCGATGTATGCGAAAACGTCCGATGTCCAAGACAGTGTTTCAGATTTTGAGTGGACAATTTTGTTGTAACCGAACGACATAAGATGGTTCAAGAGTTAGGAATGTAGAAAAATTTTATAAATAATCCTGTAAGTGTAATTGAACGTTTACAAAAGAGATCGATCCTATTCATCAGTGTTGTGGGTCAAAAGAAACCCTGTATTGGACAACGGACGTTTTCGCATACGTCAATTCATTTTTTTTTAATATGGGCTTCAACCTTTTGAATCTTTTACAGGCTTCTACTAGATGAATCAATTTTAATAGTAATTTATGCATTGTAGTATTTTTTTGTTAATACTTATTTGTCGTTTTAGGTCCGAAAAATTGGCGGAGGGGGTTTTGGAGAAATCTACGAAGGTCAAGATTTGGTATCCAAGGAGCAGGTAGCACTGAAAGTGGAATCTGCTCGTCAACCAAAGCAGGTTCTCAAAATGGAAGTTGCTGTCCTCAAAAAATTGCAAGGTATGTATCTAGCATGAAAGTTTCAATTTTTAGTTGTTATTTTATGTTTGATGGCCAAGTGATCCTCAAAGTTTCAGGGAATGAGATCTGCCTCTAAGTTGCGCTGCTACACGGTTTCGGTCCTAACTCATATATGCCCAAAACTATTTTTTTAATTGATTTTTTATTTACTCATTGATTTTGACGTTATGTAGACAGGGTAAAGACATGTTGAGGCACAACAAAAATAAAATAGGCTTGCCTATATCCCAGTCATGGATTTTCTTGTGTTGAACACATGAAATTCCCTGATTTACACTAACATTCAAAGTTAAAAACTGTGATGGGTCGATAACGACCCAATGGGCATTTATGGGCTAAAGAAGCAATTATTCAAGTTCAGCGAACATTGTATTAAACAATGTATAAAAGGTAGTAGTACTGAATATACCGGTATGTGAAGTGTAGCCAAATGCTAGAAATAATGTAACATTTTTTTAAAAAACTTACATTTTATTGATTCATATAAAATTTGACCAAAGCGTTTCGAAGCAAGCGCTTCATCGTCAGGGTCACAAAGTATAAATCACAAAGGCCATAACTTAATTTCAGACTGTGGTAAGAATTGATAACAAATTAACGGATCATAAAACTCTCAATAATCAAAACACTTAAATCCATGCATAGTACTCAGTTCTCATCAGAGATGGCAGCTTATTTTATGTAGAAAATCTTTGGTCAAATTTTATATGTATCAACAAAATGTAAGTTTTTTCAAAAAATATTACATTATTTCTAGCACTTGGCTACACTCCACAGACTGAAGCAATAATTATGGCAATGCACAAGTAAATGCAAGAAAATTATCCACGATGTGTACCTAGCAGCATCAATACTGAGTAGCTTAACATCAAATTTGTAAGGATTTATTGAAAATCTATTGAAAACTCCCGTAACAGACATTAATCATTGAAGCCATCTCTCTCTTACATATTGAGTCAATGAGCAATGACCGGCAACGGTAGTATCTGATACATATTTTTCAATGAAGCCTCTCAAATATGATGTCTTACTACTCATTATAATGCTGCCACACATTATTAGTTAGTCTCTTGAATTAGTTTGGATGTACGATAATTACGTTTTTTCAAAGACACATACCCTGTGGCAGCGCAACATTGTACCAGATTTTGTTCCTAGCTCACCCAGAATCACTTTAAGTAATTGAATCATGGAAACTAGAGAGTGTGTGAGCTGGCAAAACAGTGAAGATTTGATTTGAACTTCAAAGATGAAGTCTTTCTGCATTGATAAAAACTAGGATGAGTGTTTTTTTTTTTTTTTTTTAGAAAAAAAAACCCTTCTTTTCTAATCAAATATTTTTCTTTATCAAGAGTAGGTAACTTAAGGTTTTATCTTTTTTAAGTACTGCTCAAAACCCTAGAAAGTCTGTATTGTTTCTAATTACACACTTGACAGCTAACTTTGAAAGTTGACCTCCATAACGTTAAAGTCTGTATCGTTTCTAATTATACACCTAACAGCTAACTTTGAAAGTTGACCTCCATGTCAAAAGTTTTGTCTTTTCTCGGGTCACATCAAAGGGTTTCTTATCAATAATCTTTTAGTTTTATTGTCAGTTCTAAACAAAACGAGACTAATTAGTTTTGATAACTAAGTAGGGATAGGCTATAAAATCTTAAATTATTATTTGACTAAAATTTCTTGAATTCTTTTGTGTGATCTTTTTTCTATTCATTTTATTTCTTTTCTTTCAATTCCAGGCAAAGAACATGTTTGTCGATTCATAGGCTGTGGTAGAAACGATCGGTTTAATTATGTTGTGATGCAGTTGCAAGGGAAGAACTTAGCAGAACTTAGGCGTGCTCAACCGAAGGGTGCTTTCTCTTTGTCTACAACTTTGAGGCTGGGCGTTCAAATTTTGAGAGCCATCCAGAGTATTCATCAAGTCGGTTTCCTGCACAGAGATATCAAACCTGTAAGTGTCTTATTGGTTTTGACAGAGTCTGTCTGTCTTCTCTATCCCTCTTTCATGGTCACAAATAAGTATCTTGCTTTGGAAACAGTCCTATTTGGGAAAAAAGGAAAATCTAGTTTTATTGCCAAAGAGTAGTTTAGTAGGATAACAAGCGTCTCTTTTTCCAATTTTTTTATCTCATTTTACATGGAAAAGATATGCACCAGTTTTGTCTCTTTAGAAAAGTTCCCAACTCCAAGGTTTAAAAACATTCGTTTTACATCATTGAAGGCCCCGAAAATTTCATATTTTTAGTTTCAGAGTTCTTCCTGGCAACTGAATATCATGGGCCAAAAGGAAAATCCGATCGTGGTTTTTTTTTCATTTCAAGTTGAGAAAATTTTGCAATAACTTCAAATATCTTACATCCTCTTAAACTGGAAGAGTTAGAGATACCTTTTTTCTTTAACTCTACTATCAATCTGTAAAAAGTATCCATGTGCCTAGACCAGACTAAATTTATAGTTCATACAGGCAATAACGTTTACAAACGACATTATAGTCTGATGGGGAGTACTTTTTAGTTTCTGCAGTCCTCGCCACCGTCAGAGGTGAACCCAGTATGATATCCAGATTCCTGATCAGACAAGGAAAGAATTTAGAAAAAAAGAAACTAGCCCATTTTGTAAACTTACTAATAGTGAATTTACTGTTACCTCTGTTTTTTCCCCCAATTTAGTCCAATTTTTCAATCGGTTTAAGAGGCTCAAATGCAAGAAAAGTCTATATGCTAGATTTTGGCCTCGCCAGACAATATACAGTTGCATCCGGAGAAGTTAGACCACCTCGTGCTGCAGCTGGTTTTCGAGGGACTGTTCGTTATGCTTCTATCAATGCTCATAAGAACAAGGTAAGGGTAAGGTCCTCTTCAAAACTACTTATTCTGAAAAGCTAAAGGAACTTTTGAATTTTCCTTGTAATACCGATTAATTAGAGCATCTTCCCAAAAGATGAAACCGATCTCGTAAGGATAGAAAATTTTTACTTGTCTTAAATTTTGTGGATTTCATGTTTAAAATGTTACTGCTAGGAAAACTGAGTACGAGGTTATCCTTGGTTTCCAAATTGGACAATTATTGGAGAAGATATGACAAAATAACGTGATCTGCTAAAATACTTGTGTTTAAATGGAAAATGCCGCCAGATGATGTCACAAAGCGGCAAATTTTCTCACTTTTAAATCTATTTTTCTCGAATTTCCCATGTCAAAAAAAAAATTATGATAAATCCTGCGAACTCAGCTCATTAGGCACTCTCAGATAAAGCAATACAATTTTTGTGTGCAAATTCTTCTTTGGGAGCAGTCCTACCGTTAAAAAAAAATTAAGAGTTTTAGTAGAAACTCAATTTGTATCCCTAATTTTATGTTTAGAAAGTGCTACATGATGCCTTCTGCTCTTTGAAAATAGAAATTACTGGCACTCTGCCTCTTACTCGGAATGACAAGGTCTTGTTAACTCCACTATCAGATCCTTGAAATTGCTCCCAGGCGGTATCAATTCTTTTAGATTTCTATTTTATTACTTTTTTAACACTGTTGGTTTTAATTTGCAGGAAATGGGACGGCATGATGATCTTTGGTCGTTATTCTATATGTTGGTCGAATTTGTAAACGGTCAGTTACCATGGAGAAAAATCAAAGACAAGGAACAAGTAGGCTTAATGAAAGAAAAATACGATCATAGACTCCTTCTGAAACATTTACCATCTGACTTGCGGCAATTTTTAGAACACATTCAGGTATTTTTTATACTCATCTATATTACTTTTTCCCAGGACTTATAAACATTTTCAACATGAAAGAGTAACAGCTAAAAAATGGAAATCAATTCTTAAAACAAGCAGTGAGTGGATTCAACTCATTTTTGAGCCGAATTTTACAGAATTACCAACCGACCGCACAAAAAAACAATCACCAAAAATCCAAAACTAAACTCTGTAATTTAATGACTTGCGACCGAGGTTTGCATGCATCTATTTTACGACCCACCTTGGAAGGTGTGTCGAGAATTTTTGATGTGGTTGTCATTGCTCCCTACATGAAAATCATTTGGACGTATTTATGCTTAAAGGAACATGCATAGGGTTTACGTGTAGCATATTTCCGTCTAGCATAAATACGTCCATTTGTTGTGAGGCTGTAGGTGCATTGTCAACCAGGAGGAGTTTCGATTTTTTGTGATGGAGGTTGGCCGTATGTTGATAACTTGAGCATAATCCCCCGCGAAAATTAGACTCTCAATCTCACCCTCGCATTTTAAAAATTCCTTGTTTTTCAACATTTTTAAGCAGCTGACTCTTTTTGCTTACCATTTATTATTTAACTGCTACAGTTCTATGAACAACATTTTCAACCTTTAAGATTTTTACACTGACACAAGTTGGCCTTTCCATATTTCTTTGGCTAAAAAATGCCTTTTTAATGGCTGAAAGGAATCTTTACTATTGTTTTTGCAGGATCATTTGATCTAAGGAGGCCTCACAGCCCTTCAAAACCTTTCAGAATATTGAACTACAAACTAACTGCAATTGGACGTATTTCTGTGGAACGGAACTAAGCCCATCGGAGGAGAAAGGTAGCGAGGGGCTTGGATTGGCGGCGGAATCGGGCGTCAGGCTCGTTCCGTCCTATACTCGCAATGCTTTTCCATGGCGCTTAGTTCCGTTTGACAGAAATACGTCAAATTGATAGTCTCCTGTACAAAAGAATGTAACTCAATTGTGCTGTTTCAGTATTTCTTACATTTTATCTGTATGTAGGAGAACTGTCATACGAATTTGGGAGACATTTCTAGTGATTCTTCTTTACTCTTATGAGAAAAGACTCTGAAATTTTCGGACTAATTTGTGCAACGACTTTCCCATGGAAAAATAAATGTCGGTAGAAATACTGAAACAGCACAGACAAGGGACATTTCTGTTTGCAAAAGAAACAAATTTATTAGTCGGGTGCTTTTGTCAAATCATAACCTCAAACTCATGTTAGGTTTTTTTTCCTGTCAAGTAAACCTGAATTTTTTTCAGAAATCTGCTCTACTTCTAGAAATGTTTTAATTATGGAAGCTAAATCTATCCAATAAGTTTGTACATACATACATTATCACTAATTTTTACATCTTTCACTGTGTGATCTGTATTTATTATGTTTTATAATAATCATTTTTTTGTCATGGTTTGCTGCAGAGTCTAGGATATGCTGACGAGCCAGACTACAACATGTTAGCAGGGCTGTTTGAAAGATGCATGAAAAGGCGAGGAGTCAAGGAAAGTGATCAATATGATTGGGAGAGAACGATGCCAATAACCGTACATAACCTTGATGAAACTCAAAACCCGACAGCACAAGTCATCAACAACACCTCTCCCGCCATTATAACTAGGCCGCTAACCACTTCTGTCGGACCAGGACAGAATAACCAACTGATAACCACGACACTGGATAACGACCAAGAAAATATCGAGCCTGATAATAAGAAGGAGCTTGAAGCGCAATTAGATTTAGAAAACAAACGGAAATACAAGCAAATGCATCGTAATCCAATTGACTTACAATCAGAGGAAGGCTACAAGCAAATCATGGACAGGCTGTGGCCGGCTGAACAACAGGACGGCGCCCCAATCAATCAGACTGGTTCTCCCAAAAAGTCCTCACAGAGACGCGCAGTGTCAATGCCTGGTCTTGAACCAAACCAAGGTTTGTTCCATTTTCTTCCCATTGCATTGAATCAAAATAAACAATGGTGCTCTGACATACCAGTAACAAGGCTATTTTTATCTTATAAACAAAATGAAAGAAAACGCAGAACTATTTGTAATGATCCCAAAATACCTTGAGTATGCAGTAATTTCTATCTGTGAAGAAACTGCTTTGTTTCCTAAAATTTTTTGATTTTTTTTTTTTTTTTGGAGAAATACATTCATGAAAAGTACAGGTAAAGCTAATAAGTTCAGTTTTCATGAAGTCAATCAATAAATGTCAGACATTTCAATCATATTTGTGTGCTGTCCCAAAAATCAATTTGACCCCTTTTATAAAATATACTTGAGTGTTCGACTAATTAAACTTTGAAAGTCAACATTCATGAAACAAAACTTTTTGCCCTCTTGTTGAAACAAGTACAACAACATTCAAACAAGCAAGCAAAGAGTTTGAGTTTTTTTACTCTCAAAAACGTGTTAGTCAAATTTGTTTGCTGTTTTTAAAAATCTTTTTGTTTTGGTCACTAAGCGCTCAAAATTAAATTATTTTTCAGGACTACAAACCTACCTTTGTAGAATTAGATTTTTGAACACCATATCACTTTATCTTACTTACTTTATAATTACTCTTTTCAGGTTCAACTCCTCCATCTTCGCAGCAACAACCAAATGCGGATAACGCGGACGTAGATGGCGATGCAGTCATGATCTCAGCTCGCAGCCAGTCAGATGCGATCCATCGCAGTAAGACACAGTCTCATAATCAGAATGTTAAGAAGTCTGACACAACAATCGGAAGAATACGTGTAGTAACAGCCCCTCCATCTCTGCTTCAGGACCGCTCGAAACAGAGACTTTCGGTCGATAGCCCGGCTGGTGATACTGAGTCGATCAACAATCTGATCCCCAAAAATGAGTCGGTAACAGAATTAGATGCTTCTGTGTACTCCTGTGATAACAAAGCGGGCACTGTGAGTAACTACCCTACAGAAAGCACGCGGCCTACATCCGCTGCCAACAACAAGGAGTTGCGCGTTGTCAGACGGCAACCTGTGAATAGACCGCTCTCTGGCCGGTCGTTTGTAAATAGAGATGCATCCTTTACTCAATTTGCTGTGATAGATGATGATAATGTTTCTGCCATGCAACAAGTCACCAGAGGAGGTGGCGGTAAGTTATGTTTTATTCTCAATCGAAACTAGTTAATTTTCTCTTGTTTATTGTTGAGAGATGCGTAACTTTCCATGCTCAGTTTACAATAATTTTTACCATACACCTTGACTTATAGTAATACCCTGATTACCCGACAATTTGTGGCGAGAGCTGTGTTGCATATTGTAAAAGTCAAATTGTTCGAAACCACTAAAAAAAAGCTGAATAAATCTCATTTCAGGCTCTGTCTTTAACCTAAAAGCCTAAGCTTGGCCAATTTTTCTGTCATTTTAATAAAATATAGTCAATGAATGGATGGGAAGGAGTACCACATATATGTTCTATTCTTGTCCAAAAAAACCTGTTTTTGTCGAGTCAGCGAACTTGCTCTTGGCCAAAAACTCAAGTTTGACTATGTTGGATAATTGAGGCCTAACTGTATTTTAATCTGTCGCATCTAAACAAGTTTGGCACAAGTGGTCTAATCTATATTTTTATTTTCAAGCCAATTGATTGAACACGTATTGATGGGTCTCTCGAGGGGTAGATGATCTGCGCTTGCACGAATGATCTATTCCCATTGTAGAGCTAAAGAAACAACACTGCCTTTTCTATTTTTTTGCTAACCCATTTCTTTTTAAATTGCCTATTCATGGATGTTACCATCTCTAATTTATCTTTTTTCCTACCCTCTAGTGTCAGAAACTCTTCATCATGCCTGTAACTGTTGGCCTATAGCATTAGGAATAATAAGAAATTAAACTGTGAACATCTTTGGATTTTTTGGATTTTTCAAAACGAGAGCGAGTAAACTGCATTGTCATATAATCCTTAAGTTGCGCAGTAAAGATACATAATTTTGTTAATTTATCTTTTTAGTTAATAGGAGCTCCTTCAGTTGTTACCATGATCTTACTCTTATCTTTAGGTGTTTTACTCATACTGAACTTATGTCCATAGGTCTAACCTTAGCCTCTCAGTGGAAATCCCAATTCGATGACTCAGAAGAAACTGATAATGAGTGGAAAGGAGAGAACCTTCAAAGTCCTGAACATATGAAATACAACATTTCTCAAGTAAGTTGAAAAGTATTCTATCTCGAGCAGTAAAACTCCTGACCTAACTCTAGACATCAGAACAGCGCATTTATGAGGTTGGTTCAAAAAGTTAATGGAAAATTGATGTAATGGTGGTTTTTAAATGCACTTGGGCTGTTTCAAACTTTCCCCCAGTGTTTGAATCACTTGTCCTAGCAAGATCTATCATTTCTGAAAGCAGTCCTCGAAAGCCCCTTGTAGGATGTCCTTC